>NC_133010.1:24552447-24855477 GCF_048564905.1 Vicugna pacos | reverse complement strand
ACAGGCCCTGCCAGGGGGGCAGGAGGGAGGGAGAAACACTTGGCTTCTCCCATTCAACCTCCAGCCTCCCAGCACTGCCTTCCATTGGCTGGGAGAACCAGCTGGAAACCACTTTCCAGAGGAGCCTGGAAAGAGTCCCGGGCTCATCACTGTGATGAGAAGCAGGGCAGAGACACCTTGCAGGGGCATGGCACAGCATCCCGACTGCTCGCTGCAATGCTCGGGCGCCTCATGGCTGCCATACAGCAAACTTTGGGGCAAAGTCTCTATAAAGATTATCACTGCGGATTTAGAGACGTGAGATTAAGTATTTATGTAAGCCATTGTGCATATCATTGTTGCTTTGAAAAAAAATTTAATTCATCTAGAAAAGGCCAGTGTTGACCAAATATTTTTAACAGCAGACATTGTTAATTTTCAGTTTTTTCCCCTTTTTCTGATCTCTTGGTTGAAAGTGTGCCCTCCAATTATTTAGATATTTATGGCATAGTCACGCAAAAGCAGCACCTTCCGAGCAGGACCCATCTTTGAGTTCAGGACCCTTGTCTTGGTAGCATCTGTCCACTCAAGCTGGAAAACTGGGTCTGAGGCCTCATGTTGTCTGGAGTCAGGTCACCCGCCCCTCCAGCCCAGCTCCCCCTGGCTGTACCTTGCTCCTGTCCGGGAGGAGCCAGCTCAGCCCGTCACCTGTGGGCATTTAGTTTCCTGGTGTTAGTGCTCTAGCTGCTCCTGAAGCCACAGACATCCTCAGGCCCTTCCCAGAGTGAGGGTTTCAGGGGGACAGAGGGCAGAGCAAGGCCTCTGCTCCTTAGGCCAGATGAAAATTCATGGGAATTTAGGTGACCTTCAGTGGGACTGAGGTGGAAAACAAAAGCTCTAATTGCTTTCTCAGAGAGAGAACGGGATGTCGAGTAAATTGCTGAAAAAGCCAAAAAAGGTGAAATCAGTACAAACATGTTTCGTTGTAGGTGCTCTGACACAATTGCTTCTGAGATGTTTTCTTCATGGAAAAATGTGGCTCTGTTAGCGGGGGTCCTGGCCGTGGGTGGCTGAGAGCCATGTGCATGTCTTACAGGGACTGTGTGCCGTGGACAGAGCCCCGGAGTACGTCCCCAACGCCCACCAGTTCGGCCTCACAGAAGGCAGCCACTTCCTGCTGCCCTTTAATCAGCTGGCTGTCAGAAGGAGGTAGGCATTGCTCTTAAGTCCTCATGTGGCATCTCGTTGCTAGGTGAATCCAGGAGGTATTTTTCAGCAATGGGTCTTTTCCAGAAGAAGCTTTTCGTGTTTTATTATGAAATGTTCAACTTGCCACCAAATGGCAGCAGGGAGAAGGCAGAGAGGAATGCACAGCTTCTGTGCAGATCAGATGATAAAACGTGGTTAAGGGGGTGGGGGGATCCCGAGGTTCAGCCCCTCTTGATGATGGCTGGTTGCTGCCTCTCTGTGTGCATGTAGTTTCCTCTAAAATCACTCTTCCTTCTGGAAGTCCCAAGACTCCTGGATCTATCACCTGGACCTTGAACCCCAGTCTACAGTCAGCATTCACTGATCTGATGAAACTGTCTATCCAGACTCTTTCACTGTGCCTTCCAAAATTCCTGGTCCACACCCACACCAGTCCGCATGTTCCCTCTGGCCCTCATACCTGCCTGTCCCAGGTGCCCTTCTTCCTTCAGTGAAGCAGGCTCACATCCCAGGGATCTCATGGCCAATGTGCCTCAGGGCTCCACAGCCCTCCTGTCTCCTCCTGGGACTCTCCAGCCTCTGCAGCTGATGCCTTCAGCTCTGCACCACAAGAGGTCCTCTGAGATCACTGCCCCACCACAGATCCTGGCTCAATGTCTTTTCTTTGCGTCTCCTGCCATCTTTCCCCATGAGTTCAGCAACTACCCAACACCTGATCTTCAAGGTCCCCTGGCTCCGATTTGTCAGAGGTCTTTTCCTCCCTCCTCCCCAGCCACCCTCTCCCCATAGTCATACCCTTGTGTACTTAGGAGTATCCATGCCACCTCCACCATCTCTACTTTAAGCATCCTATTAACCGACCTCTTCCTCCTCCAGCAGATCCTCAACTGCATCAAGACCTCTAAGCCCCTGTGCTCTCTCACCATCATCGCCCCTGTCTCTAGCTCCCACCACACAATGTATCCCCTTAACCAGGTAGTCCTGATGCCATTATCACAGGTGTTCCTTTGTAACCCCCCTTAACCCTCTCATCTCTTCCATCAGGACCCAGGTATAACCCACACTGGGCCTAATTTATGCCAGAACTTGAGCTGGTGGTCAGGGCTGCAGAAATGCATCTCTTTCCTACCTGGTTTGACTTTAATGCTGTGGCCACAGACCTCAGATGGAGCCTCCAAACTCTGAATGTAGAGGGAGCCAATACACTTCTCTAATATGGTCACATTTTTTAATAGCTTCTCCTCTTATCTCAAAACTCTTTGCAACCCCATCCTCCCTTCATGCCCAGAAGCTGACTTGCATCCTTGAGAAGAGCGAGCCTATTCATCTGTCCAGCACCAAAAAGAGCTCCCGCCTTTGTCCCCAACCCTCTTCCTTCCTTCTTGTCTCCTTGTCTTCCCCCTTGCTTGCCCTCCGGAGCCATCACCTCTCTCCTCTCCAGAACCTGGGCAGCATCTGTTTCTCCCTCTTTCACACACGATCTCCATCAGCACACCAGAAGAATCACCACCAGCCCCCGTCACTATCAGTGAGGGTAAGAGGAGCGAACACTTGTGCCAGAGACTGTCTCAGGACTTTACACACATACCCCAACTTAGTCCTCATAAATACCCTGTGAGGAAGGTGTTCTCTTCATTTTATAGACTAGGAAGCTGAGACACAGGCTCAGACTCACACCGCGGAGCGAGGGCCCAGAATCTTTGTGACTGCTGTGCCTACTTCCTGTCTAGGAGTTTCTAGCTTTTAAAACAGAAACTCCCAGGAGACTCCAACCCCACCCCACCCAGCACCCGGCTCTGCTGCACAGTAAGACTTCTTGAAAGAGTTGCCTCACGTGGCTGGCTGTCTTTCCTTAACTTCCACTCTGTCCCCTTTCCACCCAGTCCGCCTCTCCTCCCTTCTCGCCAGCCATCTGAGACCTGCTGCAGCCAAGTCCATGGTGCCATCTCTGCAGGGCCCTCGGCAGCATCAGCCCAAACCTACTAGAGCTTTTTTTGTTGTTGTTGTTCCCTTCACTCTCCAAATTCAGTCCTTCAGCAAGTCCTGCTGCTTCTTTGTCCAAAACGCTTATATTTAGTTCATCTCCCAGTCACCCTGGTCTGAGCCACCGCCTGGTCTCTGTGGACTCCTGCTAGCAGCCTGGCCCTGTCTGATTTGTTCTTCACATCAGAGGTCCTTTTATAGATATAAATCCAGCCATGCACACCCCTCCTTATTAAAACCCTCCTGTGACCTCCCACCGCACTTACAGTAAAATTCAAATACTGCCTCCCAGGCCCCCGCATCCTCAAGGATAGAGCCATGCTCTCCTGTCCCCATCTCTGTGCACCTTAGTGACACTGCCCTTCCTTCTGCGGAAGGACACCTTCCCTCCATCCTGACATGTGGCCCCTGTGGGGATTCCTGGCTGACCACCACACTCAAGCCCTTGTTTTCACATACTCTGTACTGTCTGAAAACAAAATGTAGGGCTTTACTGTGGAGCCTTATGAGGCTAGGTCCTGCCTTTCATTTGGGTCTCAGAAATACCATCTTTCAGAGTTGTCTCCCTGACTATGTAACAAAACCACCAATGGTCCCTCCGTGACCCAACTTTAACTCTGACATGTCTCTAGTATTAGTTTCACTGGGGAAGGGCCTTCCTCTGTTTACTGCTTGACCCTCTGTTCCTAGACTAGTTCCTGGCAGATGGACGTCTGTATTACCATGAGTTGAATGAACAGACGGATAAGTGAAGGAAGGGATGAATGACCTGAGATGTTAAATATAAATGTTGAACAATTAATGGGTTCTTTCTTTGCAGTTATTTTAAAGAGTAAAAGTGAAAGCATATTCCTTTCTGCGGGCTGAGCTCTTGTTTCCCTCCAGGCTCTCGGTTCAGCTAAGAATCCGAACATTCGCCTCCAGCGGCCTGATTTACTACACGGCTCACCAGAACCAGGTGGATTACGCTGCTCTCCAGCTGCACGAGGGCCGCCTCCACTTCATGTTTGACCTTGGGAAGGGCCGGACCAAGGTCTCGCACCCTGCTCTGCTCAGTGACGGCCAGTGGCACACGGTGCGCTCTCAGGAAACGTGATTGCTCGTTCCAAGTTTCCTTCCGCCCGTCCCTTGCGTCTGCTCCACTCCGAGGAAGTGGGATTACTCCCTTTGATTCCTAGCTTGCTTTGCGTCTGGTATCTGCCTCCTTGCAGGCAGGGACCTTTTCTGCTTCTTGAAATATCCCCAGGGCCTCGCTTGCTCAGTGCCTGACACCTAGCAGGCACTCAGCAAACACTGGTAGAATGAATGAAAGGTACCAAAAACATTCTCGATCTGACTAGAAGTAAATCAAGCCCACGAGTGGTAAGAATGGGCTGAAGCTGACATCGCAACGTTTGTGATCTTAGAACCAGGACTCGGAGCATGTTCTTCGGAGCCACTTCACCTGTGCCAGCTCCAGGCTCAGCCTCCTCTCAAACCAACTGTGAAAACCTGAGCCATCCTTTAAGATTTCACTCAGGTTATTACTGCTATAGTGAACAGATGTTGCAAACCAACATCTGTTAGTTTTCTCACATTCCTTAGAAATTACGCATGTTTCCATTTTGCTCTAGGTCAAGACAGAATACTTTAAAAAGAAGGGCTTCATGATGGTTGACAACCAGGAGTCTGCCATGGTAACCACGGTGGGAGATGCTACCACGCTGGATGTGGAAGGAAAGCTGTACCTAGGAGGCCTTCCCTCTGAGTACAGGGCCAGGAACATTGGGAATGTAAGCAGCATTTTCTCCACGGGCCCATTCTGCCTTTATTGAGGTTTTGGAATATATTTATGTTTGTGTTTAAATTATCCTGTTTGGGCCTGGGGCTTGGCTGCAAGAGGCAAACCTTTCAAACCATGGCCCTAAATCAAGTGTTGGGTTTTCTCCTTGAAGCCTGACTAGCCTTCCTGCCTGTTACTTAATGAAGATTTACATTTCCTTTTCCACAGTCACTTAACCCTATTACAATTCAGGAAACTCCAGCAAATTTGTATTTGTAGATTATAATAGAAAAACTCTTTTACTGCATTATAATAGGTTTAGGTTAGACAGTGAAGTATTGTGACAATTAGATTTTAAAACTGATAGTATTTTAATGTTTTGTTGAAGGTTAGGAAAAATTTGTGCTTCCCCATCTTGGTGTTCTCACCCTCATCTACTCTCATGTCACTTGGCTTAGGTCACCCACAGCATCCCTGCTTGCATTGGGGAGGTGACAGTAAATGGCAAACAGCTGGGCAAGGACAATGCAGAGTCTGCATTTGCAGTCAGCAGGTGCTATGCTGCAGCTCAGAAAGGAACTTTCTTTGAAGGAAGTGGATATGCAGCCCTTGGTATGTATTATCAACAAGCTGGAAAGAAATCTTGGGAATTCACCTGCACTCTGAGATGATACGGATCCAAGAACTATATGATAGGACGGGACCCACTGAACTAGTTAGTTGCAGTAAGACCACATTTCCTTAACTGTTCCAGCGTATTCTGATTTCTCAGCTTCTAGTGGAAAAGCCTGCTGACCTGTGGTATCCAGATAGCTGCCTCCCACCAGGAGTGGTGCTGCTCCTGACAGAGGGCAACGTGCAGTGCTGGTTTCATCTGTACTTTCCCCAAATTTATGCAAGGCATGCATGCTCTCACTGTCCAAGGTAATAAAGGCCTTGGCATTAAAAATCCGGAACATAAAATGTCTAAACCAGTCAGCCAAATGCAAGTCAAATTTGATGAAGAAGTTAACTTCATTTAGATTGTTGAAATATTAATCAGTTATACGTAGGGTAATTTAACTCTCTAAAATGCCTTAAACTCCTCAAGACTTAGATCTAGCCCTTGTAACATATCTTACATTCTCTCCCCTTTTTAGAAGCTTCATTTGCTGGTTAACTTACCGTCTGTACTCAGAGCCATGCTCCAGGCTCCTGTTCTGCTTTGTATCAGAGGGAACTAATTTCTGGGCTTCTTTGCCCTGGGGCTTCCAGGAAGGCTCCAATGGAAGGCTAGGGATGCGAGTGGGAAGGGGAAACACTAGCAGGATTCTCTCCTTCACTGTGTGCTTCCAAACTCTAGTAACACCAGCTTCTCCCATTTTTCCCTCGGCCCTGGGCGTAGTAACAACTACCTCCTATTGCTAATATCCCCTATTATGTCACTTTTTTTAAACACCTGAATAAAAATTCAATTAAAACACCACTTAAAAAAAAAAAAGCCCAGTGTGGACTCTAAGGCACTCAGCAAAAGATGACAAAGCCAGTAAGTAGCTACTGGGAAAATAAAGTGCACTGTTCCTGGGTAGACGATGAAGGGATTATATGGCTCAAATCCCTTTTGATTTTTTTACCTGTGTGGCTCTAGATGAGAGACTGTTCCTGCTGCAGCTTTACTCAGGTTTCGCCCAGCTGACTCTGTCTTTAAAAGCATGGCTTCATCTTACAGATGTGCGAGCTGAGGCGCAGCGGGTGGAAGTGACTTGTTAGTCATTCCCAAAGTGGAGCCAGGTCTCTTGAACCTCATTCAGAAGCCCCAAAGCCCAAACAGCCCGCCAGCCCTTGGCCTTTCTGAGCCTGGACCTTCCTGGGCTGGGCCGGGCCCCACAACTAACTTGGGGGCTTCCTTGCTTGTTCTAGTCAAAGAAGGCTACAAAGTGCAGTCAGATCTGAACATCACACTGGAGTTTCGCACCTCCTCAGAAAATGGTGTCCTCTTGGGTATCAGCAGCGCCAAAGTGGACGCCATTGGTTTAGAGCTTGTTAATGGCAAGGTAAGTGCTTAATCTCGATAGAGTCCCCAGCCTTCCCCTAGTGTCAGAGACCAAGGAGTTGAGAAACAAATATCTAGGTCCAAACTTCCAATTATCCACTTTCAAGGAATGGAGAAAAGGTTCAGTTAATATTTAAAAATAGATAATCCTAACAGACATTCCTCAAAAAACAAGAAAAACCTCAAACAACCTAACCTACACCTAAAATTAGATAAAGAACAAAAAAGCCTAAAGTCAGCAAAAGGAAGGAAATAATAAAGATCATGGAGGAAATAAATAAAATAGAGATTAAAAAAAAAAACAGAAAAAAATCAATCAAACCAAGACCTGGTTTTTTTGAAAGAGTAAACAAAATTGACAAACCTCTGGCCAGGCTCACCAAGAAGAAAAGAGAGGACACTAACAAAGTAAGAAATAAAAAGGGAGAAATACAACCATCACCAGAGAAATAAAACAAAAAGGAGGGCCCCACTCAACAACCAGGGCAGGCTCTGATCATCACAACACAGACCACACCCCCAAAGGGGTAACAGCCAACACACACCAAAGAAAGACATAGCAACCACTCTATTAGAGGCAGTCTACACAGGAATGCATCCTCTTTAATAAAAAAAAAAAGTCCTTCAACACCACAGTAGATAACTGATACTCCATAATCCATAGTGCTAGAGAGATAAGTAAAATGAAACAGCAGGGTAACCTAATTAAAATAAGAGAAGTCCCCTTAAAAGAACGATAAATGAAATACACTTTGATAGTCTTCAAAAAGGGGACGATAAAAGCACTGAAGGAAGTAAGAGAGACTATGAATACAGGCAGAGAATACTATAAAAAGGGAACAGAAACTATAAACAGGAGCCAATTAAACACAAAATTCAATGGCTGAGATGACAGCTGAGCTAAAAGCAGTGAAGAGCACATAGACAATGCAGAGGGACAAATCTCGCTTAGAAGACAAGCTAGAAGTCACCCAATCAGAATGACAGAAAAATAAGTGGAAACTAATGAAATGGACTGTGGGATAAAGCAGAGCATGCCAATATACACATAATAGGGATCCCAGAAGGAGAAGAAAGAGAAAAGGGGACTGAAAAGGTATTTGAAGAAATCGTAAGTGAAAAATCACAAACCTGAAAAAAAAAAATCAGATTCCCAAGTCTAGGAAGCACAGAGGGTCCCAAACACGAAGAATCCAAATAGACCTACACCAAGGCTTATTACAATTAAGATGGCCAAAGATAAAGATACAGAAATGATTCTAAAGGAGGCAAGAGAAAAACAAAGAGTGAGTTACACGGGAACCCCCATAAGGCTTTGAGCTGATTTCTCCACACAAACATTGCAGGCCAGGAGGGAGTGGCAAGATAAATTCAAAGTCCTGCATGAAAAAAAGATGCAACCTAGGATACTCTACCCAGCAAGACTCTCCTTTACCACAGAAGGAGAGAGAAATGAAATAAATAATGCCATTTGCAGCAACATGGATGGACCTGAAGATCGTCATTCTAGGTGAACTAAGCCAGAAAGAGAAACAAGAAATACCATACGATATCACACACATGTGAAATCTAAAAAAGAAAAAAGAGGACACTAATGAATTCATCTACAAAACAAACAGAAAAGGAATAACTTTGGGAGTTCTGCAATTTGCAAATGTTAACCACTATATACAAAAAGAGATAAAAATCAAATTTCTGCACAGCACAGGGGAATTATATTCAATATCTTCTAATAACCTTTAACAAAAAAGAATATGAAAACAAATGTATGTATATGCATGCCTTGGGTATTGTGTTGTACACCAGAAATTGACACAGTGTAACTGACTATACTTAAATTAAAAGAAAAGGAAGACAAAGAACTCATACCAGTCCTTCTCAAACTCTTCCAAAGGATTAAGGACAAGAGAATACTCCCAAACTCATTCTATGAAGTCACTATCACCCTGATACCAAAACCAGACAAAGACACTACAAAGAAAATGACAAGCCAATATCACTGATGAACATAGATGCAAGAATCCTCAACAAAATATTATCAAACACAATCCAACAGCAAATAAAAAAGATTATACACCATGATCAAGTAGGTATCATTCCGGGGACACAAGATTGGTTCAACATATGCATATCAATCTACGTGATACATACACCACATCAAAAAAAGAAAGGACAGAAACCACATGATCATCTCAATAGATGCAGAAAAAGCATTTGAGAAAATTCAACACCCATTTATGATAAAAACTCTTACCAAAGTGGGTATAGAGGGAACACATCTCAACATAATAAAAGCTATCCATGACAAACCCACAGCCAGTGTAATACTCAGCAGTGAAAAACTGAAAGCCTTCCCACTAAAATCTGGAACAATGATCTCCCTCTCATCCCTTCTATTCAACATAGTTTAGGAAGTCCTGGCCACTGCAGTCAGGCAACAAAATGAAAGAAAAGGCATCCAAATTGGAAGAGAAAAGGTTAAATTGTCACTCTATCCAGATATGATACTATATATAGAAAACCCTAAAAGCTCCAGACAGAAACTACTAGAGCTGATAAAAGAATTCAGCAAGGTAGCAGGATACAAGATTAACATAGAAATCAGCTGCATTTCTTTATACTAACAATGACAGCAGGCAAAAAAAATAAATAATCCCTTTTAAACTTGCATCCAAAAAATAAAATACTTAGGAATAAATCTGACCACGTAGGTGAAAGACATACATGGAGAACAACAAAACACTGATTAAGGAAATTAGAGATGACTTAAAGAAATGGAAAGATATCACATGTTCTTGGACTGGAAGAATTAATATTGTTAAAATGGCCATACTGCTGAAGGCAATCTACAGATTTAATGCGATCCCTATCAAATTACCCAGAACATTTCTCACAGAACTAGAACAAACATGGAATATATGGAATCACAAAAAACCTAGAATTGCCAAAGCAATACTGAAGAAAAAGAACAAAGCTGGGGAAATAACCCTCCTAGACTTCACACAATACTATGAAGCTACAGTAATCAAAACAGAATGGTACTGGCACAAAAACAGACATATGGATCAATGGAACAGAATAGAGAGCCCATAAATAAATCCACAGATCTATGATCAACTCATCTTTGACAAAGGAGGCAAGAATATACCACTCATTGGCCCTGGGGCATCTCTCAGCTCCTCTCTGTACCTACCGTGTTTTGCCACCATTTTTCCTGCACTGTGGTCACCCTGTATTGTTGTGGGACTACAATGTTTGACTTTTCCTGAGCTGCTGCCTCCTAGAAGGCAAGGAACAGGTCTCTTGATTCCCCTCAGCTTATTAGCTTGTTTCTCACATTTCCCTACTTACTCTCCACTGGGACTTTGGTCCCTAGGATATCCTAGGGTGGGGGTGGGGAGGATATAAGAAAGTCACCACCTGACCTCTTGCCCTTAGTCTCTTCCCCTTTAAGTCATCTTCATGTGGAAACAAAACTGCCTCCATGTCATACTGCTACACTGTGGCTTATAGCCAACTTTTCCCCACACCTATACTTCAAAATCATCTTGAAACTTTTTGTATCCATTTGCACATTTTTATGTGACATGCGAAAATGTTATCAGAAGTGTAATAACTACAAAAAATATAATTTCTGATGTATATTTTACCTCTATTATTGGATTATTTATTTTTCTTTTAAAATTATTTTTAGTGGCTGCCCAAGACTTTACAGTATACATTTTTAATCTGTCACAGTCTACCTTGAAATAACATTGAGTAGCTTCACATATAGCACAAGAACCTTACAACAGGATACTTACAATTCTTCCCTCCCCACCCCATCTTTTGCTCGTCTGATTTTTTGTGTTACCATGCGCTGTAGTAGAGCATCTGTAGTTTGTTAGAAGGGAGTTAGTAAATGTTTCTTTATAGGTGCCATAGCAACTGCTAAGACTGACATCTTTGGTAAACCCATCAGTTTCTGTTGTCCTGAAAATGAGGCACTGATTTGAGGATGCAACGCTAAGATTGTGCCTTAGGCTTGTTCCCAGGGAGGTGGTCTTTGTCCATTCTGAAATTTCAGGAATAGCATAGTATCAGAATCCTTTAAGCAGCTATTTTTCAAAACCATTTTTTGGTTTTCATAGTTATCCCTCCTTTTTAGCAGAATGCTGTGATTTTATCCACTCCAAGAACATTATATGAATGGACTGTGTTCCTTAAATATGGAAAAATTCACCATGATAATTTGTTTCTATCTGTTGTTTGTTTAGCTCTTGTTTCATGTTAACAACGGTGCTGGCAGGATAACAGCCACATATGAACCCAAAGCTCCAAATACCCTCTGCGATGGAAAATGGCACACTCTTAAAGCAAACAAAAGCAAACATCGTGTGGTTCTGATTATCGATGGGAATGCAGTTCGAGCTGAAAGTTCACACACCCAGTCCACCTCTGCCGACACCAACAATCCTATTTATGTCGGTGGCTATCCTGGTACGTATGTCTGCTCTGCTCATTCACTTTGAGGGGCATTGCCACTGGGGCAAGTCTTAGTTCAGGTGGATACAGAAAAGGGATGAAAAAAATACATGGCTTGAGTGACAAATCCTTTACTATTTCAGAAAGTCTATTTCAAACACCTAGGAATTCTTGGGGAAATTATCTACACACATAACTTGATCATTTGGTAAGATGCAGAGAACATCAGATGTGATGCTGGATGACTTCACTGAGGCAGATCATCTCCAGTGATGCCCAGAGTGGGGAATCATTTTAGGGGCAGGCAGTCATTTTAAAGGGCAAACGTGTCTTATCCTCTCATATCAATTTTTGGATTCGAATTATGCATTTTAGATGTTCCAAGTAATTGATACAAATGATAATAAAATAAAGATCCCTTTTATGACTTTTTAAGTCACAACAATGCCTGAAAATATCATGTATTAAGTTTTCTATGCATTCCCCTACCAATGAAGCCATTTATGTAGAAAAATATTCTAACTTCAGTGTAGAAACCACATGAAATTATTTTTGTTCCTATTGCGCTACCCATGTAATAAAATTAAGCAAGATGTATCTTCTCTTCTTTCCTAAACAGCTGATGTAAAGCAAAACTGCCTGAGCAGCCAGACCTCCTTCCGGGGCTGTCTGAGAAAGCTCACTCTGATTAAGGGCCCACAAGTGCAATTTTATGACTTCAGCAGAGCTTTTGACCTACAGGGAGTTTTCCCTCATTCCTGTCCTGGGACTGAGTCCTGAACTTTGGGGAGACCTCAGTTGGGCAGCGTCACTTACATATTGAGGAGAATGATTTCGTGAATTAAAATCTTTCCAGTTCAGAATTCATTTCCAACTCAGGTTAAGTGTTTCCAGAGAGAAATTTTGTGTTTATGTTAAACTAAAACCATGTGTACAACAAATGCCTCTATTAAATAGTTTAAAATGTAAACTGAATTCATTGGCTCTTTTTTTAAGGTTTTTAAAATGAATCTTTTAAAACATTGAATATTCTGTTACTTGACATTATTTCATGTTTTACATTTTGAGCTTTAAAAAAAGATATCACTACAGACTATAATAGATTAGAGCAGAGCATGAATACTTTCATTTCTTTACCAAGATTTTAGGCTCTAATTTCTATAATGGACAAGCAACACTATTGGTTACATTCCAGCAGAGGGCACCAGCTGTTTGCCCGTAAGCCTTTTAAACAGGCTCCAGAGAGCCTAGAGGGCGAAGGGTGCACAGGAAGGAGAGTGAACCTCCTCTAATTATATCCTCGTTTTGTCAGGACCTAACCTAACGGAACATTTTCCAGGATTTAAAAAAAAAAAAAAAAGCGGCATCATACCTAGTTAGCTCTTTTTTTTCACCCCTTGGGGTGAAACAGTTCTCCTTGATCAGCTACTTTTTCTGGGAGAATACAGGTAAGTTCAAAAGAAGGAAAATTTAAAAGCCATAAATAAATGTTCTCTTAATGAACTAGGAGGTTTTAAACTAAGATTTCTGAAGGCTCATTTAGTTCCCTCCAAATGTATTTTAGTTCTGCTCTGTGGCCATGTCTGGGGTCAAAACAGCTACTAATCCATATGCTTCAGAAAAATTATTTCACTTAGCAAATGCTTAATTGAAGAGAGGTCTCTACCACTCTTAGCAACGAGCTACTTTTATAATATGGAAGGTGACAGGTTCAATTTCTATTTCTGGGAGAGATTTAATTTGGTAAACAAGGAAAGCAACTGCGGTCCTGGGCCCGGTCCCTCTCTTCTATGCCTTGCTCATGTTTCTGAACCCTTCTGGCAATCTGTACCTCCTGGCTGATGTCTCTGAAATCTGTAATTCCTTCCCAATAAATAACCGCATGAAGATTTTAGAAAAAGGTAGCAGCCAATTGTGGAGGTGCTGACTGTTCTCTGCCATCTGGCAATGTAAGGAATGCGGACAATTGCAGTCTTCAGGCAGCTCACTTGAGCAGCTGGATTACTAAAAGGGAATTGGCCATCTCAGTAGTGAAAATGCGTAAGAGGCCTCGCCCCCACACTGTCTCCTGAGTGGCCTTTCTCTTCATGTCTCTATGGAAGCCATCTAAGGGGTATATGATGGCTTGGACATTCTAGACCTTGGTCCACCACACTGGGTGAGGAAAAGATCCAACGGTAGAGTTGCCATGGGCTTTGTGCACTCTGTCCCTCTCCTCTTCTACTTCCCCTCCCCACTTATTAATAAAGCTTAAACAGAGTTTGGGCATTTCATGGTTATAACTACTTACAAGGCCTCTCTTAGAAGATCCCCTCAAGGGAGTACCCAGCTCTCTCCCCTTTGGCCTCTACAGAGCGCAAGTAGAGCCAGCTTGGTTTAGATGTCTCCTCATGATGGTAAAGAACCTGGGCTCCAGGTCAGAGACCTCCTCTGACTCTCACTGCAGGGCCTTATGCTGGTTCCTCAACCTCTCTCAGCAAGGTAGAATTCAGGTCTTTAGAATCAGATTGCCAGGTAAACTACAAGACAGCCAGTTAAATCTGATTTTCACATAAACAAGGAACATGTTTTTAACTATTGTATGACATTCTGTATTTTTTATTTGCTAAATCTCACAACACCACTTTATAGGCCCCAATGGCCTAAAGGTGGATACCCGTTCCCTCACTACCAAATAATTTAAAAAATTTTTAAATCCATATCTTAAAAGACATGCAACATCATTCACTGAAAATCATATTTTTCCCATGGTACTTTTATAGACACATCAGATTTTTAAAAAAGTTATTTTTGGTGGCCCAAGCATTTACTTAACTTGCCTATTAATCCATCACTGTTTCTTAATTGTGGTAAAATACAGATAACATAAAACTTACCATTTTAACCATTTTTAAGTGTACAGTTCTCTGGTATTAGGTACATTCACACTGTTGTATAATCATCACCACCTTCAGCTCCAAGACTCATTTCATCTTGAAAAACAAACTCTGAACCCATTAAACACTAATTTCTAACTCCTCTCTATCCCTAGATCCTGGCAGCCAACATTCTAATTTCTGTCTGTATGAGTTCTACTACTCTAGACACCTCATATAAGTGGAATCTTTCAGTATTTGTCCTTCAGTGAGCGGCTTATTTCATTTAGCATAATGTCCTATGGGTTCAACATGATGTAGCATGTGACACAGTTTTCTTCCTTTTTTAAGGCTGAGTAATATTCCATTCTGTATATATACATCACATTTTGTTTATCCATTCATCCATCAATGGGCATTGCAATTGCTAAAGTGAATAATGCTGCTATGAGCATGGGTATACAAATATTTTTTTGAGTCCCTACTTTCAATATTTTTGGATATGTATCCAGAAGTAGAATTACTGGGTCATATGGTATGTCTATTTCTAATTTTCTGAGGAACCATCATAACTTTTTCTTCTATAGCACCCAGTGCTGGTTTTAAGCTTCAGTTTTCCATCTGTAAGTGGGGTTATGATACCAATCATCAAAAGGCATATATTTAGGAAATATTATTAAAACTGATTCAAAAAGAAAGAGAACACCTGGATGAGCCAGTAACACTGATCTTAGTGAAATTTAATCCTCAGTCACACCTGCCACAAAAAAGTCCAACAACTAGTTGATCTGAAGACAAGCTCTATTAAACATCAGCAACAGAAAAAGAAAACTAACCAACACATTTAACACAGCTAGTACAACCTTTATAACCTTCATGAGGCCTCATTTATACCATACATTACTGGTTTTCCTATTCTGTCTGTCTATACAACCATCTACAAAAATGATGCATCGTAATTAGGAATGATACACACATGGCTGAATAAGGAACAACCATGTAACAACACAGGCTTATGAATTAAGTGCCAAATTAGTGCCCAAACCAGAAATTGAGATGAAAATAGATAAAATGCTTTGTTAGAATTGCTGGGCTAGGAGGTATATGTATTCTCACTTCAGAACACTATAAATCAAGGGCTAAATTGTGGTACTACGAGAAAGACAGGTCTGGGAAGGTTTAAAGAGGTAGGCTTTGCAGAATGCACTATTAGCAGCATTTGTGGGCTACAGCCAATTTACAAAGTGCTTTCTTATGCATGGTGGTGTTTGGGTCTGGAGAAGGGGGTGTGGGAGCATGACACATGGGTCTAAGCCATCCAGCTGAAAGAAAGGGGACTGTTGGGAATGGGCGGCAGGTAGGGAGATGGGTAGGTGGAGAGAGAACAGACTGGATAGGGATTAACATTGGAGAGCCCAAAAGTCAAGCAGGTAGTAAGGAGACCGGATATAATGCCTTCCGAAGCATCAGAGTTTTCCATTAGAAGACAGTTGTGATGAAATGGCGCATCTGAAATCATAAACTAGCCTGAGCCAGCTGGTTGAGCAAGAGTGAGTGGTGGCTGTTACTGGGGCAGTGGTAAAGGACAACAGTTGTATAGGAATACAGAGGCTCCAGCAATGTTAGCTTCAGGCAGTAAAAATTACGAGGCTCAGCAGGGATCTTGGACAATGAGAATGGTGGTCCCATGAACAGGAGGTAAACTGATAAAAATTATGAACTTAACCTTTGACTGTATTGAGTTTGACAGGATGGTGAGAACATCTGAAGACAGATGTCTTAGCTAGCTGGCTGGAATAAGGACTAGCTCGTGACTCTTCTCACAACTGCAAGCTTTGTTATTTATACATCAGCCTCAGAATCACCTGTTCCTCATGGCACAGTATCTCCAGTGCAGTTGCAAATGTCTAAAAGAAGGTAACAGCCTGAGTAGAAAGCATCAAATCATCTGCTCAGCTTGGCCTGCACTGAAAAGGAAAGTGAATGTGGGCACGTCTAGCATCTAGTGATAACTAATTTTTCTTAGATCTATTTTGAAGCCTTAAGATTTCTCTATCAAATTAAAATTTCACATAATTTTCAAACTTCCAAAGGTATCACATAAACTTGAAGTCTGTGTAGTTCATGTCTCTTCTGTAGTATGTGCAATTACATTTTTATCTTCTGATGGCTTTGCTGGCTTCCTGAACAGCCCCAGTGCACCAACTGACTGCTCTAGTTAGGGAACTATCGTTTGTTTTTTTAAAAAAGAATTTTACTGAGGTATAGTTGATGAAACAATATTATATACATTTTAGGTGAACATTAATGATTCACAGCTTTTAGAGGTTATACTCCATTTATAGTTATTATAAAATATTGGCTATATCCTCTGTGCTGTACCATACATTCTTGTAGCTTATTTATTTTATACATAGTAGTTTGTACTTGTTACTCCCCTATTACTATCTTGCCCTTCTCCTCTTCCCTCCTCTCACTGGTAGCCACTAGTTAGTTCTCTGTATCTGGTTTCCTTTTTGTTATATTCATTAGTTTGTCTTATGTTTTAGATTCTATATATGTGATATCAAATAGTACTTGTCTTTGATTTATTTCACTAAGCATTATTAATACCCTCCAATTCCACCCATGTAGTTGCTAAATGGCAAAATTTCATTCTTTTTAATGGCTGAACAGTATTCCACCGCCCTACCACACACACACCTTCTTTATCCATTCATCTATTGATGATAGACACATGTTGCTTCCATGTCTCGAACACTGTAAATAACACCACTACGAACGCTGGGGTTCAAACCAGTGTTTTTGTTTTTTAATGGCACTTAGTTAACGCTCCGTTTTCCCTTCACATTGTATGTGTTCCTCAACGATCCTTTAATTGGTTCATAGCTCCTAGAAGGTCTCTATTGTGTTGGATTATTTCTTGGGCATTTCTCCCAGAGCTAACATAATTAAAACCTATGGGAGATTATTAGTAGGCAATTGTTGAGGTGATTATGAGTTACTCATTTTTTTCTAAAAATAACTGAGCAGTGTAGTTCTTCCTATAAATTTGAAAAGTTCT
The DNA here is from genome assembly GCF_048564905.1 of Vicugna pacos. NCBI lineage: Eukaryota > Metazoa > Chordata > Mammalia > Artiodactyla > Camelidae > Vicugna > Vicugna pacos. The sequence goes on along the minus strand of NC_133010.1, from coordinate 24,838,129 downwards.
TTGCAAAGGTAATTCCTCTAAACCATCTACTAAGCACTAAACAAAAAGCAAAATAAGTCTCTTTTGTAAGATATTCCCAAAAGAAGTTCCATAGGCTTAACAATTTTCATATTATACAGTGAAATTTTCAGCTTAATATATTCTGAAATGTCAATACTATCAGGAATTTTTTCAAAAGGCGACAAAAACATGCCTTTGTTCCTTTCAAACTCTTTCTGTGTCCAGCGATGGGACCCATTGCAGCTGTCTGATGCAAGGACTTGGGTGAAAATAATAATGTAAATCATTTTTTTCTAAGTAACGCAATTTGGAGATGGTATTTTCTTCTTAAGAGTATACATAGTGTGTAATAATTATACAGTATTAGAACACAAATTCCAACTTGAATATTGAAAACCTGTTTGTTTCTGTGTAGGAATTTCATAGCTATGAAAGAGTAAAGTTTATGGCAGTTTCTTTTACCCAGAGCCATTATAAACTTCAAGTATTTCATCAATAATTTAATTTTTAGCATGTTTTCAAAATCCAAATGTGATTATCTGCTATGAATAAAAACAACAGCAGAAGCTTTGATAAAAATTGAAATGCACTGAGTTATGTCCCTTTTAGGTGGTCAGAAGAGAACAATCAGGGAAAGAACATCAGTCAAGGGAGCAGGTGGGAGCTTGTGAGGAAGAGACACACCAGAGGTTATATCTGGGGCTTTGTAACTACTAGGAAGGTAAGCAAATTTTAGCTGTGGTTAGGATGTTAGTTTATAACTCTGACTTTAGTATTCTCCAAGATTTAAATGTAATTTGGTACTCTCAAAGTTTAATTAAATTGAACATGGCATTTAAGAAGAAATATGAGTGAGAAGGGCAAAAGAAAAAGTAAAAATGATCTGGCAGGCTAAATTCATTAATTCTGGCCGGGAAAAAGATGTTCAAACTTGGAAGACCATGGAAATCTTCCAATCTTCTAGGTGAGATCAGAAGTGAACTGAAAAGGCACTTCTTAGTAAGCTAACCTAAAAGTGAACACTTTTTCTTCCTTTCACTCTTACACTGAATTGAGTAAAGTTGAGGGGAAAAAGGGGGCGGAGTCCCAAACTGATAAAACTGACTAGACAAATCAATTGCTGACTTTTATAGCAATTCCCCAGTCAATTGAAAGGTATGCATGTGTGTGTTTAACTGATATAATCAACAGAAAATAGAACTTATGGTCTGAACATAAGTTAGTCAATATCTCACTAAAACACAAAACATCAACAATTCTTCCAAGACTTACAATAGGGCCCAGAGTTGGCAGGATACAACATTAACATACAGAAATCGGTTGCATTTCTTTGCACTAACAATGAAGTATCAGAAAAGGAAAGTGAAGAAACAATCCCTTTTAAAATCGCATCCAAAAAAATAAAATACTTAGGAATAAATCTGACCAAGGTGGTGAAAGGCTTATATATGGAGAACTACAAAACACTGACTGAGGAAATTAAAGTTGATTTAAAGAAATGGAAAGATATCACATGTTCTTGGACTGGAAGAATTAATATTGTTAAAATGGCCATACTGCTGAAGGCAATCTACAAATTTAATGTGATCCCTATCAAAGTACCCAGGACATTTCTCACAGAACTAGAACAAATAATCCTAAAATGTATATGGAATCACAAAAGACCCAGAACTGCCAAAGCAATATTGAAGAAAAAGAACAAAGGTGCAGAAATAAGCCTCCCAGACTTCACACAATACTACAGAGCTATAGTAATCAAAACAGAATGGTACTGGCACAAAAACAGACATATAGATCAATGGAACAGAATAAAGAGCCCAGAAATAAACCCACAGACCTATGGTCAGTTAACTATAGACAAAGGAGGCAAGAATGTACAATGTAGAAAAGACAGTCTCTTCAGCAAGTGGTGCTGGGAAAACTGGAGAGCAACAGGTAAATCGATGAAGTTAGAACGCTCCCTCAGACCATACACAAAAATAAACTCAAAAAGGCTTAAAGACTTAAATATAAGACAAGACAGTATAAATCCTAGAAGAAAACATAGGCAAAACATTTTCTGACACAAATCTTGGCAATGTTCTCCTAGGGCAATCTACCCAGACAATAGAAATAAAAGCAAAAATTAACAAATGGGACCTAGCTGAACTTATAAGCTTTTGCAGAGTAAAGGAAACCATAAGCAAAACAAAACATCATCCTACAGAATGGGAGAAAATACTTGCAAATGATGCGACTGACAAAGGCTTAATTTCCGGAATACATAAACAGCTGATACAACTTAATAAGAAAAAAAAAACCCAATCCAAAAATGGGCTAAGGATGTAAACAAGCAATTCTCCAATGAAGACATACATATGGCCAATAGGCACATGAAAAAATGCTAAATATCATTAATTATCAGAGAAATGCAAATCAAAACTACAATGAGGTTGTCACCTCACGCCATCATTTTTAAAGTTCACAAACAATAAATGCTAGAGAGGGTGTGGAGAAAAGGGAACCCTCCTACACTGTTGGTGGGAATGTAGTTTGGTGAAGGCATTATGAAAAGTGAAGTCTCAAAGAGAAAAAAAAATACCATATGATATCACTTATATGTGGAATCTAAAAAAAAAGGACAAATGAACTTATTTACAAGACAGACACAGACTCACAGACATAGAAAACAAACTTAAGGTTACCAGGGGGGACAGAGGGTGGAAAGGGACAAATTGGGAGTTCAAGATTTGCAGATACTAATTATTATATATAAAATAAACAATAAATTTATACTGTATAGCACTGGGAACTATATTCAATATCTTGTAGCAACTTACAGTGAAAAGAATATGAAAAATGTAGGTATATTTATCTATGACTGAAGCATCATGCTGTACACCAGAAACTGACACATACTTCAGTAAAAAATATATATAGACAAAAATTAATAAATAAATAAAATAAACAAATGAGACCTAATTAAACTTATAAGCTTTTGCCCAGAAAAGGAAACATAAGCAAAACAAAAAGACAACCTATGAGTGGGAGAAAATATTTGCAAATAATGAGACTGACAAAGGTTTTATTTCCAGAATATATAAACAGCTCATACAGCTTAATAACAACCACAAAAAAACCCAACCCAAAAATGGGCAGAAGACCAAAACAAGCAGTTCTCTAATGAAGACAAACAAATGGCCACTAGGCACATGAAAACATGCTCAATATCATTAATTATCAGAGAAATGAAAATCAAAACTACAATGGGGTATCACCTCACACCAGTCAGAATGGCCATCATTCAAAACTCCACAAACAATAAATGCTAGAGAGGGTGTGGAGAAAAGGGAACTCTCCTACACAGCTAGTGGGAATGTAGTTTGGTGCAGGCATTATCGAAAACAGGATGGAGATTCTTTAAAAAAACTAAAAATAGACTTGCCATATTATCCAGCAATCCCATTCCTGGGCATATATCTGGAGGTGGGACTCTTTTTGAAAAGATACATGCACCCCAATGTTCAAAGCAGGACTATATACAATAGTCAAGACATCACTGGATAAAGAATCTGGTATATTTGTACAATGGAATACTACTCAGCCATCAAAAGAATAAAATAATGCCATTTGCAGCAACAAGGATGGACCTGGAGATCATCATTCTAAATGAAGTAAGCCAGAAAGAGAAAAATGCTGTATGATATCACTCACATGTGGAATCTAAAAAAAAGAAAAGAAAAGAAAACAGAGGACACTAATGAACTCATCTTCAAAAGAAACGGACTCACAAACACAGAAAACAATCTTAATGGCTACTGGGGAAAGGTGGTGGGCAGAGATAAATTTCGGAGTTTGAGATTTGCAAATGTTAATCACTAAATATAAAATATAGATAAACAAATTTCTTCTGTATGGCACAGGGAACTATATTCAATATCTTCTAATAACCTTTAATGAGAAAGAATGAAAACAAATATATGTATATATATGCATGACTGGGACATTGCATTGTACACCAGAAATTGACATATTATAACTGACTACAATTCAATTAAAAAGAAATAGAACCCAGAGTCCACAATACGTAACATTCACAATGTTCAGGATACAATTTAAAATCTTTCAACCAGGAAGACAGGACTAATTCTCAAAGGAAAAAATGCCAACCTCAAAATGGAATTATCAAAGACCTTAAAGCAGTAATTAGATTTATGCTACATAAGGTCAGGGTAAACACATTTGAAATGAATGAAATGATAGAAATTCTCAACAAAGAAATGGAAAATAGAAAAAGGAACCAATTGAAAATTACTGAACTGAAAAATACAATGTCTGAACTGAAAAAAATAATTAGACTCAGTATCAGAATGGAAATGATAAAGGAAAGGGTCAGTAAACTTGAAGACAGAATGATAAGAAGTATCCAACATACCAGAGAGAGATAAAAGACTGAAAAAAAATAAACCCAGTGTCAGGCAGATAACACGTAAAAAGCTAACACAGTATAATCGGGAGTCCCATAGGGAGAGGAAAGAGACTGGAACAACAACAACAACAAAAAAAAGATTTTTCATCAAGAATGGCAAAAGAACAAAAAGGCAAAATCCCAAGATTTAGTGAAAAGCATATAGATTTACAGATTCAAGACATTCAGCAAACTCCATACAGAAAAATTTCAATTTCAAAGAAAACAATGCCTCAACATATAATAATCAAACTTCTAAAATCCAAAAAGAATTAAAGAAGTACTGAAAGCAAAAAGAGCCCATTATATACAGGGAAACAATAATTCAAATATCCATGAATTTCTCAGGAGAAACCACAAAGACCAGAAGATAGTAGGACTGCATTTTTAAAGTGCTAAAGTAAAAAAGCTTATCAATCCAGAATTCTACATCCAGTGAAAATATTAAAATATCTTTCAGAGTTAAAAGCAAAATAAAGACATTCTCAGATGAAAGAAAACCAAGATAATTCATCAAGAGCAGTTCTGCTCTTATATCCAGAACATGTAAAGAACTCTTACAACTCAACAATAAACAATCCAACTAAAAAGGAGCAAAAGATATTAATAAATATTTCACAAAAGAAGAAATATGAATGCCCAAAATGCAGAAGAGAAGAAGCTTATCATCATTAGTCATTAGGAAAATACAAATTAAAACCACCACAAGATCCAACTACGTACCATCTAGAACGGCTAAGTGTTGACAAGGATGTTGAACAACTCAAACAATGTACATTGCTAGTGGGATGTACAGTGGTACACACACTTTGGAAAACAGTTTGGTAATTTCTTTAAAAAGTTAAATATACACCTATCATATGTCCATTCTATCCTATTCTTGGTATTTGTCAAAGAGAAATAAAAACATATATGTACACAAAGACCTGCAGATAAATGTCCCTAGGAGCTTCAATAGTAGTAGCCAAAAACTAGAAACATACCAGATGTCCATCAATGTAAGAACTGATAAAGTGCAGCATATTAATATAATGGAACACTACATAGAAATAAGGAATAAACAACTGATACATAAACATGGATGAATCTCAGAAATATTGTCCTGAATGGAAAAAGCCTTACACAAAAATACATACTTCATGATATTATATACATAAAAAACCTAGAAAATGACTGGGATCACGCTGGAGAGAGGAACAGATTACAAACTGGCACAAGGAGACTTTTAGACTGGGGTGATGTAATCGCTAACAATTTTGTTTGTGGTGATGGTTTCATAGGTCTATACATATTATCAAACCCAATGATTTTAAATATTTGCTATTTAACTGAACTTAATATACCTCAATAAAGTTGTAGAAAAATAATTTTAAAATGTGACTATCCAAATCCTCTCCCTTTAGTCCCACAGCTATGAATAGCAGACTCAATTTAAACTCCACATGAGCATTTGAATTTGATACCTCCAAGCATGCTGATAATATTGTGAACATTCTTTCAGGGAAGAGACTGCCCCTGCTCTCACATGACATGATTGAACAGGGACTGGGGGCTTGTCACTCTCCATTAAGTGAACTATTCTGTGAATTCAAAGGTAATTAAATCTCTGTTTATATCAGTATTAACTACAAATTTCCATGTCTTTCAGATTTCTCCATTAATTTACTGTCCATAAATTGATGAGAAATGGATTTTTAATTGATGAGGACCTGGCTAGACATCAGGATAATCATTTTAAACTTATACAAACAGCAGGTAAGAAAAGATAGAAGGCTTATGTGATCTGATTCAAAACACTCTCAAAGGAAATTTTAAAAAATAAACACAGTTCTTCCTGGACCTGTCTAATAGGCCCATATAGGAAACAGAAGACTATGCCAGGGAATAAATATTGAGAATCTGGGAAAGGGGTAGGCTTAGGAGGGGGGTGATATAAAGCGGGCTAAGAGAGTATTTATTGCTATGTGGGCACTTTCCCACTAAACAAATACATACATACATACATACATACATACATACATACATACATACATACATAAATGGCTTTTGGTTTTAGTTAAATATCTTTTTCTTTTACCAGTTTGATCTTAAATCATTGAGAACTCATTTCAGTCATTTCAGGTCATCAACTGCTATCACTCTTAATAGTACACTTTAAATCATGTACAGAATAGTTTTTAAATACTAAAATTCCGTGTTTGCTGTGAATTCACACTCTATAGACAGACATTCAGTATGTGTTTTGCTCAGATAAACATCAATATATTTCACTTCCAATCCCCTAAATGTGGATGCTCTCCAAATTTCCAATATTGATTTTTGTCTTTCTGTTTTTCCTCCCTTTAACTTGGATCTCATGTACATCTAAGGTTTAAAACATAACCTAGGTGCAAAGGGTTCCCAAACATTAAAAATAATCAATGTTCACAGTCATGACTTATCCTTCAAAAGCCAATTCCTGCTGGATACTAGGCATTTCTGCTTGAATGTGTTACCCATCTCAACTCACCTTGTCCAAACATGCCTATTTCTTTTCCACCTCTAGCCCACCCAATTAACTTAATCTCTAGACTTCCCTATTTCTATTGGTGCCATTATCATTCTTTCAATAGGTTATAAATTATATCATTATTAGAAATGTCAGGATAATCCTGATACTCATATCCAGTCAGCTTTTTCCTTCAGAGATTTTGCATTCCCAACATTATTTCCATTTGCTAGTTTATGTCTTTTTCCATTCATTCACTAAATAAATATAGAGCAACAACTATATGAAAGACACTATCATACATCCCCTATCAGGGGAGTGAATAAAACATACCAAGGGGAGTGAATAAAACATACCAAGCCATGCCCTCCTGAATGCATCTGTCCTACCACCTTGGGGTCAGTCTCTAGCTTGAGGGGGCTCTCTGTTCAATGTAGCCTGCTTGCACTGCTAAAATATTCCTTTGCTCATATCACTATGTCTCCTCCTGCCTATCAAGGGCTGTGTGAGATAAATTCCACCCTCTTACAAGTTCCATCCCCTTACAGTCTGTAGAGGACCATCTAAAACTCACTATCTCCCTGACCTTCTGTCATAGCCAAAATGGGCTCTTTGCTCTTAGCTCATTCCCTTCAATACTCTTGCCTGTTCTACTTTTCCATCTATAACTTATTCCTCTCATCTCTCTACATGTGACACTCTAAATTCCCCCTCTTCTGTGAATTCTTCTCAGCCCACTTTCACCCTTCTTGTCCACTTCTGAATTATTTTATCACATACACCTGGCAATTAATCATGGTTTACTTTAGGGTATCTCTTGCATTCAAAGGACTCCTTATAAATTGAATTATTTATCTTTAAATGTTTGTCTTTTCACCAACCTTAAGCAGTGCTTCTTAATTAACAGTAGTTGATGCAATATATTTAACAGCAAGAATTTCAAATGACTCCATCTTTAAGAAATCATTAGTTCTTGCACAGTGCCTGTTGTGTTTATATTATTCCTTTAACTAAACACATGGATCAAAAACAGAAGAGGGAGCACTTCCTAATTCATTCTGTAGAGGCCAACATTACTCGACTATCAAAACCAGACAAAAACATTACAAGAAAACTACAGACCAATAATTCTTTTGAATTATTTGCAAAAATCCTCAACAAAATACTAACAAACTGAACTCAGTAGCATATCAAAAAGTTTATACAACATGACCAAGCAGGATTTATTCCTGGAATTCAAGGATAGATCAACATATGAAAATAAATATACCACACCATATTAACAGAATGAAAGAGGAAAAAACATGTAAACATCTCAAATGATGCAGAAGACAATTTGGCAAAATTCAACACCTGTCATAGTAAGCAAAACAGGTAACTGTCCCCAAATTCAGTTTACTATCTAGTGTGTAGAGAGTGATATGAGTAAGATATATATATCAAGTTTTTAAAAGAAATCTCAAAACGATATGATTACAAACCAGACTGGCACCCTGATCTCAGATTTCTACCTCCAGAACAGTGAGAAATAAGTCTGTTGCTTATAAGCCATCCAGGTTATGGCATTCTGGATAGCAGCCTGAAGAGATGAGACAGGAGGATCTGACCTCAACTGGTACTCTGTGGGAACAGAGTAAGCTTCTGAGAAAGTGATGGAAGTGCTGAGATAGGGAGGCTGAGCATGAGGCATTCGGCCTGGCCTCGTGGGTCAGGACGCTGGGGTTGGACAGAAAGGCTGTTGGGCAGAAGGAACAGACGGCGCACAGGTTCTGAAATGGGGGAGGGGAGAAGCCCCCACTAAGCAATGGGCACTTGTTAGGCGGCCGGCTCCACTCCCCACCTCCCTTTCCCCATCCTACCTCAGTCGTGCATCCATCTCTGGGTCTGCCGACATGGTCTGTATGCAGGTCACCAGCGAAGACCATGATGTGACTCTCACGGTCTCCTCTCTGGGGCCACTTCTCCGCCCAGCAGCCATCCGTGTCCACTCGGGGTGGCCTCTGGTGATGCCCCCCCACGTCCTCAGGACACTGGTCGTCTCACTCTGAGGCTGCAGCTCATGCTGCCAGCACTGGGCTCTTCCTGGGCGCTTTCTCTTCATCTGGGAGCGGCCGTCACTCAACCAGAAAGCAGCACTGACTCCACCTGTGTTTGATTCGCGAACCCTGGATCTCGCCTCAAAGCCTTGTCTGCCCGGAGCCTGGTCAGCCTCTCAGTGCCTCAGCCCCGCGTCGTCCTGGGCCTCCAGCATCGGCCCAGCCTGGTTCTCAGCACACACACGACTCCCGGTCACTGCTGCGGGGTGACATGGGGAGCAATAACCCGGAACCTCCGCGGGCCAAGCCGGGCCGCTCGCCGCACTGCATCTCAGGAGTCACAGGAGCCACCGTTTCCCTCGAGGGCCGGCCTCGCCCGACGCCGGGAAGGCCTTCCTAGGCTCCTGAAGGAATGTGGGCAGATTCATAGTTCTCTCGAGCCCTTCCCGCTGCTCAAGCAGACAGAGCGGGAGAACATGGGGCAAAGTTCTTCAAAGTGTTGTCCTCTGGGTCAGTATGAGGCGTGCGCGACGCCCTGAAGAGGAAGAAGCGGAGGAAACGAAGTCTCTCAGGCTTGTTAGGACCGCGAACGCTCAACATGGCGGGAAAGGCTGCGCGCCCGGAAGTTAAGGACTGCGTCACTGGGCGTGGCCTGAGGGCGCGGGAGGGGCTGAAGTGCGGCGTGGTGCCAGCGGGGCGAGGTGGGCGGAGCCAGCCTCCTTCAAGGGGGTGGGATCAGAAAGCGGGGAACTGGACCCAGTGGGGCGGGGCCGGGCCAGCCTGGCAGTGAGTGTGGCGGTGGGCCAGTGTGGACGGAGCCAATCTGCTGCAAGGATCGAGCTCGGGAAGCTGCGAGGAGGCCCAGAGGTGACTGCCCGGCCTTTTATGACTTTGGTAGGATGGCTGGTGGTCGTTGGTGTGGTGGTTAGAATGGTTTGGTGGCCACGGTCCTGGGGGTGGGGTCAAGCACATCCAGGCTGTGTCCCGCTCAGTAGAAAGCAGAAGCCCGCGGCCACCCCAGCCTGCAATGACCATCTGCTCCGACGAGGTTATTCTGTAAAGAGAGAAGCCTGGACCCTGCGAGGCCTGAGAGGTGGGGGACAGACGCTGGGAAGGAAGGGCTGTCACCTAGAGATGCCGAAAGTGACGGCTCACAAGCCAGCAGGTACTTCCTGTGAAGCCAGGCATCATTCTTTCATGATGTTCTAGTAAACTGTAAAGCGGACTGAAATAATTATGTTTATCCAGAGTGTGCTTGGGGCTGTAAGCCACTCAGGAGGGGAGGAGAGCGTGTTCTGTGAGTGAAGAGGCCGTGGAGTGGGCCAGTGGATGGAGACCCCGTCATGGTCTCCTTCTAACTGGAGATCCGCTGAGACTCAGGATTGCGGGGAGAGGCTGTGGGCAGCAAAAGGAAGCCCAGCTTGCGATCTTCAGATGAGGGCGGTTGAGAATGGTGGGGGCCCTGGGCTGTGCCCGCTCCTGGGGAGGCTCCACCCGTTAACGTGGATTTGGGGGCAGGCAGGCTCTCGTCTCACCTCGAGGCTGTCATCTATCTTTCCAATTCTGTTGCTTCAGAGAGCGTGGGCAGGCCCAACAGATGAAGCTACAGGGAGGCCCGTCTAGACTTGATTGAAGGTAAGGATGCCGCTCCCAGCACGAGGCTAACACAGCAACCATTTGTCAGGAAGGCGGAGCTTGACCATAGAAAGAGCATGGCTTAGGCAATGAGACGTCTCTCTGATTAAGGTTCTGCATTGTTCATTTAATTCTCCAAGACTGTATTTCCTAATTCCTAAAATGTTGATAAGAACATTGTCCCGTCTTCCTCTTAAACTATGGAGGAGGCTGAATTTGACAGCAGAATGTGAAAGTGCTTTTTTTTAATTAAAAAAAAATTTTTTCTTGGCAGGGGTAAGTTGGGGAAGGTAATTAGGTCTATTTATTTCATTTACTTTTGGAGGAGGTACTGAGGATTAAACCCAGGACCTTGTGCATGCTAAGCATGTGCTCTACTACTTGAGCTATATTCTCCTTGCCCCGTAAAGGTGCTTTTAAAAGTAAAATGACAAGAAGAGCCGACTGTATTGTTGACTCCACTCCAGTCTACTGGGGGGTTTCCATGTACAATCTCATTTAATCATCACATCAGCTCCTTGTGGTAGGTGTTATTGTCCTCATCCTCGCTTGGCAAATGTAGAATATGGCTACTGTGGCTCAGAGAAGTTAAGTAATTTGTCCAAGGTCCCACAGTATATGGGAGCAGAATCAAGGCTTGAATTTGTGCAGACTGACTCCAGAGCCTGTTTTCTCAATACTGCACTACAGCACCTGAATCCAATGTTTCTTTTGTTCTCAGTATATTACAGAACCAACTCCAAATTTGAGCAAGATACTGGATTACATTTCTTGTAAATCCAACAGTGAGATCTGCTGATTCTAATTACTATAGCTTAATTTCTCTGAGCCTTCAATAGTCTTTTTATTGGGAATCCTAGCTACATGTAAATATCCCTTGAGGTGAGCAAAAGATTAAGGGAAAGTGCCTAGTAACACACACACAGATAAAAACTTAAGCTAAATACAGAGAGCATGGAGGAGAGTTGTGTGAGGAAGTAATATTACACAAGTTGCTTCTCAACGAGTACTTCTCAAATTGTCTGTGGTGAAAGACCAGCCTCGTTTCTTACATGTCCTGTCTGTTGTAGATGATATTTTTGTAAAATACCATAAAAATGATTTACTAGAAAGATGAAAGAATAGACATAATGCAAACCCAATTTTTAAAATTAAAGACAGCACAGTGAAACCGCATTTTATTAACTGTCCTTCGAGTAAATACAACATAGGGAAAAAGGAATTTTAAATCAATTCAGTCATGTAAACTATGTATATAGGTGATTAATACAGAGAACCCCTATTATATTTGCAACATTTTGTCATTCCACAATTGTGTTCACTTCTTGTTAATTTAATACAACTTGGGTTTATGACACTACTTTTAGGAGGTAAGGTATATCTAAATGACTTCTATGTTTTCTTCTAAAAACTCATTAGAGAAACTAATCTTGGGTTATGTTAATTGCAAATAAGAGGCTATTTTAAAGTAGTTTCAACTAGTTCAAGATCATTCATTTTTAAGTTTGATCCCAAATAAAACAAGTGAAGCTGTATTTTCAATCCATTAATAGCTAGTTCCACAATTTATCATGTAAAGGTATGATTCCATTTCAATTACCTTTTATCGAAATTGCCTTTCAATAAAACAATGAATTTCCTACATATGAATCTTTTATTAATGAAAATTTAAAGCATTCAAATTCATAGGATGCTTATAACTTTTCAAATTGGCAATATTAAGATAATCACCTACTTCATTGACAGTCATTGTTAAATTGTGCAACATGCCAAAAATCTGTAAAACTTTATCCTTCCAAGCCTCTAACATTTGTTAGAATCATATATTCCTGAGCAAAACATGGTACTACCTGTCCTTGTGTGGAAATATGAAAACCATCAAAGATACCGAAGATAGCAGACAAATAGGCAACACTAACTAACCAATTTAAAAAATTAGAGCCTACCTAGTTTCTTATCTTGTAGAAACAGGAAGCGTTTGTCTTGTAGTTCAGAGTTTTGGCACAGCTTCTCCACATTGTAAGGACCCTGACCTGGCAGGCAGTGCCAGTTGTGATTCCGCTTCTGTGCTGTCACATGGTAAGAGGGATCATCTCATATTTACCACATGAAGTTTTGCTACATCATTAAGCACCCTTTTTACTTCAGCTGACATATTTCAGAGCAAGACTTCTCTCCACTAAGGAGTTGTAAACTGATTATAGTCAGTTGCAAGTGCTTGATCTGGGTGATGCTTCCAAAATGTTTTTTGGAAGTGGTACCATCAGAACACACTCCCACTCAGAACTCAAATCCCAAAGCACATGTGTTGACAGTGTAATCCTTCATAGTTGCATTCAGTTCAGAGCTGGTTGTGTTTGTCAGCAATAAAGCTGGAAAAAAGTCCTACCTTTTCAATATCGTGCAAATTATATAATACTAAAAACATGTCATTTTAGCAGTATCTGTGCAGTTGTCAAGTTGCAATGAAAAATAGGTAGCTTTATATGTTCTGTGGGTTGGTCTTATATCTTAATAGTCAGTTCCTAAGCACATTTGATTGGAAAGCGATAACTTGAGCATTGTTTTTCCGATGTTCCACCAAACGTTTCTAGGCAAACATCTCCAGTGCAACCTCTTACTGACCTCTCAGCAATTATAAATAGTTCTTTAGTCTTAGCGACCTGTAGAGCAATTCTGTATGAAGCCCCCAAAAGCTTTAATGTTTACATGTGCAATCATGAATGTCTGCTTGTCACCCTTTTAAAATTCAAAACTCTCAAATTCTTTTTTGTTTTGAGATTGTTTGCTAAGTAAATGTCCCTTCAGTACCAGTTTCATTCATGACTTCATTTGTCAGTCCTTTTCCACAAATTATATGCTTACAGCACTTTGCATTACAAATTTACTTGCCTAATGTAGCTACTAAATATGTTTGTATTAAAAGTCTTAAAAGTCAAAATGATCATGAAAACAGTAAGTTGTAAATGAATCATGTATGTGTACAGATTATACAGTGTTGGATTATAGCTGACAAACCCTACAAGGACACACGTTGTAGGGGGTTCCCCTGTGCACAGCTCTATCCAGGCTGGTTCCCTCACACTCAGATGGCTCTGGGCCCTGTTCAGTGAGACAAGTTCACTGAGCATATGCTGGGGCTTTGGGGAAATGTCACGGTATTACATACACATTTCTCAAAGCAGTTGAGAAGCAGTGGAAATGCCAATCGCCAGCTCCAATCACTCACTGATGGAGCTGAACAGTCTCCTCACTGTTACAGAGCTGATAGCGTAACACCTTTTTGTGAACGAACCTCACAGTTCAGAGGTGGTGTCGTCCCCCTGCTCGCAGTCCAGACCCCACTTGGGGGATATGGAAGGAGACTCTCAGCTTACATGTCAGGGTTAGTGTCCCTGAACACATATCTGTCCGCACAAGAGGAGGCTGGGACACCAAAGACAGATGTGTGTGACCGCAGCCCATGTTTGGGACTCCAAGCTCCTGCAAGTGCCCTGCAAGTCAGTCATTAAACCCATGAGGTCTCCAGACACTGAAGTTATCTATTTTTTTTTCTAAAATAGAAAGTGTATCTCTCCCTTTGAGTGTCACAGGATTGATCTGGGAGAACTGCCTTTCATCTGATAGCATCTGGAGCTTTCATTGTTACAGCTACTCACAAAGCCTCTCGTGAAAAATACTTTGCGAATGTGTTTTCCCCTGCAGCCTCTCCAGACACTCGGGTAGAAAGACCAGCTTTTGGATTTTCCAGCCTAATGGCCGAGGCTCTGAACTCAGGCTGACCTAAGTGTCTTTTTCTTTTTTTTCCCCCCCCAATGCTTATGAGCTTTTTCTTTAAAAAAAAAAAAGAAAGAAAGAAAGAAAAAGGATTTAAAGTAATAAAGCCAGGTAAGTAATTTATATGGCTGTTCTCTTTCTGGAAACAAGTAGAACATGAATGGAGCATTCTAGCACCACAAAGAATGTCCACGAAAGAGAAGATACATCTAATTCAGTGGTTCTCAACCAGCGGCAGTTTCGCCCCCTAGAGGACAATTGTCTGGAAATATTTTTAGTGGTCAAAACTGAGGGGAAAGAGGAAGGGCTACTGACATCTAGTGGGGAGAGGGTGGAAATGCTACCAACATCATACCACGCCCGAACAGTCCCCAGGAAAAAGCATCATCTGGCCCCAAATGCCAATAGTGTCAGCTTGAGAAAGTGTAATGTACTTAGATCATCAAGTTTTCTTCTAAGGTAACACTTCTGTGGGTTTATTTGTAGAAATTAATCTTTGATATTTTACTCTTTGGATGTAGCTGTTCAATATGTATTTACCAAAATCAAGAACTTTTCCTATTTCCTCAATGAAGTATAGTTGTAAACTGAACAGTTTTTAAAAATTAAAAGGTGCATAGAACTACCAATCTGAGTATGCTAATACTCACACTTTTAGAAGTTTTTAGAGAAGTCCATTTTTAACCTTAGTCTTACAGTCTTCAGGGGAGCCTTCTGCTAAAGGAAGGCTGCTTAGGGCGACACACACACTTTTAAGAAGGCATCCGTGCGCCTGGGAAGTACGGACAGTCCAGATAACACGATGTTTGTTGACTGTCACGTCTTTTGCTGTGGGGCCCAGCTTCCGTCTCCTGAATTTCATCATTGCATCGGCCCCTCAAGCACAGGAGAACCTTGGCCAGTTTCGTGTCCATTGAAGGGCTTTCCCAGGGGTGTCAAAGGCTGAGACTCCTTCACAAGTTGTGTTACCTCATCCACAGACCAGCATGCGGGTCCTGGTGGCCACTTGTCTCCGTGCTCTGAGGTCAGGTCCCTGGGACTTCAGTTCTGTGTGTGTGGATTTGACTGATCTCAGGTAAGTGTCCTTGGCTGACATCAATGACAATTTATTCAGAACGGTGATGAGCTTGATGTCTCTGACACAGGCTGCAAAGGATTCCTACAGTAAAGGTAAGGGTTGACGGGATTTCTCCGTGGGGTTTGGAGACAAAGTGTGTGAATTTGAGGGGTTTTCACAAAACCTGTGCTCTCTGCACGCAGGCGTATCATTTCCTCCTGAAAGGATAATTCTGCAACTGATGGGTGGAGCTCAACTGTAGGGGCTTAGGGGTGAGAAGACCAGCCTAAGACAAGAGGCTTCTGGGAATGTCATTTGGTACTTTTGTTTCCTGATATGTCTTCTTTTGCTGATTGACTTCTGTCATTTTATCTCGAAGTGTGGTTCACTGAAGGAAGGTGGACAGCGTACTTTCCCCACCGGAGGAGGCAGCAACCACATCCCCTCGGGGGAGCAATCTGTGAATGGTCCAGTTTGGAGGGCACGACCCACATGGATGTGTGTGGCTGTTGGAGCAGCAGCCCCAGGTCCAGCCAGCGTGTGTGGACCGCTGCAGGCTCGGCTCTGACCCTGGTGAGCACTGGAGCCTCCCTGTCCATTCCAGAGACACGGGCTGCGGGCGTCCCTGCCATGTGCAGCTCAGAAATGTCATCTCTCCCAAGTGCAAGGCCAGGGCTCTGTCTAGACTCTTCACAAGTTGAGATGTAGAAGAACACAAAATGGGAAGACTCCCTTTTTTCTCTATTTTTAGGCCTTTTAAAAATAATGGATGCTGATTTTTGTCAGGTAAAACATTTTTTTTAAGAAACGTAGCCTTCTTGAGGCCTGAAGTCTGTCCAGGCAACCCAAGTTGTCCCGCTTTCCTGACCACTGTCCTGGGGATGGGAGCAGTTTTCCCTGGAGACCACGTCGACTACTAAGTCACCTGAAAGAACACTGGACTTTCTCTGTTATTTCCTGAGGGTTGTAAGACAGCTGTCTAGTGACATCACCCAAGTAGGAAATAGCTCAAGAACTGTGCTTGTAGCAATGACCAAAAGTCCCTCTCCAGGCATCAAATGTAATACAGATTTCATCTCTTTTAACGCCTCCATGGTTGAGGCAGATCAGATAAAGTTTCTTTCTGTCTGATGCTTCCTTCCCACCTTAAATTGCTGCAGGCAGGTTTGGTAATTCCTTCTTAAAGAATGTCGGGGTTGTGACTTCAGATCATTAGTGTCCCTGAGAGGAACGCTGGCCGAGTGACATGTTCATCTGGAACCTCAGGGAAGACTGGAGTAAAACCTCTATTTTTCTCCACATGTCCCAACAAGCTGTGTGTCTGAGGAATCACGGAGCCTCATAAAGTCATTTCTGTCGTCACTACTGTCCGGTGTTAGCTGTGACGTGGCCCCTGGAATCCCAACAGCAGCAAAAGATGCTGAAGAAACGTGACAGAGGCAATGTGCTCCTGTTCAAACTGACCTTCAAGTCATTGGCCAGAGGAACCGTGGACTCTCCGGACGCCTGGGCAGGAGCACGTGATGATTCAGTCTCTTTCCAGAAATTGTTCCAATGGAAATCATTTTGCACAGGAGATAGTCTCAATTGCCCTTCTGGACAATCTCAGGATCCAGATGTTGTCCTCAGGTGCTGTCCTCTGGGTAACGGCAGTGGGTGAAGCCTGGCTGTCTCCCAGGGTCCAGACGGCCAGGGATCCAGGGCACAGCCACATTTCAGGGCCTGGGCCTAAGTGTGTCTGTTTTTTTTTCACAGCTTTATTGAGGTCTAACTGATATACAATAAACTAGGCATCACATATTTAAAGTGTATAGACTGATGACTTTCAGCGTCTGTATCCATCCCTTCAACCATCTCCACATTCAAGATAATGAACATTTCCTTCACCCCCGAAGTTCCCTCCTGCCCCTTTGCAACCCCCCTCTTCCAGCCCTTCCTGAAACACTTCACACACTGTCTCAAGTGGAATATAAAAATGGAAAAGCTACTCTACCCATTCAGTATGTCTGGTAGAACCCTGGTTCCAAAACCTGGTAAGGAAATTATAAGACAAATACAGACCACTTTTACTTGTGGATCTAGATGTGAAAATCCTCAATAAAGTACTGGTTAGTTGAATCCATCAATTATGGAAAAAATATGACCAATTACAACTGCACCCTAGACACCCTTTTTATTCTCCAGTGTGTTACACTTCTCACTAAATCTTCATTTCCCAGTTGTAGTTGTACTT
Source organism: Vicugna pacos (assembly GCF_048564905.1). Taxonomy (NCBI): domain Eukaryota; kingdom Metazoa; phylum Chordata; class Mammalia; order Artiodactyla; family Camelidae; genus Vicugna; species Vicugna pacos. The sequence continues at coordinate 24,820,456 of NC_133010.1, read as the reverse complement.
CCAATTTCCTTGCAATATTAACTTTGGTTGATTCATTTTATCCTGACATTACAAAGCAGGGTGGTTGCTTTCTCCAAAGCTCCTAGAGGGGAAATGTGTCCTTGAAGAAGAAAGGTTGCCAGGAGGTGGCAATCACCCACATTTCAAATGAAAGGAGCAGAGGATGACAGTTGTATCGAGTCACCGTTTTCTTAGGCCTTTTTATTGCTTGTCAATCTCTTGAATAGGCCCCCAGAAATATCACTGGAGGGACCTGTATAACTTCATTTTGTGTCAAAGCTCCTTGAAAACAAAGATGGCTTCTTTGATCTGGAGGACAGGGCCCAGCAATTAGATCTTCTAGGATAAGGCATTAACTCTGCATTTGCTCAGTCTATGCAGCTGTCTCTAACACAATTCATGATATTTAGGAGTGGTAAGTGACTCAATGTTGAACATTTATCAACAAATATCAATGAAGTGCTAACTTAGCACTTGAACAGTTTGTTGAGATAAAAACCTGTGGCTTGTCTTTTCATTGGCTTGATGGTGTATTTGCTGAGCAGAAATCTTAAAATGTGATGGATCCAATTTATCAGTTCTTTCCTTCTGCGGCCAAGTTTTCCTGTCCTGTTGTACTGTGACATAGTGAGTGCTACATGGTAGACAGTCCTGTTCCCAATCTGTTACCTCAGGACATGGTGCTGAGAACTGTAGCAAAGTCACTGCTGTGCAGTGATAAACATGTTATACAAATGCAGAGCAACAGCTGAGAATGAATTGTTACAACATGAAAGTTCATAAATAAGATGACAATCTGTAAGAGTCCACATGTGATTGTTAGTTGATAAAACTTAGATGAATCTTTGGCGAGTGCCCCCCCCCCCATTTCTGTCTGGATTGTCAGAAAAGGTGTCACCTACTGCTGGGACGATGAGAGCAGCATGTCTGTGGGAGCCCCCAGTATCCCTGGAACTACAGATTCTTTTCCATCTGCTTGTATGCTTTGCTGTCAAACCCTATTTTGCAGAAATCTTTGGAAATGAGATAATGTACTTCGTCACTTGTTACAGCCAGCAGGATTCCAAGTTGATCTAGTGGAACAGACTGAAACTGGGCTCAGGCAGGATAAGAATCTTCCAGAATGGCCAGCCAAGGAGAGCACACGCTCCGTAGTCAAGAGCCACAGGGAGAGAGAACCCAGATGTGCCCTCAAGGCGACAAACTGGGGGCCTAGGAATGACAGCTGCATCAGCCACGCCGCAGGGGAAGTGCCTCCCAGGAGCAGGGAAAGAAACTGTAGGAGTGGTGACGATTTCCGTTACGCTTCCAAATTCATTAAATAGATGCACCAAAATAAAGAAAGGGTAGGGAAGGCACATCTGCTTGGTTATCAGTGTCCGTCTCTGTGCCAAAGGCCAGGAGCTACATCCAGGGGAACAGTGAACCCTTTGGAATGACGCTGTGTTTGTGCAGGGTGCAGGAGGTCCTCAGAAAGAGACCACCTACTCATCTTACCTGGACTGAAGTGATAAAGACCACCAGGCCCTCTGGACTGTGAGGGACAGACAAAGCACTGTGTTTTGAAACACTTTCCGTTCCCTCACTGGATTGCTGGGCTGTTTGTCAAAAATCAACTGATTATACATGTGCATGTCTATTTCTGAACTCTAGTCTGTGCCATTAATCTTTCTGCTTATCTTAAAATCAATCCTGCACTGTGTTGATTATTGCACTCTGTAATAATTCTTGAAACAAGGTAAGTTTTCCAACTTTATTTTTCCTCAATATAATTTGACTATTCTAAGTCCTGTGAATTTTCATATACATTTAAAAATCAGCTTTTCAATTTCTTTAAAAAAAAAAGACTCCTGTGATTATTATAGGAATTTCATTGCATCTATAGGTCTATTTGGAAAGAATCCACATCTTAACAACATTGACTCTTCCAGTGCATGAACATGGACTATCTTTCCATTTCTTTAGCTCCTGTTTGCTTTCTCCTGGAACTCTTTGTGGTGTTCAGTAATAAGGGAGGCCTCGCACATTTTTCATTATATTTACTTTTGGATATTTTATATTTGCTGATGCTATTATAAATGGTATTGCTTTTATCATTTTGTTTTCTGGTTGTCTTTAGCTAATATGTAGAACACAACTAATTTTGTGATTGACCTTGATCCTGTGACCTTGTTAAATGTACTTATTAATTCTAGTAATTTTAACACTTGGTTTTTTATGATTTTCTTTTTTTTAAGTTTTTTTCTTTATTTTTATGGATAAAATGCAACATACATAGTATATTTAACAATGAAACTGATGGACAAAAGTATCAATATTCACTTTTGAGATGGAAGACAACATAAAAAACTGTCATCCTAGTGACAATATACAATTTTTCAAGCTAATCACATAATTATAGAAAATAGTTGGAAAATGCCTGAAAGAAAATGTTATTTTAAAATTAAGGTGTGTGTGTGTGTATGAAACTGTTAAAAATGCCTGAAAGAAACATTTTAATCCATGTCACATTATTTATTAAGTGACGTATTTATAAAAAAAAAAAAAGGTTGAAAGTGCCTGTCAGAAAACAGGAACTAGTCAGTCCCATAATATAGATTCCTTTCAGACGTGCAATACATTTATGCAAAACAGTTCAAATATGCTTGATAGGAAGAAAAGACACCAACCTGCTACTTTCAGTCAAGTGCAGTGTGGAGAAAACAGCTGAAAATGTGTGAAAGGAGATGAAATTAATTCGGACCTTTCAAAACCTGCATCTCAACACAGTTAAACACACACGACGATGACTAAGGGACTTAGATTCTCAGCATCTACACCACACGTCACAGTCACAGGGTATTTTTGGTTTTAAAGCCTTTGCTAAAAATACTTTACATCATTAAACGTATATTATTAAATGTACACTGAAAGCTAACCAAAGTGACTTAAATAATATTTTGTAACGAAAATTGTTAACGTCCGTCAATTTTCTTCCCAAGAAAGACAAGTGAGGTAGTTTATACTGTATACACATTGTAAAGAGATTAATATTCCAGTTTGTTCAAAGATCAATGACTCCAAGAATCATATCCCTAAGTGAGCTGTTTAACAATGGGGTCTTCTTTTGTAGAAATGGGGTAAGAATGAGCCAGTTCTGGGGCTTTTTTCTGCATAAGGGCCTAAAATGTTAACTGTCTTTCATGCCTTTCTGGATATTATCTTCCTAACTGTACACCAGGAGCACTTAGGACGGGGTGAGGTGGGAAGTCATGAAGAACAGAACTTAGAAGCCCAGGGTCTCAAGCTTCTTTTGTCTGCAGATACATTTTTCATATTTGCAGAGTACTGCAACTATTTAAAAACAACTCTTCATAAGGCAAAGACTAGTTTTTTCAATACTTAGATAGTGGGCATTTTTTAATTTTAACTGTAAAGATTTGTTTATTCATTAAGAATAAAATTAGTTTAAAAAAAAGGAATAAAATGAGTGAAAAGAATTTCTTTAACCACACAAAAATTAGTTTGTGTGTCTACTGTAAACTCTTCCCTAATCAGTTAGTTAACCCTATGACTAAGAATAAAAATTCCATCCAGTAATATTGGTATTGACATGGCCTTCCGTATTATATAGTTACTAGAAAATTGTCACACATCCTTGAATGCCTTGAAGTGATTAAAGTTATTGACTGGGCTAAGTCTCTGACAACCTAAAACTACCCAAGAGTGGGTAAGAAATTCAGAAACTTAATGTTTTTTACCTGTCACCTATTAGCCATTTACTTAAAACTAATGCCCAGTGGAGCAAATCTTAAAACCTTCAGAAATTATGCATCAGTCCTAATGTATTTTCAGTCAAATGAAGTAAAAATTTCCAAATAAAAAATTAAATGGATAGATTTGTGAATTTTCAAAACACAACAGAATTTATTCTAAATGACAGGTAACTCAATGAGAAAAATCAGTCATTGTTTTAATATATGCAGAAGTATAAGGTAGCTAACTGGAAGAATTTCTTCAATGCATATGGACATAAATTACTGCTATCTTATGTCTTGAATCTCAGCAACCACATGAAGTAAAATGTTTACTTCTGTTGTATGAATTGCAAAAATGAGAACAGCATTTTTTCAGACCCTCAAATGCCTGGTGTCAGATGGAAAATGCTTGAAATGTCATGAGATATCAGACTTATTCCGGGAGTAACATTAATCACTTCAGTGCATTCAAGTCTGTTACGTAAACTCAGATGCCATCAATTAGCCATGCATTGAGAACTGATGAAATGTAGGAATAAATATAAACCAATAGAACACATTTACCTTCTAATGGGTTTTCGGGCAAATGAAATAAAAATTATCAAGTAAACAAATAAAATGAATAGGTATTTGAGTTTTCTATAAAAATCATAACAAAATCTAACGGACAGAAATGCAATTATCTCCATGCTGAATATAAGTAATGGCTTTACAGATATCAAGGCACAATGAGGATATAAAAGACTTCTATAATATGGGCTTACATTATCACATTATGTTTTGAGACTTGGTAAGCAGATAGAATGTTTTCTGCCTTTGTAAGCAACTCTGTCTATTGTTTGAATTGCAAGAGAGTCATCTGGGCATTAAGTTTCATTAAAACTGAAATTCATCAAAATCTCAATCTGTAGATTCTAATCCAAAGCACACACGTGGGATGTATAAGACCTCTGCCCCCATTTCTAGCCAACCCTGGAAGGACTATATTGCAGCCTCCAGATGAAAGGCAGGGCTGTCTGAGCCCCAGCACATTTTAGATTTGCTCTCAGTCAGAAGCATGGAGAATTGTGCGTTCTCACCAACTGAAGGTCTGGAAAATGGCTCCGCAGGATCTTGACAGCAAGACAGTTTTCAGCTCACCAAACATGCATCTGATTTTAAAGCCTGGTGCTAATCCACAGTGCTTGGCCAAGTCTATGATTGATGAACAGAAACAAAATCTGTTTTTACAGCATAGAATATCTGGATATAATAGTATTTTTCAGCACTGTTGGATAAAGAGCAGTTGGATAAAGGCAGTTCTGCATTTTAAAACTGGGGCTGCAGAAGTGATTGTCTACAGTTGTGAAATATAAAAATGATACGTTTAATAAGGAAAGGAAATCTGTGTCTGGCACATGGAAAGCTATTCACCGAGCACCACGATCGTGACGAGAAGACAGAGGCTCCGTGACTGCTGACTACACCGAAGGTTATGAGAGCACAAGAACACCCTTCGTCAAACCAACCTTAACTGCGGGGCCTGTGCTCGTAAGAGAATGAGCTTTAAACACATCAGTGCTCGAGGACAGGGAAATGCTCATTTGTACCAGAATGACAGTACAACATACCTAACAATACAGTGTTCTTTACACAGAAGTCTCTCCACCTCCAACTCAGGAGCAAGTCAGAACATAAATACTGTATTGTGACTTTGGAAATGGATTCTCTTTGGAAAGTAGATCTGAATTATTTTTTAGATCAGAAATTTTTGTTATTTCTGGCATTCTTGTTCAAAAAGGTCTATATATATGTATGTGTGTGTGTGTGTGTGTGTATACATATATAAAACATAAGTATAAAAAAGTCTTTTCCACCTCTTGTGTTTGGTAGCATTTGCTACCAAGAAGTGTTTCCTGTTCCCAGGTACAGGACCAAGTTCATTTCTGCTGTGAAGTCAAAAGTATTAGAAATGATTAGAGTTACATATTCTATGTTGGCCTTTCTTCTAGAAGGATCACCTCTTCTTTCCTTCACTCTTATCAAGGAACCATCGTGAGAAAGCTTCAGCTCAAATGGTCAACCAGCTCCTCTTTCACAGTTCACACTGTGAGACACCAAGAGGGCTGTAGGAACACACATGTCAAAAGCAGTCTTATTTTTCCTCTGCCAAATGTAGGACTTCCTGGCATGTAACATGATGATGGCTGCCATTTTGGGGGGTATTTCAAACACTTGGCTGGGGTTTAATCACCCATTCTGCTTGTGGATTTGCGTGATATATATCCAATATATAAGCATCTGGATCCAAGCAGTGCTGTCCTAAAAGAAAGAGACAATCAGAGAATGTTTTCAAGAGCGCACACGTCTGTGTGTGCACGTGTGCATTTGTAAGGCTCAAACAAGGCAATACAGTTCTCTCAGCCAAAAGTAGATACATTTTAAAGTTTCATAGCAAACCCAGCCTTCCTTCCTTCCTTCTTTTCTTTGTTTCTGACTGTGAAGTATTTCAAATAAATCCCACGTGACCCTGTGGAAAAAACAGACATACCAACCACAGGCAAACTGTTCCCTGGACTCACCACATCAGTTAGAAAAATGTGGCCCGAACTTGTTTCAGGTATCAACTCATTTATATGACAACGAGCATCAATAATCATTTATATGATAATACCTGTCCTCAAATGGCTTTACAGATAGTAACTTAGCCAGGACTAGCGATTAACATCAAGTTCATTTTAGGAATGGTCATTCCATTTCTCCTACAGGCAAGAGATCTGGAGATGACAACATTAGAGAATAAGAAAGCTGGGAAGGCACAGAGAAAAGGTCCGGTCCAGGAATGACCCACTGAGAAGTGGTACAGCGACAAACACCTGGCAGAGCTGAGGGAATGAGAAGTGAACCATCTGGAGGGAAGCATTCTGACAAAAGTCAGAGCAGATATGAAGGCCCCAGGGCAAAATGTGCTGGTGACGGGATATACAAGGTCAGGCAGGGTCTGCAGGGGTGTCTGAATACTAAGTTGAGAGGCATGGCATCCAGGTGCATTTAGAGCAGCGGGACGGAGTAAGCTCACAAAGGAAGGTAAATGTAGACAGAAGTTCTAGTGTTTAGAGGCTGGGAGGATGAGAAGTAACAGGCAAAGGAGACTCAGAAGGAGCAGCCTGTGAAGTAGGGGGAAAAGCTGGAGGCTTAGGTGGCCCTTGAAACCAGGTGAAGAGAGAGTTTTCTCAAAGAAGGGAAAGATCAACTCAGGCCGTTATAAAAACAGAAGGAATTTGCACTGGATTTCACAACAGAAGAGTTCTCTGGTGACCTCGACAGAAGAGCAACTTCGGTGAAGTGCTGAAGGGTAAAGCTTGGCTGGAGTGGCTTCAAGAGAGAACGAGAGGAAGAAACTGGAGTACAGACAACTGATTCAAGGAGTTTTTGCTGTAAGTGGAGCAGAGAAATGGGAGTAGACTTGAAGGGGGTCAAGAGAAAGTTTTGCGAAGATGTGAGAAATTACAAAAATGTTTATGCAAATAGAAATGACGTGGTTGGGAGGGAAAAGCTGACTACAGGAGACAGTGGGAGGATGACGTGCCCTCGTCACGTGGGGGGAGGCGCCGGCGTAAGCAGGAGCAGGGATACTGCATCCTGACTGTGAGGAGTGCAAGAAGGAGAAAAGGACACGGATGCACGTACGGGATTCTTCCTTTCATTCCATCAGGGAAATAGGAAGAATGAATTTGGGCTAAGAATGAAACAGGGAAGTTAAACAAAGTATCGTGACTCTGAAAAGTTCCATGATGCTCGCCTTTCGTTTTGCATGAATCTCTAGTTCTAGAGACTAACTCAGAAAGAGTCAAATCTATGCACAGCAACTATTTACATTTAAATTTTGAAAATATTTTAGGAAAGTCTTATTGTTCTTGTATGAGATTTAAAAACAGCAGTGATTTTGATTTTATATCTAAGAAATTTACAAAATATACTTCTACAATAATAGCATCATATTTCCATTACAGTAATTAGAGAATTTAGGAGTAAAATTTATTAAAGAATGCTTACCTATATTACCTCCAATTTCATACAACCTTTGGTTCTGAATCTTAATGTATTCTGATGAACCATGACTGAAAAAAGAAAGCAATATACTTTCAACCCTCTTCCATGAGCTGAAGTGGATTAAATAACATGGCAACAAACAATTCATTCTGCCTTGAGTGAAATACACCCCACAAACCATTATTATGACTGAAGTGATAATAAGAACTTTTTTTTTTTTTTTTTTTTTTTTGGTGTGACACAGACAAGCATCCGAGACAGAGAGGACAGAACTATTCCAAACCAAGACAGAAGATGCTGGGCTCCACCACCCACCTCCGTCAGCTCCACTTAGGAGAGGCCCCATTACTGGCACATCAGGGCTGCCGAGGAGCAGATGGTGTTTCACACTGTCCTGTCATTGGTCACATTACTCTCAGTTCAGAAGAAGTCAGGTTTCATTTCTGTATCTGCCAAAACCTGAATGAGAGCCTCTCCTCGGCCCATGTCACACTTCTAAGTTTGCCTGGAGCTTTGAAAACTGTCTGACGTTGACATCATTGCATGTCTCTGCCGTATAATGAAAGCAAGTCAGAGAAAATAATCGCCCAACTTTAATTTTCTACCCCAGACTAGGACGCTGGGGCAGAATAGTCTGGAAAGACCAAGGCTGAGCCCCACCTGAGCAATAACTTTCAGCTTAGTTACTTCAAAAAGATAAGTCTTCAGCTCTCTGCTTGAGGGAGACGGATGTGGGCTCTTTGTTTGATTAAACATTTTATTGGCGATAACTGTAGATTCTCATGTGGTTGTAAGAAAATATAGACACATCCTGTTTCCCCAGTAGTAAAATCTGGCAATACCCTCATGTGATATCACAGCCAGAAGGTCCACATGGATTCAGTCACGGCACTGAGCACTTCCTTCTGCACAAGACTCCTCACTTCCCTCTCACAGCCACCTCCCCCCCCCATCCTCAGCCTCCACCTCTTATCCCTGGATTCTACATTTCTATAAACTTGTCATTTACAAATGGAAATATATAAATGGAAATCACAGTATGGAACTTTTTTGTATTGGCTTTTTTTCCCCAATCAGCACAGACCCATGGAGGTTCCCCCAAGGTTGCTGCATCTCTACTGCTGAGCAGCAATACAATGGCAGGGATGCATGTCTTCTCTCTGAATGATTTCAGGGTTTTTTCTTTGTCTTTAATTATTCCAAGTTTAATTACAATGTTTTAGCATGTTTTTCTTTGGTTTGCCCTATTTGGGTTCATTTAGCTTCTCGAATACGTAGGTTTGTGTCTTCTGCTAACTGGGGAAGTGTTCAGTCATTACTTACTCAAATACTTGTTCAGCCCCACTGTTTTCTCTAGGTTCAACACTCCAATGGTATGAATGCTGCCTCTCTTGTTATAGCCCATGAATTCATTTTTAGAAGTTTTTGGTCTGTTTCCTTTCCATTGTTCAGAATAAATGATGCTATCGATACGCCCCTGAGTTTACTGATTATACTCTGCCGTCTCCACTTTACTACTGAGCCCATCCAGAGAGGTTTTTTCATTCAGTCAATCTTTCAGTTCTACAATTTCCATTTGGTTCTTTTTTGTAACTTCTATTTCTTTTCTGAGATTTTCTATTTTTTTCATTTGTTTCAAAAGAGTTTGCCACTACTTGCTGAAACATCTTTTTATGATGGCTGTTGTAAAATCCTTGTCAGATAATTCTAACACTGGATTCAATTTACTGTTGGCATAATCTGTTGTCTCTTTGCACTCCTGCTGTGATTTTCCTGGTCTCACGTCTAAATGAGTTGTGTGTTGTATAGATGGTTGCATATTTTCAGCTTTTTGCTGGGCCCCTCTGATACCTGCCCAGTGAATGTGGGGCACCGACTGGCACTGCCTCATTGCTCCCATTGGGAATGTAAGACCCATCACCACTGGGCTCTGCTGCCACCAGGAAGCAGGGAAACAGAGGGCAGATCACACTGCTTTGTTGCTGCTGGGTAGGGTGAGCTCAGTTCCCCACTGGGCCCTACGGACACTGAGGGTGGGGTGAAACCTGGTGGTTCCTGGTCTGCCATGTACTGCCTGGTTAAGTCTCACTGCTGCTGGGTGGAGATAGAGGCTCAGTTTGTGGCAGGACGCTGCTGACATACCTGCTTGGAAACTGGATTGCCTCTGGTTCTGTTGGGTGGGGCATGGTAGATCAGTTACCGTCTGGTCCCACTGAAACCCCAGGGGGTTAGCGTGTTTTCCTGTTGGTGTGTAGTTGGAGTAGGGCAAGTACCGCCAGAGTTTTTTGAGGTTAGACCACCCTTTCCCAGGTCCTCTGGCTGGGGGATAGGCTTTCCTTGGAGCTCTTTTTTGTCTGTGCCTGTACCAAGCTGGAGGTTTCTTCACAACCTGCCTGGGATAACACAGGAGAAACCCAGGAACTCAGCACCCAGTCCCTTCACCTGGTGTCCTGAGACAGCCAGCAGGCTTCCTGCTGCCTTTCAGAGACTACGCTTTTTGTTGTGTTATGTTCAAGGTATTTTAGTTGTAAGAGGGATGTCCTAGGAGGGATACAAAACTCTAGTGAAACAGGCAAAAATGGGCCCACTTACAACTTTTAAGCTGAAATACGCCACAGTTCTAATCAGTGAAGAGAATGGATAGGATAAGATCTTTTGCAGTTGGTACAAACGATTTGAGTCTATCTATGCTCATTGATTCTGATCTATTTTTATTGGAACCTTTGTTTTTTTCCTACAAAAGGCCTACATGAGAGTAGAGAGTTTTGTAATTGCCCAAATCTCTCCAATGGAATTTTAAGTCTCTCTGTTACTGCCTAGTGGTAACTATTAACAGTGTCTTAGATGTCAGGGCCAGCAGTGGAGAGGATACGTATTGGGGGCTCCTGTTGGCCTCTGTCTACTCTTTTTTTTATGTTTGTGTGTTTGTGTGTGTATGTGTGTGTGTGAAGTGTACACATCATAAACATATGACTGAAAGACTTTTCACAAAGTGAATATAATGTGCAACCAGGCCTCACGTCTAAAACACAGGACCTTCTTAGAAGCCACTGTCATGCCTTCTTAGACACCATTCCATCCACTCTTGCAGAAAATCACCATCCTGGCATCTAACATCGTAGATTACTCGTATTGGCTACTCCTGCTTTATCTTTAACTGGATTTTATATTGAGATAACTGTAGATTCACATGTAGTGTAAGACATAATACAGAGAGAATTTCTGCCCAGTTCTCCCCAGTGGTAACATGGTAACATTTTGCAAAACTACAGTATAATGCCAGAATCAGGATATGGACACTGATAGAATCTACCCGTCTTAATCAGATTTCCCATTTCACTTGTACTTGTTTGTGTGTTAGTTCAACAAAACTTTAGAGGTTCTTTGATCCACCACCAAAGTCAAGATTCTGATCAGTTCCAAACCACAAGGGTCTTTCATGTTGCTCTTCTGTAACGACAGCCATCTCCCTCTCCAATGAGCACCCCTCCACAACCTCTGGCAACCACTCATCTCTTTTCCATTTCTAAAACTTTGTCATTTCAAAAATGTTACATAAATGGAGTCTCGCAGTATGTAACTTTCTGCAATTGGCTTTTTTTTCGCTCAACATGGCTACTCCTTTTCAATATGATCAGAAAATTTCTTTTATAGGGTATCCATCAGTTTTACTAGAGACCTTCAAACTGTACCTGCTTTATAATGGCTAGATTTAAACTAGTGATTCTCATCTTTCAAAAACCTCAAGGCAAATTTTTATCCTTGAATAAGCACGCCTGGACAAAAATTATCATGATTTATGCTTGTTTCAGGTGACAAGGCAAATGTGCAAAAATATTATCTGTCAACATCATTCTGATCCTCAGGTTCACGGCTAGTATGTTTTAGGGAAACCAACAGCTATGATGTTCATTCAACTATATAAACTCTGCTTGATATAGTCAAGTTAAATTAAAGCCCAGTGGAGCCTGGAATGATGATATTCCTGGAAATCTATCAAGATATCTATAAAACTAACTTGCTATATTTTTTATTTAAATAAAAAAAAAACTCATTGAGTAAGTGAAGCCACCAAGACAGAAGATACCTATTAAGAATCCCAACTGTAGAAATTCCTTGAAAACAAATCTTTTGTTACTGATACTTCTATGGTCTACTTAACTTTCTCTACCTTTGATTCTTCATCTAGTGGTAAAGTCCCTAAAGTAACAAGTTTTAATTTTTCTGAAAGATCATATTTTCAAATGCCTGTAGTTACTCATCAGATAAAAAACTCATTGTCCTGAACAGAGACCTATATTCGCTTCTACTCACCTGTTCTCACAGTGAAATTTTGCCAGGATATCCTTGGCTGTGGTTTGACTGTTGAGCTGAATGGCCATGGATACCTTGGAGAGAAGCGGAGCGTGGACCCTTATGACTCCTTCCGGCACATCAGACTGCCAATGAAGAAAAATTCCACACATTCTGTCAAGCTCGGATGAGTATCACTCAATGAATGCACTTAAGAGATATGAAAATCAGCGGCATTCTGAATTAGGGGAACATGTAAATGTGACCAGTATTTAACCAGAATGAAACACTCCTTTTCTTTTTAACAAGAGATGACTAATAACTAAACTTGACCTGGGATTTTACTTTTGTTACATGCTTACTATATTACTTTACTAAAATCCCTTAAAATCGTGATTGAAGTAATACCGGGTTATGACAAAAAAACTATTGCTTCTATCAGTGTCTTTTCTTAAACAATGTCCTAAACAAGCCTCCTTGAAGCAGAAATCTGTATTTCAATTTAAGGAGATCAACCTTCTGAAAACTTTAAGGATCTATTTGAAAATATGGTTTTTCAAGTATCCTTTTTCTGTAGTTACTAGTAAAGAACAGCCATTCCAAACTGAATTCTAGATGGGCACCAAACTTGATCCCTCAAAGTGTGCTAGAAATACTGAAGAGAAGAGTGAGGACAGCTGTTGGGGAAGAGAGTGTCTCTGCTTTCATGTGCTCTGATTGGCCTGAGGACCTCAGAGCTTTCATCTAAATGAAATACTCAAAGAATGGTGCTGTCTAATTAACAAAAAGTTGTTTTATTAGAATTGATTGGAAAGTTCCTTTTGTTTCAAAATTCTGAATGTTTTAAAAATTAATTCTCTATTTAGACGTGAACAGAAATAAATTTCTATTTGAGGATCTGGTTACTCCCCAGGTAATCATTTTGAATCTGCACATTCTCAAAGCATGGCATTGTTGATATAGAAGGTTTATGTGAATTGGCTCAATATATCCTTTAGAAGAAATACGTTATGGGTTGAATTGTGTTCCCTCCACCAAATAAATATGTTGAAATTCTAAGCCCAGGACCTCAGAGTGTGACTTTATTTGGAAATAGGGTCACTGCACATGTAATTAGCTAAGATAAGGTCAAACTGGAGTACGGTGGGCCCTTAATCCAATGTTAAGTGGTATCCTTATAAAGAGGAGGAAACACACAGGATGAATGCCATATAAAGATGGAGGCAGAGATTGGAGAGATACATATATAAGCTAAGGAAGGCTGAGGATTCCTGCCATTGCCAAAAGCTACGAATGATGTCAGAAACACATCCTCCTTTCACAGCCTTCAGAAGGAACCAACCAAGACAACACCTTGATTTTGGAGTTTTAGCCTCCAGGACTGTGAGAGAGTAAGTTTCTAATGTTTTAATCCACCCTGTTTGGGGTATTGTCACTGCAGCATTAGGAAACTAGTTTGAAAGGGTTCATTCTCCTAGCACTTTTCTACTACCACCACCAGCAAGAACCAGGAGAGCATGCCAGGGAATGGATGTGCAGGGTCTGCGGTTGGGAGGGGCAGGGAGCCCCCGGGTCACTGCAGCCGAGAGCACTCCTAAACATTCTGTTGGTCATCTCACGTCTCTCCGCTTCCAACTCCCCAGAAGCCTCGTAGGACCAATTCCACACTCCTGACATTGTCGAGCCTGTTATCATAATGACCACGTTTTCCTTCTCACTTTCTACAGTACTGACACTTGTGTACAGAATGCCTAACCACAAATTCGGAGTTATCAGTTAGTTGAGCCCCTATATCATTCCTTCATGTGCTACATTGAGAATGTCATGTTTGAAGGTGCCTCATGACCAAAATCGTACACATGTAAGGTGGATGTAGCCAAACAATACTATGTAGGTTGTTAATAATTAGGGAGGAAAGGAAATGATTCGTTTTCTTACCATTCTTCTTGTAGAGGGTGATTTTTGTAGTACCTTTGAAGTCTTGGGGCTTGTAACCTAAATAAAACACATTTAGTCTTTAGGATTAAAGTTGACAGAACAAGCATATGTTGCTGTTGGAAGCATAAACTGGTACAACCTTTATGGAAAACATTTTGGCAATATTATCAAATTATAAAGTACATATGCACTCTGGCTCAACAATTCCACATCTATAACTTTATCCTACAAATATACTTCATCTGTGAGAAATGACATATGTACAAGCTTGTTCATTGATGCTCAAATTTTAATAGTAAAATATGGACATAAATCTAACTGTTCAACAATATGGGAATACTTGAATAAGTCTGGAGTGTCTGTGGAATACCAAGCAAAAGCAGCAAAGAAGGCTGTGCTGTGGACTGATTCGGAATAATCACCATGATTTCATGAGTCGTAAAGGAGATGCAGGACAATGCTTCAGGCATGTCTCCATTCATGTGAAAAAGACCACATGTTCACAGCCGCCTGTATGTCCTGCGCCTCTCTGGAAATATGTACCTGCGTGGTCCCCTGCACACATGTGCTCTGTCACTGGTGACATTTTTTGTCTTCAGGAGGGGAAGTCAGAGGTGGCCAATTTTTATTCTATAGTTTTTCCCTTTCCAATATTTTAAATTTTGTAACCTGTCAATGCACTGTCTATTTCAATCAAAGTCAAGAGTAAAAACATGGTATAGTACAACAGACAGAACCGAAAAAAGACTATTTCTTCATCTTTAAGTGCTTGCTTCCACAGTACTTAGAGCCTTTTAAAATTCTGAGTTCTGTTTACAATTAAAACACGAAAACAACTGACATTCATATAGCATTATACAATTTACATAATGCTTTACACCCACATTATATGAGCTGATGCTAATGACAACTCTGTGAAATAGATACCATTATTTTTTCTCCCAATTAGAAAATATAACAAACTGAGGTTCAGAGGAAGACTGCCATTTGCCCAGGCTCACAAAGCATGACCTGACCTCTGCTTCAGTTCCACACTTAGGCCACTAAAACTTTCCAGAATGAACATGGCAGAGTAAGGACTCCAAAAGTCTGTCCTTCCTACAAGCAATGAATAAACTGATAAAAAAAAAATGTCAGTTATCAACTTTTCAGAACTCTGGGCACTAACCCAAAAGTTGCAACCAGGGGAGTGCTTAAATAAGAAAAACAGCTGGATGTTGATAAGAATTTTGTGGCATTTTAACTTACACTTTTCCCTTCTTGGCTCCATAGCTCAGTGATAGCCTTGAAAATAATAAGCCTGCATTCCTGGTAGAGGTAGTGGAGGGAGCAGAATCGACCTCATTCACGAAGAATTCTAATTATTTGTCCCCTGGAAGACTGGCTCAACAGGCTTGCTTTTATCTTGCCTCATTTGGAACCTGACCAACACTAAAGTGGTGTAATGCTGAAAACATTTATAGGTAAATGTGTTAGTCACTGCTGCCTGATGCACTGGGTAACAGCTGGGGAAAACAACAAACTAACTAAAAAGCTAGGGAGGCAAGTCTAGAGAACAAGATGTTTTGGGGAATAAGGTCTTTGAAAAGCTCCAACATATTCCTGAGAACCTAGAAGGCCATGTGCATGTCCAGGGCTGTGCGCATGTTCAGGAAAGATCTGAAAAGAACTTCAGCTCTCACCTCTGGGTGACCTTTAAGCTCTGTCCAAACAGAAACTGAAGGTTCAGGCAGAGTTACTGGCCAAATACTGAAGGTGTGTCCAGCACACAAACACACAGAGCTCATCTTTTTTTGGTTCCAAGTATTTAAGAGAATGTCTGTGCAAACATCAGCTAACCACTAGGTTAATGGAACAGAGACTCCAGGAGCCACAGAAAACAAAGAACACAGACTTAACAAAATTAGTTCAGCAGAGACGTCATTAACAAATCAACAACAGGTATAACGAGCAGCAGGGTGGGGGGAGAATCCAAAGTTGCCCCATTGTAACATTCAAAATGTCTGTTCTTCAATAAAAATTATAAGACATGCAAAAAATGGCAAGAAATATGGCCCATACACAGGGAAAAGGAGTGTCAAGAGTTTCAAAAGAAACTCCTTAAGGAGGCCTAGACACGGGCCTTGCTAAGAAGCCCTGAAGCCAGCTATTTCAGATACTTTCAAAGAAGTAATGGAAGTCATGTCTGAAGAACTAAAGAATATCACTAATATGTGGAATTAAAAAAAAAGACTCAAAGAACTTATTTATAGAAACAGACTCACAGACATAGAAAATAAACCTATGGTTACCAGGGAGGAAAAGGGGTGGGAAGGGATAAATTAGGAGTTCAAGATGTACAGATACGAACTACTATATATAAAGTATATAAACAAGGTTATACCGTATAGTACAAGGAACTATGTTCAATATCTTGTAATAACCTATAATGAAAAATAATATGAAAAGGAATAGATGTCTGTATACGTATGACTGAAACATTACGCTGTATACCAGAAACTGACACAACAGTGTAAACTGACTATACTTCAATAAAAAAAGAAAAAAAATTCAAAAAGAACTAAAAAAACCCATAAGGATGTTATTTCACCAGGCAGAGAATATCAGTAAAGAGATATAAATTATAAAAAGACACCATAAAGAAATTATGGAGCTGAAAAGTCCAAATGAAATGAAAAATCCACTAGAAGGGTTCAGCAGCAGATTTAAGGAGACAGAAGAAAAAAAACCCAGCAAATGTGAAGATAGGTCAATTGGGATTATCCAGTCTTCGGAACAGAAAGAAAAAAGAATGAAGAACAAGAACAGAACCTAAGAGGAACTGCTGGAGGGCGTCAAGTGCAGCAGCAGCGACAGGCTGAGACCCAGGAGGAGTGGGGAGAAGGGACAGAAAGACAGCTGGAAGTAACAACAGCTGAAAACCCCCGTTTCACTGGTCTTTCTGAAAGGCTTGATTGTGACAAATCAGTTATCAATACTTCCACCTTACTGCCTAGGGATTTACTATTTCTTTCCCTGAGTGAACCTCCCCCCATTTTTCCCTTTAAAATGCTATCCATCCTTCAAGATACAGCTTAAATGCCACCTCCTCCATGAGGTCACCACACTTTCCCATATGGGAGCACATTTCTTCCTCCTCTGCACGTCCCTGGCACGTGGTTGGCACAGGTCTGACACTTAATGCATATTCATGGCTCTTCTGTACATTTCTCTACCACACGAGACAGACGCTTCCTTAAGGACAAAGTGAGTTTCCTGTATCTCTGCATCCTCCTCAAGGCAAGTACTATGCCTGACACTCACGATCATCATCAAATTACATTAAAGCAATAAAGATAATTTTTCTAAAGCCTGTTTCAATTATGCACCTGCACACAAACAGCTGTGTCAAGGCAGAAATTCTTTGAAATGCAATGACTTTACACAAAACGACTTGACGATTAGATGTTCTTTTAGTATCCAATCATTAAAGAAATCTCTAGCTCTACTTACTGGATATACTGACGACTTGATTGCCCATAACTCCAGTTCACAGTCTAAAATGTTGACTTCCAGCATTTGTAAGAAAATCATTTTACCCTTTAGTACTTAAGACAATATTAAATGATCTTCATGATAAGAGATAATTCAAAAACTTCAACGAAAAAGCACACAATTCAACAAAATGGAAATACCACACTCCTCTGCCATGAACACAATTTCCACAAGGTTTATAGTCACAAGACTGACACTTTGTGAGAATACAACAATTTGGGTTCTAAATTACAAGCTACCTTGTGCATCCTTTGAGCACCAGGAGCCTGGGCAGTCATGATATCTGCACATTTAGTTAGTTAGTTATTACCCCTCGTTCTATGGTCTTCCTCCTTAGCAGCTTTTTGACACTTGGGAGTTGTTTCTTTAACAGCATAGTGGCTTCATTCATTCTTCTGACTTGAGTGATTAAGAAAGCTGGAACCTGGAGAAGAAACACAGCTTGACGAGAAGGAAAACACCCGAATTAAGCCCCCCTGGTAGAGTCGCCCTCAGTTATACTAACTCGTTCTGGCCAGTTTCCTGGAACCAGGAACTAGAAATTGTGGTTCTGTCTTCATAAAGATTAGAAAAATTTATCAGGATTCCTGTTTAAAGGAAAATGTGTTTGGAAGCAGAAGAGATATATAAAGATGCTTCAGGCAATCTGGGATAACTGCCTCCCATTTCTCCCTACAACAAGGACCCTGCTTAGTCTAAGCCTTTATGTCTCCCGGGGGCTAGTGGACATGAGAACATCCCAGTCAACACACTGTTACTCACCTTCCACAGAATTTCCTGGTACTTAAGCATTAGGCGGATGATGTGGGCTGCAGTGTTCGCTAAGACTAATTCTTCACAGTCAGAATGTTTGCTTCTACTGAAGAAAAGATTTGGTGCCATTATAGTAGAAATGTTCCATATACTCATTCGGTTTTTTGATTCGTTGGCAATGACTTTATTGAAGAATGTCATGAGGGCCTAACAAGAAACAGCACTGTGTCACACTAGTCATTGTAAATTATGAAAAGGCATCACTGATTACCATCATTCATTTCTATACCTGTTCACTGTGTCTCCAGAAAACTGTCAGGAGTACAATGTATCATGTTTCTCCTTTAATTGCTTACAAGTGCTAATGAGAACTGTGAAAGGTTTATTCAAGTCTCTGTTTCATAAAAATAGCTCCATTTTTATGGAATTTATTATATTGGGGTCTCTATAAATAATAGTTTGCATTTTCTTATTTTTTTACCTTAAGAGCATCTGACAAATATTAAAGTTAAACAGTAAGCTAGGGAGAGAAAACACTATAGCTCAAGTAAACATGAAATGCAACTTGTGAAGGAAGAACAGTAATTCTAAAAAACACTCATTTCAGGCATGACTATTGAAAACTATTTACTGTTTCCTTGGGAAAGGAAAACCTATTTAAGAAAAACATGAGTTTTAAAATAAGTAAGTTATGAAATAAGTAAGTTACGGGGATATAATACAGCACGGTGACTATGGTCAATAATGCTATATCACATATTTGAAAGCTGCTAAGAGAGTAGATTTTAAAAGTTCTCATCACAAGAAAAATAATTTTTAATAGTGATGGAGGATAATGAGATTTATAGTGATTTTGTAGTATATACAAATATCAAAACAGTATGTTGTCTACCTGAAACTAATACAATATTTCAATGATACCTCAAAAAAATTTAAAAATTAAGTAAAAAAAAAATTAAAAGAAGAACAACAACAAAATGAGTATCTCATTCTTCAGTCCAAATGTAATCTTAACTGAAAAACTGAAAAAATTTACTTTTGGGAGTCATTTTTCTACTGCTTTTCAATTTTGGAATCTTCAGCAGATCAAAGGGAAATGACTACATGCAGCTGTTCTCAGCATTAAAAAAAATGAGAAAGGTTAGTAAAAGTCTGGCTGAGCACCAAAGCATAAATACTTATCAGAACTTTCTGAAGTTCACCTAGAGGACTGAAATCCTTAAAGGAGATGTTCTTTGGTTCTCCAAGTCTGAATTCTGCTACAGTATTTGTAGTGAGAAAATGGACGGCACATACTAGTAACGACAGCTAACATTTATCTGAGGGTTTACAGTGAGCCAGGTGTTACAATCTTAGCACTTTATATGCATCCACTCATTTTATCATCATTCCAAACTCTGTGAGGTAGGTACTATTATTCTTATTTTTTCTTTACAGATGAGGAAACTAAAGTGGAGAGGGACTGAGTAGCTTTGCCCAGCATCAGTTAATTAAATGGCAGAGCCAGGATTTAATCAAGGATGCCCGATTCTTGAGCCAGACACAATGCTCTCTACAACATGCTAGCTTTAATCTTCGTTTCAGCCACAATTTAGAATGGAAGAGAGACAGAGGAACTGCTACTAGAAATGTACTGAATTTGCTGATAATTGCTACATCCTCAGTGATGTGAAAGGAGACATGACATTTTGACCCAGATGTCTAGATTCATATGTTTTGGATTAAAAAAAACGTTGTTCAGACAAAGCCCCAAAACCAAAGCTATAAAACTTCCAGCTTTTGAAAAACTGTCAAATTGTATTAGAAACAGACATTCTTATGCCTTAGCCAATCACCGTTCCTGCGTGGAAGACACAATATAATTGGCATAGACAGTTTCACTGTGCAGGAGGAAAGGTTCTCCCCAAATTGAATGTCTTGATAAGAACTAGTACTAAGAACCATCTTTGTCTTCAGCATTATGTTTACTGGCCTCAAAATTCTGGGCTCTTTCCAAAACATCCTCACCACAACTTCATTCCAAGCAATCGCTGTACTTACAACAGATTTCCTATTGTATATAGAATCATGATCAAAACTGCAAGAGAAACTTTGATTTTTATACACATAAAGCCAAGAAATGAATTTGAAATAAAAGGAGAGTATTTGGGATGGAGAACTATGGAATATAATTCTATCAAATGTTCTATTATATATTAACGGAGAAATAAGTTCTCTGAGCTTAATTTTCTTAATCTGGAGAATGACAAGATCCTATCAGGAGATCTCTAAGACTCTGAGATGAGATCATTCCCTTACACTGAATTATCTTCATAAATGGTAAGACATGAATATTTCAGAAATTTCACTTCAATCAGAGGTTTCAAATTTCCTCCCCGAGGACACTGCTCAGATCTTGGCACTAGACTGAAGTGAGCAGCTGAGGCCCAACAATGTTATATTTTCCAACTTACATAATGGTCTCATTTACCTCTGACATTACTCCATGTAAGTCTTCCATTTTTGCTGCTTCTCCCTACTCCCAACCCTACCCCAGGCCTCTGCAATGGTAGACACTCAATATCTCTGAATACACTGAATGAATGAAAGGGAAATGTTCAAAGAAGATTCCAGGATTTAACATTCTTTCCTGGCTTCCTCGGGAGAATGGTGGTGGGAACGTGGGAAGGCTCAGCTGGTGGGTAAGTTGTCATCTCAGTTTTCATTTTTCCATCTAAGCCATTTCCTCTGATCAACCAGACTCAACGACAGACCATGAGGACAATGTGACATACCTGGGCTGTGTCCCTGTTGGCATCGGGCAGGGCCATGACCATGAGGTGTAAGGCTTGAAACTGTACTTTGATGTGAGGCCCTCCTGACAAGAAAACAAATAACCACACAATTTGAACAACGCTGATGCATTCTGATGGCACTTCTTGCTAATATCTGGTGGCCCAGGAGGGCCCTGACAGCCTTCAGGGGTAAAGCCTCCGGCTGCGTGCCCAGGAATGTAACTACTCCCTTGGACAGGGGCCTCAGTCAACCAGCTCCTTCTCCCCACCACAGGACGCCGCTGTAGAGGCAGGTGGCCAACGAGGTCCTCAAAATAATCCTGGGTTTGTTTAACATGTCCCCTTTCAAAGTACTTTCACAGACCTTGCTTTTATGTTTATGCTATAAAGAGTTGGCTTGAAGCTCAAATCAAGAGAAAATAACTCTTGCTTCCATACAATGAGGCAGCAAAGCATCATTATTAGAAGCACAGGTTTCTAGACCCAGATTCAAATCCTGCGTCTACCACTTAGTCACTGAGTGACCTCAGTTGGGCAGGCTGTTTTACTCCTGGTTGCTTCTACTTGATCATCTGTAGAATCGGAATAGTCATCACACCTACCTCACTGGGCTGTTCCGAAGATTAAATGAGTTAAAGTGCAGCGTGTTTACATCAGTGCCTGCACATAGTGACCCCTACGTGTGTTTGCTCTTGTTATTATGATCAATGATTTAGATCTTAAATGGACACGGAGGGAAGGGGACTGTGGTTGGATCTTTGGAGATTCTTGAGTACTTTATCCCTCGACAGCGACAGAAGATGGCGCCCGAGGGCTGGCATTCTACTACTGTGTGTTCTCAATGCTGGCTCTTTTCCCATTTTAGGGAAAAGATTTTAGGAATTCCATCCACAGCTGGATAATCTATGACCAGCTGTGTTGAAAACGTAGGGTATACTAGAGCATCCAGTCTTGGCCCAGTCTCTGGGTATTCTCCTCAAAACGGTCTCTTGGTATTATGTTCTGTAATCCCCAGGGAGTTCTCGAGTTGAAGGAAAATCTGTCAATTTAAAGTCAGTGGATAAAGGCAGTCGGCCGCCTATATAGTTACCTAGCTTTACAGCAGGGGAAACACTCTTGTGATGAGCTACTAGTGCACAGGAGGTCATGTGCCCCTGAATTAGGAGGAAATGACTACATACAACCATGCAATGAAGGAACAGATGGGAGGAGTACTTATAGGCTCGCATCATATTGTCCCGACACAATCCCCATGTTTTTAAAAACTTATGTCAAACTTGTAAACACACATGACACAGGTCCAGGTTGTTTCTGAATATGGCTAATGCACACTGACGTGAGTCTGCCGGAGTAACAGGCATTATCCGGAGCACATCTCAGTACAAAGTCTTTGAGGACATATAAGACAATTAATGCATAAACTGCAGGTTAACGGCTGTCTGTTATTTTCCAATGCAACTCCCCAAAAAAACCTCTGGGGAGGAAACAAAAGATGCAGATGGAGGCTCTGTATTTCCATCAATTTCAGATATGAAGTTCCTTTTAAGATTAAAAACCTAAACTGGCAAATAACCCATTTTCATTTTATTTAGGAAACCTGGCCCTATAGTTTCATGGTTAATAGCTTTGTGGTTAATTCATTTATTGCATCCTAGTTAACAGTCTTTTTTATCCCCTCCTGAGGTCATTATTTTCCCAGAAATTTATTAAACTTTTAATGAAAGTATCTAAGGTTTCGTTGATGAACTATTAGTCTTTTAATTTTATGGCCAACTTTGGGACAAAGTTTGCAAAGAGAAAAGAGAAAGTAATAACACTAGTGGAAAAGACTCCACGTTCTCCAAACTCCATCTTAGAGCAAAAACAGGGGCAGCTTAAACACACACATGTTTATAGTTTTTCCCTTCAGAAAATCTTGTTACAAGGAGAAATTCCAGGTGGCAAAAAGGCCATTTTCCCTACTTGCAGCAGCCTAGAACTTCGGGTTTCCTGCGGGGTTGGCTGGTATCCAATCAATCACTGCAATATAGTTATTTTTCACTTTCAAAATCATACAAAGAAATGTGGACCCTCCTGTGAACATTTTACAGGGTATTTTTCCAGATTCTCTCCCTTCACTGACGTATATTGGCTTCAATATCTAAATAATAATATTAAGAAAAATTAAATATGATTTCCTTCTTAACCATGATTCTCCCAACAGGTCTTACATGAGAGATTTGACTCCTCCTTGTATAATTCCATAGGACCATAAAAAGAAAAACAAAACAAAAAAAATCCTCTGTGGCCCCAATTTGTTTTCATGAACTGTTCAGTATATACCACAGATAAAGGTGAAACTAATACTTCTGGAGCCCATTTTCCAGGAGTGCAAGCTTTATAGAAGACCCTGTGGTTTTTGGACTTACAGATAAAGGGAGGGAGTTCTGGTATGGCTGAGTAAGCTCGTCCCCTCTCAACCCTCCTGAACTATGAACTCTGGACAAAGTACAAAAAACATAGTCAGCACTGCATGTGGTAGCTAAGATTCCAAAAGAAAACCCCAGTCTTTCTGGCCTGAACAACTGAGGACAGGGTTCAGGATGACCACAGCCACTGGGAAGTTAAGGGGAATCCCAGAAAGGAAAGATCAAGAGCTAGAAGGCCCTAATTCCTGTGTAAAATCCACCCAAATCTTGCTCACCCCATAAACCATGCATATATGGAGTAGACTAGGTAAGGGTTAGAAGGCAAATTGTCTGCTTACAAACAAACAAAAAACAAGCCCAACCCCCACTCCACTCTTTAGAGAAATACTACAGAAGAGTCTCCAAAAATATTCACAATGTTCCAGATACAGCTTAAGTTTACTTGTCACAGTGACCTATTTGCAAGGCAGGAGACAATTAACAGAGACCAACCCTCAGATGACCCAGATGTTGGAACCAGCAGACAAGGATTCTGAAGCAGCTGTCGTAACTATGCTCATGATGTGAAGGAAAATGTGCTTGTAATGAATGAAAAGATAGGCAATCTCAGCAGATAAAGAGAAAACAGTTCAAAAGTAGCAACTGGAAATTCTAGAACTGAAAATATACAATAGCTGAAATAAAGAATGAAGAGAACTAGCTCTCTCTTATAAAACAAAAATACTACATCTTACAAACAAAAAAGTTACTGACCACAGTATGCCAATTAAAGGTTAGAACAGGACTGCCTTATCATATTCTCTTCTCTGAAGACAAAGGATTATTTTATGAATCTGGTTTATTCAGAAATTTTAAAGCTTTAGAACCTACTAATTTTTAGAACAAATTTTGTCATTCAACTTAGGATCTATTATTTTCTTTCATTGTGGTTTTAAGGATTTTATAGTTCTGGTCAACCTGCAGAAGGCTGGAAACCAGCAGATATAGATAACACTTGTTAGGCTCACGTAATGTTTTAAAATTTGAATTTGTGCATGAAATTTTCAAATTAAGAGTTTTCTCATTAAAGCCTGGATTCAGACTCTCACTCCTGCTTGGTAACCATCATCTAGAGCTAAGTGTGACCAACCCCTTTATATGGGACATATCCTCTCAATCTAGCCACAGTCCCTTTCCGTCCATAGAGAATCACCATTCACTTAACATGCTTATACAAATTTAGGCTTGTGACCCCTGAATTCCTCAGGTTAATAGTCACAGTCCAAACTACACAGCCCCATTCTACTTTTCTAAATTTCTTTCTTGTCACACCTTCTCAACGTTCAACCTTTAGGCTAAAACCATGCCAAATTATTCCTTGACTGCCAAATATAACACACACTGTCCGGTTTCTATGCTTTTATCCACGTCCTCCCCACTTAAGGCCTCACGCACGTGATACTGTAATTCTCAGAGAAAAACATCTGTGTAGCTACTGCATGCCACATCATCAGACCCAGGACCTCAGATTTAAAGAAGGGTGAGATCTTGTATTTCTGAAGGACTGTTATACACCAGGCACTCTCCTGGATGTCTTCACTCAATACCTACAAAAACCCTGACAAGTAAGTATCATCTGTAATTTACAGGTGCAGCAATGACGCTCAGAAAGGTTGACTGCACGGTTAACAGATGGTTGAGCGAATCTCAAGAGCCTGTTCTTTCTGTAATCCTCTCTGCCTTTTAATGACTACAAAACGCTCTAAATCATATCTACCAGACTTAGATGTATAAACATGTAAAGAAATGACT
The DNA here is from genome assembly GCF_048564905.1 of Vicugna pacos. Lineage (NCBI taxonomy): Eukaryota > Metazoa > Chordata > Mammalia > Artiodactyla > Camelidae > Vicugna > Vicugna pacos. The sequence goes on along the minus strand of NC_133010.1, from coordinate 24,795,196 downwards.
GTTTACCAGCGAACTCAAATTTCACCAAGCACTGCCAGGATATAGCAAATCCATACATTTATGATCATATCTGACTATGCAACTTTCTTCTGCTCTGTGTCATTTTGTTGACCTTATATCTTAGTCCATTGACACTTAACTTCTTCCACCTACTTTCCATCAGAGAGATGAAGGCAGGGATATATTCCACGGGGAAGAGAGAGGTGGGCAGTTCTCTGAAAAATGCTTTCAACATGACTGCGGCTTCTCTGTGGCACATTTTGTCCCATTTAAATTTATCAGCATTAAACTTGGCATCCAGTTCTTCACGGTATTGCTGAAAATCAAGGAAAACAGTCAATATTGAATGAATTTTACCTCTGGATCCCTTTTTTCCCCTTTAAAAACTCATTCAATAAACTACTTTTGTAACTAGATTGAAAAGCCAGTATCTACTAACCCTAACTTTTTTCAACATTATTAAAGAACTGAAATAGGTATTTCTGAACTTGTTTTAAGTTTTCTAAAATCCTTTTAGAATGTTAATCTTAACATAATTTGCCAATTCTACACAAATAAAAAAGTTCCTTTCTCAGATCACAGTTTCATTTATGTGGTTTTGGCAGAACACTGCCTATCCCTACATGATAAATGCACTGCTAGATTTTGACAAAGTCTCTACCCCCCCCCCTTTTTAATGATCCCTTCCTTCTGCCATCCTGTCTTCTATTTCTAAATTAGGTCAAGAATATATGCTTCTTGCCTAGTTCACATACAGAATGAGAGACATCCCAATAACGGAACTCTGATCTCATGCAACGTGCAGACCAGTGACGTCTCCCTGGAGCAGTTACAGCAGAGTTTTATGTCACGATGTATAATTGTTCCAATGTCAGCATGCTTGTCCAATCCTTCCTAAGGTTTGGAACACCATAAATATTTTTAAAATATCACTAAACCTCCATAAGTTTAACTTGGGTTATACATTTTATACTATCAATTCACCTGATGATCAGCCACCCATTCTATTACTCCCTTCAACTACAGAGTTTACCAGTAATGCCACGCAGTTCCAGTCAGTTCTGCAACTGACAATAACTGTTTCAAAAAGGACACTTAGAGAACCCTGAAAATCCTCAGTTTCCTTAGGGCCTCTGCTTTACTCTCATGAGATACCTACATCTTCCAGCCTTAAACATGCAACAACCAGCATCAGTTTGTAAATCTGACCTTTTCCTCCAAGGAGTAGCTCATTAACCAGCCCAGACATAAACACCCTTATAGCTCCAGAGCCTGCAAACCAGGGGACGCCCTGGCAGGACACTTCTCTCACAGAGACAGACCGATTCCGAGCTAACCCTCTAGTCCCTTCGGATGACATCAAAAGGAGATTTTCCTCTTAAGAAGCTCTCAGTCTAGCAGGAATAATACAGCTAATCAAGCAATCCTTGGCTGATAAATATCCTTTATAAAGCACTGAAATCTACATATAAAGCTTTTCCTTGGGGAAAAAAGAGAACACAGACTGGGCTCAGATAGGAGGGGGATACATAAGATCCCTTCTTTGCTTTTGGGCGTCTTGTACATTGGATGAGTTCATGGACTCAAAATACTAATTTAGGGTGTTGAATGCTGTAAGAAAGCCATGTACTGGGTGCTGTGCAGCCATGAAAAAGGGGAATCAAACTCCGCAGGGCCAATCTTGAGGACTGGTGACAAGCTTGCCAGAGGAAGAGGAAATATAAGGGTGTCCTGGACAGAAGAAACTGTTCAAGCTGTGACAAAATCCAAGAAGCCCCAGTGGGTCTGGGGTCTCCAGTTAGTAGCTCTGTGCTTCTGGAGTATCACTGACAAGGGTGAGACAGAGAGAGATGAGACTGGGGAACAGCTCAGAGCCCAGCCTAAGGGGTCTGGACTTAATTCTGCAGGCAGTGAGGCAACATGGAACCTTTCCAAGCCATAGAATGAGAAGGTGAGATTTATCTTCTGATAGCCAGATGGAAATGTGATTTGTGGGAGGGTGGAGCTCGGCGCTGGCTGGGGAGCAGGATAGAGACACAGAGAGCTGTTATTGGACTATAGCATCATTTCTGGTGATGGATAATCAAGGACTAACCTGGATAAGCAATTTTAGACAGAAAGAAGAGGTGGCATTTAAGAAGTGCCCAGGAGGGGACATTCTCAAGAAGCAGTGATGGATTGTATATGAAACTGAGAAGGAGAAATAAAGCCCAAGGTGACTCTGACTGCCGGCTGGAGTGATGGGCGGGCAGGTGGGGAGCTGTTAACAGGAAACAGAGGGGGAGGAGCAGGTGTTTTCTGTGCACTGCCTGGTACCACTGCTGTGAGGCAGATAAGAACCTGTTTTTCAGGTGGGCAGGAAGTGCCAGAAAGAGTAGAATTCAAATTCACTCCCCACAGAAAGTGTTCTGAAACACCAGAGTGACGCATGCTAACCTGCCAGTGCTTCGACTCACCGAAGAGGCAATGGGGCACCAGTGTCAAAAGGGCAGGCTCTAGAATCAGATTCTTCAGGTTTTTACCCTAATTCCACTACTGCCTACTTGTATGCCCTGTGCCTCAAGTTTCTGTGTAATGGGGATGTTAACATGACCTCACAGAGATGAAGTCAGATAATATAATGTAAAGCTCAGGGGGCAGGGCCCGCCACATAGAGAGCTCTCAGTCAATGCTGGCTGCGTTCACCTCCCCTGGTCTCAATCTGTTACAACCTCTAGTGTCATTACTATGGAAACCCCACGTGTATGTGGACATTCGGGTAGGAACACCACCTCGTCCTGCCTGGATGGCCAGTGTGAAACAGAACAGAGAAGGAGGATGTCCTCCCTTGGTTTGGGCTGGAGCACGGTGGAAGGTGGGGAGACGTGACATTTCCATGGCGGTCCTGCATGTGACCCAGGTGCTGAGTCTTCCCGGCCGGAGATGGGGAGGGTGCAGAGGTTGAAGAAGTTATGCTTTCTGTCCTCCGTGAATGAGGACACCAAGTGAGGGTCAGGAGCTGCATCCTTAAATCTCCTCTGAGCAAATCTCCCACCTGCTTCCATTCCTGAGGTAATTTTATAAAAATGCAAATGACCCGCCTTCAGCATGAAAAACCAGTTCAGGAGGGGAAACCAGCAGACCCGGTAACCTCATTAAAAAACATTTAGCGCCACCTCCTGGTAATTCAAACAAATTAAAAAAAAAAGTCTCACATGTCAAACCAGTGTGCTTTCTTCCATAAAATATATTCCTTGGTGTTTGGTTCAAATCTTTTGTCATTTTTAGAAAAGGAAAATCACTGGAAACACCAAAGCATTACATTGGTTCCAAATGATCTGAGGCCTCAAATACAGGAATGGGCTCAGCAGTTGGCAGCCCCGTGCAGCTGAAGCCAGCTGGGTCCCCTCAGGGAGGCTGCCCCGTGAGTCCACTCAGGCCCTGAACACACAAACGCAGGCTGGACTCTTCATAAAGATACCTCCGTGTTAGCGTCATCCACTTGGCACGATTTGAGGATAATTACAATGGAGTTTTTTTTTTTAAACTTTCTTTCCCCAAGCACATTCCTAGAAAAATAGTTTAACAGATGAAAAAAAGTTTTTTAAGTTTAAAGTCTGAACAAAGGAGAGAAATAAAGACCTCCTGTACTATATCAAGTTACAATGCCTTTCTGACTGCAGTATTCCCCTGTTTTTGTTCACTGGCCCAGATTTCTTTCACACTGGCTTTCCTGGAGCCCAAACCATGAAAACATCTGGATTACATTTCTTTGGACTAACAAGAGATGGAAAAAATAGGCTGAAGCTACATAAAACCAATTAAGGCGAAAAGGAACTTTTACCTACATGTGGTTCAGGAATGCACGTGCCTCTTAGAACATGTTAAGAGTTATTGGCCTTGGTAAGTATTTGTCAGTAGAAGATTAGCTAAAGAAAAGTAACTTGTGCTATGATGTTAAACTTCATACACAAAAGAAATGTGCTATGTTTTCTCCTTTTGATTATTTTCAAAAATAGAATCATACCCGTTTCGCTTTTCCTTCCCCTCTTTCTCTGTCTCTCTGACACACACAAAGGAAGAGTCAGTAAGAATATGTACAATACAGCTTCCCAGCCATGGAGGGAGGTTTACAGGGATGGAGTCTAATCCTGTTCAGGAAATTCGTTTCCCTGACTTCACTTTGATTCTCTGACTCTACAGATAAAACCAGAGAGTTAACCAAAACTAGTAATAGCTTTTGTCCTCAGATTTAGGATGCATTTATTGAGAAGTATATATAAACAACCATACCTGTGAGAACCTGAGACAAAAAGCAGATTCCATTTAGAAAGTACACACCTTCAGGAGCCATTAGGGGTTTCCCTGCCTTCCAAGTGAACCTGTGCCAGCACTTAGCAACCTCTACTCCGAGGGAGGCACAACCCCCCAAATGTGCTGATCGCCTCAGTCACTGGCAAAGAAAGTGGGGGTGCACTGCTCAGGTCTCCCTTCAAAAAAGAACTGGCTGTTCCTCTGCAACAAATCCAGCGAGCTGACTCCCCAGCTTCTGGCACGGTCTGAGGGGCATCAGGCCCTTCCCTGCAGGAAGCCCCGCAATGGCTGTGCGGTGTAGGGACTGGCTGGCCACTCTGCCCAGTGCAGGGCCGCTCTGTGGGCGTAGAGTGAGCAGTTAGACGGTCACCTGGCCTGAGGCTCAGCCTGGCCCAGCCTGCATCTTCCCCCTCCATCCTCCAGAAGCCCTCTCCCCAGTCACCTTCTTTACTCCCAACTTTGTCCTGACATCTGTTTTCTGGGTCTTCCAATAGACACAGTCTCAGTTTCCACTCTGAAAAATATCTCATCATACTTCTATATAAAAACTCTGAACTTCTGATACAAACAGAATTTCCCAAAACATGTGCCAAAATGAATTAATTTTGAAGAGATGCTTTTCCACCCCTACACAATTCCTTTTAATAGTTCTAAACACAACCAAGTTCACTTCCCCTCCCTGAGATTCTTCCCTTAAGGATTCATTATTTAGAATTGCACATGTTCCCAAGTTCACCCACCAGCGACAGCTCCAGGGCAGGGAGGGGCTCTACATTGTGTATGTTTGCAAAGTGGGGTATCTTACTGGAAATTTATGAGAAAAGCTTCTCTTTTCTACTGGTTCTTTTCTTTGTTGTACTGAAGAGTTTGCCACCATATAGAAGTAAGAAAGTAAAAAGAATTCACATTGCAAGGGTGGTTTCATATACAGAAACTAACATTCCCTTAAATGGAATTGGGTTTTAGAACTGCTGAGTGAGTGTTTTAGTGGTTACAGACATTCCTACAAATTGTTATAAGGACTTTCATTAAAAGCAGAGCTGAAGGATGTGTCTAAGTTTAAAGCAACTGGTAATGGAAATCAGGGATCATCTAATGCTGGCTTAGTGAATTCCAAGACTGTGAAGAACACAGAAAACTAAAGTATTTAACCCCCAAAACAGTGCTGGGACGTTTCAACTTTTCCAAACCAAAGACAAGCGGCAGTCTTTGATGGCGAATTGACATGCGGTTTCATTGTTGTTGTTTTAATTGAAAAGGCCACACGACTCAGAATCATGGAGCAACATTTCATCAGAGGTGCTGAGGAATGCTCGGTGGAGTCAAGCTTAGTATCAACCACAGCAGCAGCAGCGAGCAACTAGACACCTATGTGTAAACTGGGTCTAGCTAGCAGAGGTGTCTAACTAGGAAGAGAAAACGTCGGTACCTTGACTTTGGCAGTACATCCTGAAAGTCGAAAAATCCCTTCCGACTCCAGCCCCGATTCCTCAACTTTCTCGAAGAACTAGAAAGCAATGACACATTACAAAAATAAACATCTCCAAATGATTACACACATCTGAAAAAATAATGATGATGGAAACAACTGAAAAATTCCCAAGCATATACATGCCTGGTACTTGAATGCCTTGTTAAAATGTTCACACTTTCCCACGAGGTCAACATTAGCCTCTGATTTGCAAATGAGGAAATGGAGAATTACAGCTGTTTTCAGCTCCCTAGGATCAGTCTCAGGAGCAATGGCACCAACCCTCTCAAGCTTGTGCTCTTAACCACAAAAGTATGCTGCCACTTAACTGTTCTGTGATCTGACTGCTGTATCTTACAGGCTGACTGATAAGAAAAGATCCTAAATTTACTACCATTTGCTGTAGCACTCTGGCTAAGAAACTATACAGGGAATTCTCAAAATCTGACCAAAGAATTAGAAACTGTAAAGGCTTATAGCTCTTACAGTAATGATGACAGCCTGTTATTAAATAGTAATAAACACTAACATTGACTGTGCAGTTACTCTGTGCCAGGTAACATTCTCAGCACTTACGGACATTAACTCATGCAATCCTCGCGGTAATCCCATGAGGCAGGGGGAAGCAGTATGCCCGTTCCACTGCCAAGGACACTGAGGCATGGAAGGGAAAATGATCTGCCCACATTCACACAGCAAGAACAGGACCCAGAGTCTCTGCTCTTTTCCCTTCAAGAATGATGGTGGCAGCATCTAAGGTAGTTCCTATGGATACGAAGAGAAGTAGAGACTTAGGAGGAAGAGACATGCTCCTCAGAAACGGCTGTCCCACAGGAGGGGAAGAGTCGGCCTCCAGCTGCCCTCAGTGAGGGGCACTGACACTAGCAGTAACTAGAGCCGGCCTCTCCTGAGATGCCAACGCGGGATAAACCCAGACTTCGTCTGACTGGCATGCACCGAGCACCTCCCATCTGCTAGGTTTACACACCTAGCCAACAATACTAATCCACGGTCGAAGCTCAGATTCGTCTGCATTTTCTTCTAGAGGACAAAGGGCATAATTCTGGTTCTAATTCAAGGAAGGAAAGAAATCTTAGTCACCATGGACTTGGCTTTGGATATATATCTGCTATGCTCCTTTTTGCATCTGCCTCTGGCTGGTTGTGTGTTTCTGGGTAAGCTATCTCACCCTACGCTGCCTCAGTTGCCTCACCAGTAGGAGGAGGTGGTAAGACTGATCTCCTGAGTCCGCTCAGTGCTGACCAGACAGGACAGGACACAGATGTCCCAGCGGGGCCCTGGGCAGGGGAGGTGCCCTACAGATGTGCACATTGGGAGGTTGGGAGCATCCTCTGGCTCTCTGCTTGCTGCCCTCCCTGCTCCTATGGGCAGCCAACCAATCACCTGATTTGAGGAGCAGCTCAGTTTGAGGTTTTGGTAGCAAAGTTTAGGAACATAGTAAAGAGATGTAGAATTGTTACTGTGAATAAAGTAAGTATGTCTCCTCAGTCAGTACTTTCACATATCATTTAAAAACTTAATTTAAAATTCAGTAGATTGGTGCTTAGGGCTTGGAATTTTAATTGTGCCACTGGATGTCACTGTTGAATAAATGCATAGTTAAGTAAATCAGTGTTAACTGTTGGTTATGAAAAACATGACTTAAAAGCAAATGAGCCATTCACCAATGATGGTCACAGAGGTAACCATGTATGATAGTTCAGATAATTTCATTTTCAAAATTTTCCAAAATTCTCCTTTGTCTAAATGTATCACATCTTTCTAGTCATATCTAAAACTCCAACAGAATTAGCTGATTTTTAGACTTTACTTGGCTTTGTTTGGAAAATTCATTTAAATGATTACACACACACAGACTCAACCTGGGGAATGTAAATTGGTGCAGCCACTATGGAGAACCGTATGGAGGTTCCTTAAAAAACTAAGAATAGAGTTATCATATGATCCATCACTCCCACTCCTGGGCATATATCCAAAGGAAATTCTAATTTGAAAAGATACATGCACCTCAATGTTCACAGCAGTGCTATTTACAATAGCCAAGACATGGAAGCAAACTAAGTGTCTATCAACATAAGAATGAATAAAAAAGATGTGGTTAATATATACAATGGAGTATTACTCGGCCATAAAAAGAATGAAGTAATGCCATTAGCAGCAACGTGGATGGACCTAGAGGTGATCATACTAAATGAAGTAAGTCAAAGACAAATATAATATAATATCACTTAATATGTGGAAACTAAAAAAATGATACCAATGAACTTACTTATAAAACACAGACTCACAGACAAAGAAAACAAACTGATGGTTACCAAAGGGGAAAAGGGGGAGGGATAAATTAGGAGTTTAGGATTAACAGATACACACTACAAAACAGACAGACAACAAGGTCCTACTATATAGCACAAGGAACTATGTTCAGTATCTTATAACAACCTATAATGGAAAAGAATCTGAAAAAGAGTATATATAATATACATATAAATGACTGAATTACTTTGCTATACACCAGAAACTAACACAACATTATAAATCAACTATACTTCAATTGAAAAAAAAAAACCTCAACCTGTGATACATCTCAGCAAATACTTGTATGATTAGTAAATGGACTTCTGATAATTAACAGTCATCTTTTATCCCAAAGAGAATAATCAAATACAAACACATAAATATGCACAAATAGCATACTAGAAATATTTGAAGAAACATAACAGAAAGAAGTCATGTGACAGAGTATCTGTGTTCACATCTGATGCTTTATGGTCAGACAAAGCAACAGGCTCCAGAAGTTCACAGCAAGGCAAACTGGTCCAAGTGCTCGTGGATGTCAGGTGGACGTATGGAAGAAAGCTGAAAATCACCCAGGCCCAACTCTAACAGGGCTTTAGTGTCTTTAAACCTAAGGGAAATTTCACCAGTGGGTTTACAAATAACAAATTGCAAGCACAGGGCTCTACTCACTCCCCTTCGTTCACAATCTACTCACTTTTTGTAACACGAGGGGAACTTTCACTCCAGGGTCTTTCTTTCGGTCACTGTCCAGCAGGACTGTAAGAGGAACTCCAAAAATCCCACTATCTTCATTGTGAAACAGTCAAGGAGAAAGAAGAAAGAATCAGAAAAGCACTGTCTATTCCAACGTGTCAAAGTGCTAAAATCAGAAAAAGTTGTAATACCTCGTCCTTTTACTTTCTCTGTTTTGTTCCTTTTCAGTTGAATCCGAAAGGCATCAAAAAAGGCTGTCAGTTCAATCAGAGAGAGATGGCGGATTTTCTTCATATCTTCAGCAGACAGATCTCCTGCTTCAGTGAGGCCAAATCTGGTTTTCTGAACAATAAATTTCTAAAATACATAGGAGGATATTTATTTTTTATGGCAAAGGGGGAAATGATTATACTTTCATTCAAATGCCACCTGGGCAATCTAAATCTGAACAGCAAGGCAGGCTATTTGCAAAAAAAATCTCTAAGGAGCACACTGCAACATAGAAAGATTATGAGTAAGACTTCTAGAACATTCGCAGATCACTACTACACTAAATTAGAAGCAAAACAGTGATGCGAAGTATCCTGTAACACTGCCATCCCAACTGTGAAACCTGTTTTCCTCTAAAGGAATGTCCCATACTGTTAGCAGCACATGTCCCAGGTGTCACACGGAATGTGCACACCATGGTCACATATGAGACATGTGTACAAGGCACCACATCTTGGTGTTCCCAGGAGAGCTTTGGACTCTTTTTGGTACCATCAATCCTTAAATCAGGCATTATTTATTCTCTTCTGCATATTTTAAAAAACTGCAAATAATTTCCCAGTTGAAACTGATTGTACATGCTTGCTGAGATAGTAGTTATTCTATTTTAAAAATCAAATTCAGATAATTCATAATATTCTTAAAAAAGAAAAATGCATAGGAAATGCCAAATAGTCCTACTATCATTTTGAAGACAATGATATTGTTATATATTCTCCATTTCCACACTGGAAAACAGAATACGCTAGACCAACAACAAAAAAAACTTCAACAATCCAGAAATATTGTGAAAACTATAAGAAAATCTTGAAAAAAAAAGACTGTACCTATGTAATAAATAAATAATAATAAAATATTACATATAAATAATAAAATATAAGTATTATACATTAAGTATAACACATGTAACTATATAATAAATATAAATAAGTTTTATATATTAGTACATACATAAAGTATATAAGAATATTTTGCTCTCAAAAAACCTGGTATTGAAAAACAATGCTGAAGTAGAAAGTTTTAAGTACACATTCTCCATAGGAGTTCTCTAAATTAGAGCTTCCTTGGAGTTTTAAAATCATCTCCCAACTCATTCATTCACTCATTTATTCATTTATTCAACACCTGTTCTTTGAAATTCTACGTATTTAAAAGCAAAACAACAAAATATGGGATGTGGTCTGAGGCATACCTTGTGCTAAAACACTTAGTTATTTTATCTTCTCTCTGAGACCATGGCCACATAACATAACACATAGCCACAACAATATAAACAAGACCTGCAATCATTATTGAGCAATTACCCTGTGCTAAACCCTATGCAGAGTTCTTCACGGAAGGCTGCTTGCACCCTAGGTGAGCCAAAACTCAGGAAGAGACAAACAGCTTGGATGAGGAGACACTGGAGACCAGTATCCTCTCTTGGACAATTCTCTCTAAAGATTCAGAGGGGCTCCCCCAAAACCAGAGTCCTGCTGGTCTTTTGCCCCAGAACACCACTGTGCCCTCCAACACAGAGGCTACGTAGGGAACAGGAACAGTTTTGGAGACATATACAGATAGGTTTAAATCCTGTTTCTACCTCCTACTAGCTGTAGTGATAGGGATATATTACTTAGCTGTTTGGGCCTCAGTTTCCTGAACTGTAAAATGGGAACAGTCACCAGGATGATGACAACTAGACCTAGTCCAGTGTTGAGCCCACAGAGGGTGATCGGTGAGTTTTATATTTCTTGCCTTGTCCTCTTCCCCTCCATCCTGGGGTGTTTGTTTGCGACTGGTGCAGGCGCCTGGGGCAAAGACTGCGTGATTCTAGATAACTCAGTCCTCTAGCTTGGAAGCTGCCTGAGCCCTGCTCATCATGCCTCTAGCCCTGATCAGCATAGAATATTCAGGATTCCACATCACGAATTCTTCCCCGATGCATTTATTGAGTAGCAAATAGATCCATGTAACTTAGCTCCTGTACTGGGCTTTCAGGAGATAGTATCCTGGATACATACAACGAGGCTTTCAGGATAATGAAGTACATAGCTTTAATTTCCCATCCCATAATAATATTACCAGTTCTTAAATTTATTTTTGATGAATTTTTAGTGTCTGTCCTATAAGCTCTCATTTCTTTTGTTATCACCGTGACTTTCTGCAGATCCCCATTCTGTTCTGATATGTGGCTTCTAAAGGCTCAAGTAGGTGTACAGTTAGAATCTACATTAACCCATAGGTGAGATAAGGATATAAAGTGTATGAAAGCACACAAGCCAAGTGGAAATTTCATCTATAAACAGTATTCAAACACATACCCTCACAACTCTTCCTCAACCCAGGGCTACCAGGTACAGTCAGGCAGGTTGTGCACTGCACAACAAGTGGTGTCCTCAGTGTGATACAACCCTGGTGCCTGGCCTCTCCCCATGCCCTTGTGCACAAAGACATTTTTTAAAAAACTCTAGTCTGTCCCACAGAGAAGTCACAGGAAGTTAGTGTAATAACCATAAAAGGTTTTACTTACAGGTAGAACATAGTCTTCTTTCTTAAAATCTGACTTCTTTAATTTATTCCTTTTTGGAGCCTCTGTAACCATCTCTGAATAAGATACTTCATAGGACAGCTCTTCAGTTTCCGATGAAATGTTCTTTTCCAGATAGTCATCATCTAAAAGAACAGAGGATGTGGAATATTTAATATGCCATTTAATCAATAACCATTTACTGTAAAATAAGCACAAAATGTTTACATCCCAGGAAAAGCATCAGACTCACTCAGAATGATTTCAGTTAAACAATGCCAAGTCGCCAGACTTCCTTATAAACACATTTCTATGATCATTATCCAAACAAACTTTCTATTTAATCTGATGTTTTTAATTTTAGACATTTATGTCTCATGAAAAGCATTGGAGGTTACAGGAAAGTCCAAAATTGGAATATTTCTATATATTCTTATGATATTAAAATTAAGTCCATCAACACCCAACATTGCTGCTCTTGGGAAAACAGCAGTTTAAAGCAGAGGAGAAAGGGTGGAGACCTCACCAGAAATTCCTGGCTACTTTTACTCCTCTTGGTTTTTCCCCCAAACTATGGAACTGTGCCTCTTAAGATTTGTTCAAATTCAATGTGGACTTCACTATTAGGTTTGTCGAGGTGAACTGATCCTAATTCCTGTTTGGTATTGGTTACCTGATCTTGGATGATGCACATTAAGAAAGAGCTGAATGGGTGACAAGTATATCCCACATACATGTTTCTCTCAAGTTGAAATTAATAGATTCTTTACCAAAAACAAGTGAAATCATTTCAGTAATCCTAAATCTGATTTTTGATTAAGAGTTTGGCTCGTCATCTTATTTCATTGCCTGGCAAAATTTTTCATATATAACAAAAAGAATTATTTGATTAAAAAAAATTCATCTATTTTACCCTCTTCTATAGACAGTGACTAAAAGAAAACCAAATAGAACAAAAGGAATAAAAGACATATATGATAGAAGATGTAATTCATCTTAATTGAAAATTGAATGGAGAAGTTTGTAAATCAACACACTGAAAATTTTAAGCAGTAATACTGATTAAAAATACAGTACATGGACACACAGTAAATGGATAAGCACTTAGAAAATAACACAGTTATTAGGATTCTCACTCATCATGCAGAGGTGTGCATTCAAGTGAGAGTAAGATTAATTGTTAAACAGTACTCTAACTTCTACGGGCAGATTCTTCGGACAGTGGTGACTACACAGGTCAGCGCTCCACAGCACCAGACTGCTCCACGTAGACCGGCATCTCTTAGTGGTATGATCTGAACTGATTAACAACATGGCAGCAAACAGAATGATGCGGAATAACTCATAACAAGTCCATCCTGTTTGATTTTTTTTCGGTAACAGCTTTATTAAAATGTAATCCACATGCCTACAATTCACCTATTTGAAGTGTACAAGTCAATGGTTTTCAGCATATTTGCAGAGTTGTGCAACCATCAATCAACCTTACAACATTTTCATCACCCCAACTTATTTGAATTTTGGAGCTAACACCGGAAGTATGGGGTTCTGTTGTATACAAGAGTGTGCATACTTATGGGAAACTTAGGAATCACAAAAGTGTGGCCTAAACGGGCCTACTTCCTACAAGTAGAATTTGAGATTCCATACTGAGCCCCCGTGGAGCACCCAACTCTCAAGGGGAAGAGGCCCAGTTAAAAGCTGTTACTCTGACATCACAAGCTGCTCCGGTCTGCATATACTTGAGCATAATCAGAGACTCTTGGAAGTAGTCCACTTCCTGGCCTGCTTGCAGCTGTTAAGCAGATCCAGACTGCTTGTGAAAGAGGCCCCAAATCAAAGACACCACCTAAGTGTGTAGTTTCTGAATGATAAGGTGGGAATAAAGGTGTAAAAGATTCTGCTTCCAATTTGGCTCAATTAACTTCACCTGGCATGACAGAATGGGGTGTTTGGAGGTGGACGGGCGGAGAAGTCTGGACTGACAGAATCAACATGGGAGAAAAACATACTTAGACTTTGCTTTTAGAAATTCCCTGCTAATGGAATTGAGTGCCAGCACAAGAGCGAGCGGACACAGCTTGGGTTCACTAGGAGGCTGTGTGACTCACCACTCACTGCGTTCTGAACTGACTGTCCAGGGTCTGCTGATCCATTGGAGTGAACTGGTGTGTCTGGAATAGTCTCAAGGATAGACTGTGAAACAAGGGAAGATGAACACAAAAGCATTTTACCATAAATACCCAACATTTCAACTCAATTCATGTTCTGCAGTATACTAGAATTCTTTTCACAAAAAGCAATTCTTGATCCCATAAAGGGCTTGCAACTGACTTCTTCGGTTTGCCCACTCAGGTCAGCCCTGTAACAGCTCACAGTACATTCAAGAGAGAACTAAGTCAAGGTCAGAATAACCACGTCTTCTTAAATGCGTGTTGTCAGACATTTCCTAACGTGTTGAAATTACAATGCCTGATGTCATTTAATTCGGCAATGATAACATTTGTTATTTCTGATGCAGCTGGTCATAAACTCGAAGTCATGAATGACATAGCTAGATAGTTAATAACAGAGATGCTGGAGCCAGAGTGCTTGGGTTCTAATCCTGGCTCTACCCTTTGGTGCGTGACTTCAAGCACGTTACAGAACTTGCCACTGCTTAGTCTCTGGATTTACAAAATGAAGATGATAACAGAACATATTTCAACGAGTTATTATGTATTTTAAATGACTGTACAAGTCACATGGAACAACATCTGGCGTACAGTGAGTACTGCATGAGGGTTGCTACTATTAATGTATTAATATATAAATCTCTTCGCTATGAAATAGAGTGATAACTACCAAACAGTAAGTATGTTTTTTAGCTTAGTTTCCTCTCTTAATTAGTTACTTTCTTCACTGCAATCCTGCCAAAGCACTGTGTTCCCCTGCGATGTTACCAGAAGCTGAGTATCCATCTTTGTAGGGCCCTGTGAAGTGAGATACTGCTCAGGTGGGATGGGTACTGGTAAAACCTTTACACACAAAACCTACCGTTTGTACCAATGTAAACTTCTGAGTGGAAGTTATCAGCTGTGAGTATGTGTGAGGGTGAAGAGCTGCCATTCCACCAAGAATCTTCTACATGCTCTTCACACGTCGGCCTGTTGTTTTTCCCCAGAGCCTGGTGTTGTTTCTTTTATTCTCATATTTATTTAGCAATATGAACAGAACACCTGCCTCGTGAAAGATCTTTTATCATGTCGTATAAATTGCACACGGGAATCTCGAATGCTGAGCTTTGGGTTCTCTCCCCAATTTTATTCCAAAGGAGATGACACATCTTACTGTGTAAACAGGATGTGAATACATAGCCAATTACTAAAACACAGATGCCCAATTATGTAACTGGTAGTTCGAAAAACCAACACTATAGGATACTAAAATCCTTAAAAAAGACCCGGAACTCTTTTCAGTAGTTTCCTTAAGTTTTCCAACAAAGAAATACTTTATCAAACTTTGCAATAACTCATCTATGGGCGAGAACTCTTGAAAACTGAGAGACATTCAAATAGGGCTTGAAGCCGATGGTTTGGGATGCTTGAATCTACTAAATGTCCATTTCCTAATCTGTAAAGTGGAGAAGGGTTACCTGCTGTCTTAGTTTAACTGGCCTCCAGCCGACCTATAGTACTGAATGAGCGCCTGGCTCTTCGTAATGAGGATTATCCTGGGACTTTCTTAGGGGGAAGCAGGAATAAGTAGCTCTTCAGCTATTTATGATGAGGAGAAGAGAGTGATATTTACGGAACACGGTTAGAGGACAATCCACTGATAACAGCTAACTTCTACAATACCCCTGTAAGCGTTTACTGGAGAGTAATGAAGAGGAAGAGGTGGCTGACCTTGTGCTAGAACTCGAGGAATGATGAAAACGACTTTCGAAGGCACAGAAGGCAGGCAAGGCACTCAGGCTAGCCTCGGAATTACACAGGTCAGGTATGGAAATCTGAAGCCTTTCAGCTTCATAAGAGGATCAGAGAGCCTCCTTTGCCAGGAGTTAAGACAAGGTATTAGAAAAATACATTAGTCAAGAAAGTTTTGAAAGCCAGGTGTTCAGATTTAGATTTGTAAGGGTTAAAATGCAACACAACAAAACAAACAAAAGAACATGCACGTGTTAAAGCCAGGGAAGGACTGGGTGAAAATGAAAAGGCAGATCTCTCTGCCAATAAACCTCAAGTTTTCAAACAGGTTGAGTGAAAAGGCTAGTTGCTTGGTATTCATAGTTTAAAAAGATCCATTTGTCATTACACACATTAACATTAGAACCTTTAAAAAATTTTTACTAGTGATTTTAATGTATTTCAAACATAAATACCACTCCCATTTAAGACAAACTTCCCTGCTTGTCCTTAAGGGAAAAGCATCTCCCTACACAGCAAAGCACAAGAGTGTCACTGGGGCTTCAACTGGTTAAGGAGAAGCACAGACTCCGAGCCACCAGCGCCCACATCATACTGTACTGGGATTGGAGAGTCGAGGTTGAGAGATTATTACCTGAAATTCCACAATGTAGTTTATTAGCACTGTATGACTGAGTTCTCCTAAAACTAGACTTTGACAATCTGGTATTTCCTTCACAGTAAAGAAACATCATATCAAATATTTTCCATGTTCACTACTTAACAGGAAAAATGCACTGACTCAAAAGGTGTTTCTGATCTTCCTTACTGGCTGTTTGGTTTTTCCCTCCTGGTTTGAACCTATGTGCTATATAATATATAACTCTATATACTAAAGCTGCCTGTGCTTGAGTCAATACAGATGATAAGGTTCCCCATATTCCTCTTCTGCACCTGAGATCAGGACGGATAAACCCACATCTTGCAACCACTGTGCCAAATTCCCCATAGATGAACTTAAATAAGCCACATTCACTGACAAATCTGCAATCAATTTGAAATTTAAAGTATAATAACAATTACATCTATCCAAATGTGAATCTAAAGGCATTGTGATGTTATCTTGGATTAAAAACTGAATCATATCTGAAATTATAAACAAAACATTAAAGACAATGAGAGCAATAAATTCCAAAAATCCAAGGGAATAGACAAAGTATTATTCAGAGATTACTTCTTAATCTTAAATGCAAATAACAAAGTTTAAAATTAAATATTTATAATACAAGAGACAAGAAAAAATTATCCAAGTAGATCCAAAAATGAATGAAAAAAATTAAGGAGAATTAAATAAGTTAACACAATAGAAAAAGTAGACTAGTTAGTTAAAAGTAGTGACTTTTTAAAAGAATTATTGCCAACACAGGCAAGTATTTACAGTTCTGACTGAGATAAAAGATATAAATTTTAGGAACAAAAAAGGAATAATAGTTACCTTCACAGAAAATTTTAAAATTATACACCTAAATAAGTGTGTGCATGTATTTGTATATATGTACACACACACCACATATTGAAACTCTAAATGAATTGGATATTTTACTAAAACAAATACACGCTAACAAAATTCATACAAGTTGGGACTCAAAGAAATATAATCCTTAAGCCATATTCATTGAAAAATTAACCAAAGCATTAGGCCTACAATGATGCTAGACCTTGGCATAAAATTATGCATAACAGTTTTTACAGATTATATATTTACACCAAAGTTTAATAAACAGCTCCAAAATACTGAAAAAATCCTAAGTTCTCAACATGTTTGTACCAAGATTAGCATAACTCTGGTAACAACAAAAATAAATTATATATATATAGGTTAATCCACTATTACAATAGTGGTTAAAATGCTAAACCAGTAGCGAATCATATTCAGTAGTGTAAGAAAAGAATAATGTAACACAAGTGTGGTTTAACCAAGCAGCGAAACTACAGTTCACATTAGAAAAACCTATCAATGTAATCACCTAAGGCAATTGCCTTTTAAAGATGAAAACCAATATATTCATTTTAATAAATTATGAATAATCATTTGATATAATTCAACCTCTATTCTTGATCAAAGCAACTACAAGGCTCAGAAACCCAGAACAAATATTCTATTTAATAATGAAACTTAGAAGAACTCACAAGGAAACAGAGACAATTAAAAATGTATCAAAATATCCTCACAGTTATTATTCAATGTTATAAGTGATTGTGATCAGTCTAATAAGATAAGGAAAGTAAATAAGATGAATAACTACAATCGTCCCTTGGTATTCATGGGGGATTGTTCCAGAACCCCCAAGGATACCAAAATCCATGAATAGTCAAGTTCCTTATATAAAAAGGTGTGGTATTTGCACGTAACCTATGCACATCCTTCTGTATACTTTAAAGCCTCTCCAGATTACGTATAACAGCTAATACAATGTAAATGTTATATAAATAGTTGCTGGTATACAGCAAATTCAAGTTTTGCTTTTTGGAACTTTCTGAAATTTTTTCCCCAAATATTTTCAATTGAATTTCAATTCAATCTGAATCCACGGGTGCAGAACCTACAAATAAGGAGGTCCAACTGCATTTTAAAGTTGGTGCAAACAAAACTTTCAGTATTTTAGACAATTTCTGCACAAAGAATAAAATCAAATGAAAAATTCTAAGAGATAAAAAAATTTTCAGAAAGAAAGATACGAGATACTTTTGTGAGAAACAAAAAAACGCCTTTCTTATGTACCCACAAAAACAAACTAGAAGATATGAAAAACTCCTACCATTTAAAACACCAATGAAACTATTACGTTCCTAGTAATTAACCAATGAAAAAATATGTAAGAAAAAACGTTAAGAAAGGAAAGTATGGAATTTTATTGAAGCACAGAAGATACAAATAAGTGGGAAGACACAATCATTATTTCCCAATGGGAAGACTCAATATTTTCAGATACGAATTCCCTCCCCAACATTAATCTTTAAATTCAACAGAATTCTTAGTGGAGTCCTACCAAGATTTTTTAATGGGTAGTGATAGCATTATTATAAGGTTCAGCTGAAAGAAAAAATTTCTGAGAAGAAAGAAGATTTTGATTCAGAACGGTGAGGGTGAACTTACTGTAGCAGATTTAAATAAACAAACCATAGAGCCATAGTCATTTAGATAGACCCTGTGTATGTAGAGATTCCACTTATCATAAAAGTGCAAATCAAACAAGTAGAAAAGATGAAAAAGAAAGGTACTGGTCAAGACAAGGTTACCCCTTGGAAAAGATAAAGTTAGGCTGCCTACTACTGCCTATTCCACAACATGAATTCTAACAGTGCAAGTTGCTGGGAGCCTCTGGAGCCTCGGAGACGACAGTAAACTGTCTGTGGGGTTTTCCTCTATGAGCATCACAGCCAGAACCTGGAAGCCCTCACCACCATTCACTGAGTTACTGGAAATCCACCATCTAGGACAGACTGGAGAACCAAACAGAGGTGGCTCATTATAACCGAGAAGCAAGGAAGTCAAACTGTATCTACCTCATGGTAAGAAGTTCCATAATGATTCTCAGTACACGTGCAGAAAGGCTTGAATTGGCATCTGTGGGCTACTTCAGCAACTAATCAATTTTTTAAACATTTCTAAGTAAAGATATTCTAAGTAACAAACAATCCAAAGCAAGTCACACTTGAGACTGGTACCAATGAAAATTTTTTGAGTCTCAACACTGCTGAAATTTTACTTATGTCATTATCAACATTCAATCAGTTTTCTGAAAAACAAAATGAAAACAAAATTGAAATCTGATTAATTTACCCCAGGAAGCTCTATCTACAGCTGCCATCCAAGATCATTTTCTTTCTCATACACTCTTAAACTTTCAAGAATCCATTTGTAGACAATGTGTGCTCTGTGAGGATTTGGTGACTGAATAAATGAGTGAATCAATGAAACAGTAACATAGAGAAGCAAGCAGCAAAGAATGAAGAAATAGAAAAACATGACTAGCAAAGGTCTACTAGCAGTGGAACTGCAGTCATGGAACTGCCATGGAAAGTCTAGAAAACAGGCCTACCCAACCCCCTCTTCTTAGTAGCTCAACTGTGCGGACATCCTGCTTCAAGTTCTGCTTTGTCTGTGCATGGAACCACTCAGTGTACTTTCTTGTTGCTTATATGAAAGGCAAAGTCAGCTAGGGGCAGACGAGGGGTCAGACTACATCAGGAGCTCTCACATTAACTAGAAAGTGTTGGGGGAAACGCTGTAGGCATTAAGCAAGATTCACACTTCAGATGGATGACTTGCAGTTGCAAGGAGGGTAAAATGGGAGGGTATAAGCTAAAGTCTGGGAGATCACTTAGACAGCTGCTTCAGTAACACAGAAAGATGATGATGAGTTTCTGCACTAAGAAGTAGTTGCAGGAAAAGAGGGGAGTAAAACTTTTCTAGAACTATTTACCAGATGAGATGAAATCCACAGGTCTCAGAGATGGGCACGTAGAGGGGAGAAGCCAGGCGGAGGGGAGGAGAACACTTAGAGCTGAGTCCTGGACACAGATACCACCAGCTGAGACCGAAAAGGAAGGCTCCTGGGCCAGGCCTTACTTAGAATAGGAGTTCTTCATTACAGGGGCACAGCACAACCGTGTAAGGACTACTACAGGTAACCCCTCATTTCTAGGAGTTACCAGAGTTTGTGACTGACTGACTTTGTTTTCATCAGTGAGGGTGGACTGGAGATTATCTCTAAAACAGAGATATCCTCACTCATCTGCATTCCAGTGGGTGGTCTTAACCAGGAAGTGACAGCTGAATTTAAGGCTAGTACGTCAGAAGTTGTGAGTAACTCTTAGCCTATGTGTGCTGTACCTGTAGTGCTTTTGACAAAAGTCACTCACATTATTTTATGCTTCTTCTATGATCACCATGAGACAAACAAAACAACCTCATAACCAAAAATTTGAAAACACAACAGAAAAGCTCATTCACATGGGGCTAACAGCATTCTCTCCCTGAACAGTGGGGCTATCCTGGGAGAATGTCGCCTACCCTGTCTATCAAACTGCACAACAGATGAGAAGCTACTGCCCCTGGGACACTGAATGTGCCCCCTCCATCTGCCCATCTGCCCTGCTATCTGCTCCCTTCCATCGCCTTTTATTGGAGAATCGCTACCTCATCCAGCAGGGTCTCTTACTTATGGTCCATTATGTCACCCCTGCAGAGCTTCTGCACAGGGACACCAAGTGGGGATGCCCAGTGGAAGGGAGGAGACGGGGGAAAAAGACAGTTTTAGACAAAGAAAAGTAGAAGTTCCATTACTCAAGGCCAAGTGAGTGAATTTGTCTGAAGTGGAGGGTTTGTATGAGTGAGTCCTGAGATCTAACACTGGGTATGTAGGCAACAGTGGAGAGCCTTCAATATCAGGATGAGGAAATTTTAATTTATCCTGCAGGTAAAAGGACTTCTAAGTTAAGATGGCAGAATTAGTACAGATCCTTTGCATGAACTCAGCCAAGGGGACCAAAGTTAACAAATTCCACCATGCTTGATGCTTTAGAGAACACCCTTTGGTTTCTGAGTGTAGCAGTGGTATTAATTTATGCAGTCCTCTTTTAAACTGAAGTCTATTCATTCTGTTTTAAGCCTCCTTCTTCCTGTTACAAGGTTGGTGGGTCTACTGGTATCTTTGGTTTACCTTGCAATGTTAGTTCAATGTTTTCTCCTCTGTTTTGAAGAAACTGCTTCTTCTTGCCTTGAACTTGCAGTTTTGTCCTGACATGCAACTGTCTTGGCATGCATGACTTACCACGGAACCACTCCTCGGAACTGCAAAACCCTCTTCTTCATCCAGGGACCCATCTGACAAGGTAGTACTGTTGAGAGAAGCATCATCTGGCTAAATGGAGAAATGAAAGTACCATTCTTATTCAGGCAAATGCTGTCTCCTGTGTATGCCACCTCGTGTATATACTCAGATATGCGTGGCAATATACAAGGTTATCACGGGCACCTGCACCAGCCCTTCAGATATCATCATTGTGAGCCCCCTGCTAGACTCTGGCCTCTGTGGCGGACACTGCTCCTGCCTGCCAGCAACTCCATTTTCCTTAAAAAGATCTTGGTTTTGTTTCAGGGAGTTAGGTGTTCAACCAAAGAACTTGATTTCCAGGCTTCTGTGCAGCTAACAGTGATCTGTGCAGCTAACAGTGATCATGTGACAAGTGTGGTCAACAAGGTGGAAATGTGATTTTACCAAGAGTGCTTCTAGAGAAGTTATGGCTTTCCTGACCAAAAGAATGGGGTCAGCTCATACCTGCTCATGACAGCAGCACAGATGACAGCCTGGAGCTGGCAGGCTCCTTGTTCTCATGAGGATGATGGATGGCAGAGATGGCTGGGTCTGTGCATCATGTGGCTGCCCTCTCAGGCTTGGACCACCCCCCTTAAGCATCTCCATATGAACCAAAGCAACTCCTACTTTTCTATTACATGCAACCAAACACATACTTAACTTGTCTAATCTTATTTTTTTAATAGACCCTATAACTGTATTTTGCAGTGATTAGAATTCAGTAGCAATAGCACCAAATAGTTTTTTTCATTTATAAGGCTTGAAGTACAAGATTTCTGCTTTAGTGCAAAATGTCATTACTGAAATTAAGACACGAATATTCTTTTCTTTACTGAAGGAATCTTATTGCAAAACTGAATATATCTGATACTAAATTTGATTAATTTTGTCTTTTAAAAAACTGTCACTCATCTTCCTTGACCGTATTTTCTAAATCTTCTATAAACAGTATGCATTACTGTATAAAATGAACAAAGGACTCTTTTTTCTTTAAAGGAACAAATAAATTTCTGTGCTACTTCTTGTGTTTTACGTCAAGATGGCAAGCCTGACAATCATCTAACTCCCCTCCCACCCCAAATCACTAAAAATGGCAGAAAACATTTATTTTTTAAAGGAACAGATTTTTAACAGCACTAAAAACAAGCAAAGAATTCCACAGCAGACCAACTGTTAGGAATTTCTGAATGAAAAGCAAACAGAATTGGTTTGGTAAAATAAAAACCTCTACATGAAACAGCACAAAGGAAAATTTCTAGAGAAAGCAGAGAAAAACAAGTAACAGGATGCACAAAGAGCAGGAAAGGGCCAGAGGCAACAGCTTTAAGACTTGTTTGCAAATTAGAAGCCAACTGGACCATCTCTCCTTAATATGCAGACAGCCCCTAGATACAACCCTAGAAACCCCCCACCAAAATTCAGTCTAAGTGAAATGAACTAACTGCCTTGGGGGGATGTGCGCTCCTAGTTTGAGTACAGCTGACCCTCTGCCTCCCTGGGTTCTACATTTGCAGATCCAACCAACCTGGATGGATAATATTTGAAAAAAAAATTCCAGAAAGTTCCCCAAAACAAAACTTGAATTTTGCACATGCCCTTAACCATTTACAGAGAAGTAATCTTGAGATGACAAAGTATAGAGGAGGGTGTGTGTAGGTTATATGCAAGTATTATGCCATTTATATAAGGGGATTGGGCATCCATGGATTCTGGTATCCTGGGGGGTCCTGAAACCAATCCCCTGTGGATACTGAGGGAGGACTGTATAGAGGTCTAAGAGAGAAGGACCTCAGGAGACCACAACCAAAGACATGGAGGGGAGACTGAAAAATGACATTAGCTTTTCCTGGAATGAAGAAGAGCTCTTCATTCCCTTCACTGTTTTGCATGTGAGGAGAGCTTACTAACCTACCTTCCCCCTCTACGCACCTCAAAGTTAAGTACACGGCACTCACTCACAAAACCACAATCAACAATTTTGGCCTTTTAGGAAAATTGATCTACTCAATTGCAGAGGAAACTTATGCAATTTCCTACAGTAATCAATCAAAAATCACTGAAGACTTGCCCCATGACTGCAGAGACCTGTAGGGGCCCAGGAAGGTGGAGTTCTGCCTGAAAGTGTGCTGGTACCTCCTGCCTCATGAACACGTCCCACCCTGCGCTTCCTGAGATGGAACCTTTGCTGGCTCATCTCATCTTCCTGCTGTGACAGGATTCTGACAGACGGGGTATGGTGGAGGGACTGAGAAGGCGGACAGGAAAAAACACCGAGGATCCACAGTCTCAGTCAGAAGCTCTCCCTGTACTGAAGACAACACGGGCATCTGCTGCGGCCCAATGGGAGATGTGCACTGGCCTGGTCAGATGGTACTTTCATTCAGGCAGAACTCCACTGTTCTATCACTTATTGCTACACATTCCCAAAGTTAACATGTTCTCCACACAAGACGTTTACATTTGGAAAGTACTAGGAAAAAACCTAAATATTTGTATCTTACTTGATACTGAAAACACTGAAAAAAGATTTACATGGTAGTCTGTTATTTTTCTGTATAAGCTCACCCAGAAGGATCAAGCTTAACTGACAACATCCTCCATTTAAGATACATGTTAAAAAAAAAGTTTCTGTTGTTGTTACTGCCTGTAAATGCTTCTTTAAAAGACAGAATTTAGCTATTTTTGATTTACCTATCGAATTATTCCTTGCCGAGTTTAAAAGCTATCGGTGATAGGGCTGAACGTGGCTTGTTTGCCAACAATCTGAACTACGCTGCGTCTTTACCAAGAAGAAATGAGAATACACATCCTTTATACTACATGGAATGTTCACAGCAGCATTATTCACAATAGCTCAAAACTGGAAACAATCCAAATGTGTAATTTGGATTTCTTAAAAATAATTTAATTCTCACCTTCCGAGTGATTTAAGGGGCTATTGCTGCTATGAATCAACAAACTACAGCTGCCATAGTCGGTAAATCAGAGAGAAAAAAAGTTGTTTTTGGGAAAAAAAAATATCATTGCTGAAATTTACAAGGAGTGAGACAAGCTAAAAAAAAACCAGAATCATAACCAAGAAAAAAAATTACTAATCTGGAATATAAAGATGAAGAAATCAGAGTAAACAGACTAACATGAAAAAAAAACGTAGGGGATACTGAAATTCAATTCAAGCAAAGCAAGAACCATTTACTACATGTTCTAGAAGAATGGGGGCATAGAAAACAGAGAGAAAAAAATAATTTAAGACATAACAGAAGACAATGTCCAGAAGTCAAAGAAAGAACAGCTCTTAGGAAAGAACTCACTAAGCCGTCACCAAGATGAATGAACCAAGAGGCAGATGCCTGTAAAAGTTCAGAACTCCAGCAAAAAATTCAAATTCAAAAATTCAAAAAACGGTGCAGAGAGGGCAAACAAAAAAAGCTTATTTATAAAGGAGTAAGATTCAGGCAACCAAAATTAGAAAAGAAACCCAAATAGTGTCATTTAAGAGTGCAACTGTAGGTCAATGAGCAACACGAGAAATTCTACTGCACAGGTTTTTCAGGAGAGCTAAGGTTTTCCATTAATAATGAACAGTCAGTTGGCACATGTCCCTAACAGGAACATCAGCATGGTATCCAGAGTTTGCTAACCATCTTGTAAGTATAAGAATTAAATCCATATGCTATGGTGGCAGCATGAAAGGAGAAAGTTAGATGTTTATGCTAAGATTGCCACTGCATTTGTACCAGCCTGGCTTGTTTTGTGATTAAAACAAACTCCTACTTGTTTAAATCATGGTTTCCCAGATTTTCTTTTCTATAAAGCAAATACAGCTGTAAGTGATAATTTTTGACAGATGGTATGATTGTATTTTGCAGTGAACTATGAATCAATAGTAAGTATAGCTATTTGATTTTCACTTAAGACATTGGAAATAAACTAGATCGACTACTTTGCCTTTTGAGTAAACACCTCAAATGACTAACATTTATGTTGATGACACATAGGGAAATGTTTTCTTTTATCTATACAAGTGATTTGTAGGATAGTTTGTGATGACTGTATATTGGGTTATATACCTTTTCTAAATAAATCTTTTGTAAATGCCCAGATTTTGTGGCATTTGTGATTTACAGTCAAGACTCAACCACATATAATACGTGAATGGACAATTCCTTTATTATAAGTAGCTTATTGCAAAAGAAGTATGTTGGATAGTAATGAAACCATAAAATATTATATGGACTCTTTTTAAAGGTTTCTTGAGGTATAACTGGCATACAATTAACTGCACATATTTAAAGAGTATAAAGTATACAATTTGATGTGTTTTGAAAAATATCTAGACCTATGAAACCATTGCCAGTCAAGACAATGAGCAAAGCCAGCACTCTGAAATGTCCTCCTGCCCCTCTGTCATGTCTGCTTCCTTCCCCTCCTCACCCACCAGGCAATCACTGACCTCTCCCTCGATATAGGTTAGTTTAGACTTCCTATAATTTCATCTAAGTCAAATCTTTCTTTGTCTGGCTTCTTTCACATGGTATGCTTGTTTTGAGATCCATCCATGTTGTGTGTATCACTGCTTTCTACTGCTGAAAAATATTCCATTGTATGAATATATCACAGTTTGTTCATCTATTTACCTGTAGATAAAACTGGGTTGTTTCCAGCTTGGGGCTATTATGCTATAAACATTTGTGAATAGATCTTTGTATGAATATACATTATCTATGAGTAGAATGGCTGGGTCTCTGTGGTAGGCCCAGGTTTAGTATTTTAAGAAGCTACCAAATTATTTTCCAAAGCGTGTGGGCCATTTACGTTCCCACCAACAACGTATGAGAGTTCCAGTTACTCTGCATCCTTAGTACCAATCGATATGGTCAGTCTTTGTAAATTTAGCCCTTTGACAAGGTTTATAGAGACATCTCACTGTGGCTTTATATGCGTTTCCATAATCACTAATGATACTGAGCACTTCCCATGAGATGGTTTTTCATCCATGAGTCTTCCTTGCTGAAGTGTCTATTTAAACCTTTTGCCCATTTTAAAAGATGAGAAAAGACTAAAAAAATTTTACCGCTGGAAAACTCAAAGTATGTTCTTGAAAGAGAAAGTTCATTTGTTTTCAAAAGTAGAGGACGGTTAGTTAAGTCAAGGGAACTAAAGGTTGGAAATATCAGCAGGGAGCAGATTGTGGATAATTTTAATATAAAAAGGAGTTATTTCTGTAAACAGTAGGGATTACATTCTAGGATATAATGCAAGAGTTAAGTCAGATGACCAAGTCTCTCTCTCCTAAAACCTAGTAGAGTCAACAAAACACAACTAAAAATAGGAAAAGAATCCCAGCAGCATTCCCACGAGCGGTGGTAGAGGGGAGGTATTCTAGGAATGAAGTAAATTCTTCTCCGAAATCCACCTCCCTCCTCATCAAGTGGAGGAACTTTTGATATAGACAACTGCTATTTCCTTCAAATTATGAGAGAAAACAACTGAATGTGTGAGTAACCATATCTGGGTTCAATATGTGCAGATAGCCCTTTAAACGAAGTCTCTCCCCAGTACCATCCCCAGTAGCAGGGGAGGGAACCTACTGCGATTCACCATTTTGATTTTTCTACCCGGGAGGAAGTTAGGAGAGGGAATGTGAGGATGGAAAAATTAAGGGGAAAACAGAGTACACAAGCTCCACCGAGAGAGAAGAGACAGCTCAGGACAGAAATGCAAGTAAAGACAGATGCAAGAAAAAGCTCTGGCTAAACCGTAAGTAAAGCAATCTTTCCTAGCTGTAAACTGACAGAAGCCCGATCTTTCCCCCAGGGCCTGCCTGACCTCGCGCTCCTCTGGGTAAATGGGGAGTAGAGGGGGCTCTGGGAAAAAGCAGGGGATGGGGAAGCAGGAGGGGCACTGGACACTAAGGGTGAAGAGTGTGGTCAGAAATAAGGTGCCTGGTGTTCCCCCTGCACCAGGAAAAGGTCAGACAACCTGAGGACACCTACAGCTGTGCTGTGACTCGAGGTCCACACCTTGTGGACCTGTGATTCAGAGCCAACATTTCTACAAGAATTTTTTTAAATAAAATAAAAATGTAAAGAAACTAAATGTCATAAAGAAATGCCTACCATAACTGGTTTCCTAAGTATGTATCTTTTTTTTAAAAACCCTATGTTTCTTTATTTCTTGCCCCAAATGCTGTCTAAACATAGGCTTATTATCCAGGAACATAAATTACGTCATTTTATACTGTTGACAAATTATATGTACCTCTAAAATTCAAATATGAAACTATGGTCAGAGTAGATGCCTGAATTACTGGACATTTTATCCAGAAAGCCATTCTTGTGTAATCAAACTACACTCTAAAATGATAAGACAGATCCTATCATGGTAAGCATCTTAACTGGTGCCAATATCACCTACGGCAGCATTAATCAAAAAGTGCTCCACAGGTTCCAAAGTGTACCAGTAACACAGGACGTTAACAATTACTTCTTAAAAGGAGTTTAGGGTCAAACAACGAAATAAAATTTTTCTTTACCGTGAGACTTCTTCCTTCAGATATTAATAGAGTGATGAGCATTTTAAATCTGTAAGAGGGAGATGTGATATACAGCATTTCCAAAATGTGTTTGATAACAGGGCCTGCTTTTCCCCCAGTTTTATTATGCAGAATGATTACTGTCCACCTGCGCATACACATTATATTGCATGTAAATACGTGTAAACAGTACACTGTGCAGTATCTGCTTTTATAGAGCATGTAGTTTTTTGTGGCTTTAACTATTACACTTCAGTTCATTAATTGCTAAATGTCTTCCTACAAATCTGTTCAAGGTAGACAGGTGTGTTGACAGCTGTGGGTGTCCAGCCATCTTAATTATATTTCATTGCTTTGGAGTTTTGCATGACTGTCTTAAAGAAATGGCTTCTTTTTTCACCCCTACCCCCAATTCTTCTGCTGTAACTTACCAAGGAACCACCTGTTTTGATAATTCCCGGCAGCTCTTTTTCCTCACGGGTGTCATCCGACTGACTAGGATGGCTGTCACAGGTATCACCTGGCTACGGAAAGAAATGAAAGTCGTTTTTATCCAGGCATATCTTTCCCAATGTGACTGTCTATTCAATTACACATTTCACTAGAATCTGTATAAATGTGCAGCCATGTGGAGATACACAGAGTTCATGACTATAATGCAATGCTAACAGTTTTCACCAATTAGTCCATAAGAATGTTGATCCTCATGAGCGTCATGCACTGTAATACAAATGGGTCTCAAAAGCAGACAAGGCCACCTGCCTGCCAAAACCCACTTTTTGTTTCTCCCTTAACATGTGAATATCCTGATTTTACCTGATTTTAGACAGATGCTGTGCATCCATCTAAAAGGACTAAGTATGATCATGTGATGCTTATGTCCAATAGATAAGAGTGGAATCCTACTTGGTAGAGCATCCAGGAGGGCTAATTTTTCTTGTTGAAGTGGATGGAATCAGCTGGCAATGCTTATTTCAATACATGGACAGGGTACCTGTGATATCAGGACATCCTACAAGCATTAATCATTAGCCGGTATGCTAAGTGGAGCAGAAGAGAAAGACAAAAAAGTAGGTAGATCCATGCTGGGGACAGCAGTCATACCAAACTCAGACTTCCTATTTTGTAAGGGAAATAAACATCTAATTGTCTAAATCATGCAGCTTACTGACAGAATTATGCTACTACAAAATCTGACTTTATGACTGTATTTTGCAATGATTTATAAATAAAAGGCAAGAGTAGTCAGGTTTTTTTTCAATTATGAAACTGGAAATTCATTAGATTGTTGTCTTACAAACACATGTGATAGAATCAAATATTCCATAGAATCAAGTATTCCAGAATACTGGAAAAGCTCTGATTTCCATTATGCAGCAAGTGTACTTGGAGACTATTCTGACTGTGATGTACCGTACTGTAGGCCTTGTGCATATGCGCTAAGATTTTGAGCAGCTTTTGTCATACAATGGCATTGCCCCAAATAATATGCAAATATTCTCTCCTATGATTAAAGCTCCTTTTGCAAAATTAAACACACACGGTATTAATGAAATAAACTTCTACATGAGACCTTAGAAACTGTTATTTTCCATCTTGCTTTTTCAAATTTTCTAACTCTCCCCCAATGTGTATTATTACATTAATATGAAAAACACATCTATTTGGAAGTGGAAACAATGCTTAAGAGGCAGTACAAGAAAACTTAAGTTTTCCTGGAGGACAGACAGCGTACCACTCCCTACCACTCAGAAGCAAACAAAGGGCGTATTTTTATAAGAACAGCTCTGAAGGGCACTAGAAACGAGCAATGTTCTACTAACAGATGAAAAATTGTTAGAAATTCCTGGAAAATTATAAGTAAATAATTTATTTCATAGTTGCAGAGAAACTCTCAGTCTCAGAACAGCATTAGACAACACTGCTGGCAAAGAAAGTACAAATCCACAAAAAGCAAACAAACAACCAAGCTTAGAGAGAAAGTTACAAAGGACAGGCAGGGGCCCCAAGCAATGGTCAGGATAATTTACTGTAAGATGCTTGCTCAATGGAGGGGCCCAACAGACCTCCCAGCAGTTCCCTTTACACTGAACAGCAGGCAGGAGCCATTACGGACCCAAGAAAAGTACTTTGAATGAAGCAAACTACCTGCCTTGGGAAGATGTCCAGAGTTGGGATCAAAAGAGACCTCAACATCAGGTCACTCTGGACCTTCATGACAGACGTGGATAGGAGAATAAAAGGGAAAAACATCAGCTTTGTCTGGGAATGATGTCATTCGCCACTCTCCCTTTGGTACTGAAGGGGTGTGCTTGTATTTGTGTGTGGATACATGTGCCTACACACACACACCCATGTACTCACCCGTATGTGCTACTAAAATAATGTCCACTCACAGACTGTTCACACATCTTGCGGACTCACACAGGGCCCAAAGTCAGCCCTCTTACGCAATAAGGAGTCCTTTGGGAAAATATCTATATAACGGCAGAGAAATCATACAGCAGTGACATATCCTAGAAGTCACTAATTAGTCAATCCACCCCATTAATAAACATAAATCCATCACCAAGGATCAGCCATTGGAGAAAGTCAACATCATAAAAAAGTCAGCCATGGACAAAACCAACATTTTGAAAAAGAAGTATGGTGATAAACATTCTGGGAGAAAGAGATAATTAGGGGAAGAGAAAAAGGCTTATAATGATTTAATAATTTTAGATTTGAGAGACGACTGCAACCATAAATCAGGACTAACTACAACATTAAAGGGAAATCAGTGAAAAAATGAGTAGTTCTTATGACTTAACAGTATAATTGCTGACTTTAAAAATCAATAGGGACCCGATTACAGCCACCCATGACAAAAATCAGAATTAGTTTTCTACAAAATGATGCAGACAAAAATCTGCTAGCATACAGAACAAACAGGAAAAAGAGCATGGAAAATATAAGTGACTTGAAGAGATATGTGAGTTTAATGCAAGCAATTAGAATAGAGAAAATGGAGATTACAATAAAATAAAAGTAGGAAAAAATGTTCAGAACTGAAAGGAATGGAACATTTTTTAGAAACAAAAAGCTAAGTACTGATCATGATAATAAAAAAAAAGATTTCATATCCTGATGACAGGTTAGGTCTCAAACAACAAAGATAAACCTGAAAAGCTTCCAGAAATATAAAAATGAAAACAGGATATGAATAAAGGAATGATTTAGAGAGGTATCAGATTTCTCAACATTAACATTATGTGGAAAAGTAAACAGATTATTTACAAATTTCTGAAAGAAAATGATTAAGGGCCTAGCATTTTGATACTCACCAGTTTAGGATTTAGCTTTTTGGATATGAAAATTTAGTATCCAGAGATACTTCTTGCCAGATTTGCTCAAAGGATAAAAGATGCAATCTGCTAAGAAGATGTGACATTTTGTAACAGACGTGATTACGCACATTAACATTTTTACTATTCCTGTGGTCATTCTGTTATGCTAGCCCTCCTCCTCCTCTGCTGATAAAGAACAGTACTACTTTCTCATTCTATAAGCTGGTGAGTAGCTCAGGGGTGTGGCTGGAAAAAAACCTAATTGTTCTCTTCCACCTCAGTGGGAGATTTCCTCACGTGTTTGGCACCACTCTTGCCTTTAACTTTTAAAAGATGACAAAACCTTCAAAAAAACTAATGAAAGAGATAGCGATAAAAGAGAAAAGAAACAGAACCAGCCTAGACTCACCATGGGAGCCCAAGGCTGGGTGTGAGTGTTGGTGAGGAACACAATCTAAAACAAGGCTCCCTCATATGTGCTGCCTTGACATCTGGTAAAGAGGGCCGTAAGTGATCTAAGCCCAAGGTACCCTCCCACTCTGCTCACCCTGCCCCAGTTAAGGCCCCTAGCCAGACAACCACCTTATTCAGGGGACCAGACACACGCAGTTCCTGCTTATCCCTGAGCAGTGGGTTTCAGTTCCCTGTCCACCCCTGGAATTATTCAAACAAGCCAATCCCGTCCTCCCCTGGGAACCAGGGGGCACCCCACCCTCTTGATACTAGACAGCCTGGCTCTCGTAACCCCTGGTTGTTCACTCTGTTCCCAAGTGCACCCCAGGTGTGATTCTGTGTGGTGTTTGTGTCCTCCCCACTGGGCTATGAGAATACGTGGCAGATAACCTACTGTTGTCACATCTCTCCAGTGTCAGGGGTCCTGAGTTGAGCCAACCCTACAACCCTTGGGTGAGGAGCAGACAATCAAAACAGAAGGTAAAGGCAGAGGGGGTAAAAAGCTCATAGACACCTGTCATTTGAAAACACCCCGTGTCTACTCCTAGAGGAGAGGCAGGGGCTGCTGTGAAAGGGCATGGGGCAGGCAGAGGAACAAATACCTCGGATTAAGTGTCCTGGTTGGAAGTAAGGTATGGAAGACTCCCTGCACTGAGGGAACAATCTAAAACCTGAGGGCACCTACTGCCAACTCAAAAGAAAACGTGAAGATGGAGTTCACACTCTTATGAGAAATATAATGAAATCAGAGACAAAATCGGCAAAAACAGGATTGCTCACAGCCTCACCTCCAGAACTTGACCTACCCTCAGGCAACAGAAGAAGAGGGGCCAGAACACAAACTCGCCACATCCAAACCCTTGAGCAGAATTTTGGAAGGGACCAAGGGCTAGCCTGCATCAAGACAATCGTAAGATGCAGATACAGTGCCTCATACAAAGTACATGTAAGAAGAAAGGAAATTGTATAGAATCTAAACATCCTCCTCCTCCTCTTCATCTTCATTAGATCGAGAATGGTACAGGGGTTACTCTTAGAACAACAAAAAAATCCCTCTTCCTCTGCTAGGACAAAAAATAAAGAACTAAAGAGAAGGACACACATAGAAACATAACAGAGGAAAGTCTCTCACTGTAAATTTTCTGTTGCCATGACTCCAAGTGGAGGCAGATGCCAGTAAATCCAGGTCCTTCTGTGTCTCCTACTCAGGGTGCACCTTCAGTAAGAGGACCCTGGCTTCATGCCAAGAGGTACATATCAGTGTGGGATTCACCTCTTTCACTGAGACAGCTTCACTAGCATTTCTGAACTCAGATCAGCACTCCCTGAAATTCTGTACTAAAATGGACAACGTGGGCTTTAATGAAATGTGTTTATATCTCCTGGCAAGACAGTGCACTTTTTCCCACTTGTTATATGTTTAAGATGCTACATTGCTGCTCCTCACAAGATATTTACATTTAGAAAACAACTGAAATGTCAAAACATTTCTTATGGTGGGAATTCAATTAATATTGAAAGACACATGTATGGTAGCGTAAGATTTTCCATCATGTGCTCAGCAGAGGGGACAAGAGTCTAGCTGAGCACTGGTGCCACGTTCCGACTTCTGGCCACGGCTGTGGTTGCAGCTCTGCTTGTTTTTGTTCTGCAGTTACAGGTAGGCCACATAGTTATTTGTGGATTTAACTATTTAATTATTCATTCCTGAGTGAGTCTTTTTTTTCTTCATTATTATAAGGTAAGTAGGCTTTTTTTCCCCCTCAAATTTTCCTGGCTGCCCTGAAATAGCTCCTTTTCCTAACCTCCAAGCTCTTGTGTCCCCTTGCATTATCTCACCAGTTGACCATTTCTCAGGGAACTGCTGAGATCCCTTCTTCACCCAGGGTCACGTCCATAAGAGGAGCTGGGATACAACAAGAGTCACCTGGCTATTGAGAAAAATGAAAGTGCACTTTTATCCAGGTGTATCCTCCCAAGGGTAACCGTGCAGTCAGTCACGTGTCAGGCACGTGAGATGTGCACTCACACGGCTCTGTTGACATGGCCACAGACATGACTGCCCGGGCGCCGGTCACTGCGTCTGGCCGTCTCAAGTCAATACTGCGCGCCCACTGCATGCCAGGCACCAGGATAAACCCTGGTCTCTGTGGAAGACACTGTCAAATGCCTACCCAAAACCCAGTTGTCTGTCTTCCTTAAAAAGACCTGATTTTTTGTTTTTTCTAGAAAACTTTGTGCAAAAAAAAAAAAAAATCAACTTCTCAGGCTCTCTTGCAGCTAAGATGATCATGTAACATTTCTGGGCAATGAGAGGTAACTGGAATTGTACCAAGGAAGGATTCTGGGAAACCAAAGTCAGAGAGATGGAGTCAGTTGGTAGAAGTCCCGGGAACAGCCAGGAACATGGACATGGTGGCAGGAGTGGCCCAGCCACCTTGGGAAGCAAAAGAATGATGGCCACATGTAAAAGACAAAATAGAAAGACAGAAGGAAGCTGGATCTGGGCTAAAACACAGGAACACCTACCCTCAGTTCCCTCTTAAAGAGAGAAAAACAAATCTTTGTATAACTCATGATTTCTTGGGTTTTCTGTGACATGCAGTCAAATGTATATACAGGTGATATAATAATACTTTTTAAAATGATTGCACACCTTTATTTATATAGTCAATTAGGAGTTAGTCCTAACTTTAACTATCTATCAATTATGAAGTTGAAAATAGATTAGATTGACTATTTTGCTTAATTAAATGTGTTACTGAAAGGAATAACTGATACATCTTCTGAATATTAGAAAAAAATGTGTCTGGGCACTGGACTTCTGCTCACAATGAGATGGACTGCAGACCATGTACTATGTATCCAGAGTCTGATTTAACATATGTGTTGTAGTGTCTAATAGCTCTACTAGAACAAGGATGAAATATTCTGTTCCTTCATGGTTAGAACACTGAAAATTGTATTTACTGGATACTTAATTAAATCATAAAATTGTATTTGGGCCCATAGAAATACTCACTCTTTGCCTTGCTTGTCCATATTTTCTAAGTTTCCAGTAAAGCTTACGTATTATTTTCACAGTAAGGAAAAAAACACATTTTTTGGAAGGAACAAATACTACTGAAGAATTAGCATAAGGAAACTGGATCAGCACAGCACAATGCAGGTATCACTTTCTCCTCCCCCTGCAAATCACTCAAAAAGGGAGAGAAAAACTTCTACAAAAAGTAGACCTAGCAACCACTAGACATTTCCATTAGCAGAACAGAAACTGTCGGATGTTCCTGGAAGATAAAAAGCAAGCAAGAACGGTTTGATAAGGGTAGAGGAAAACCTCAGCCTAAAAAAGGTAGGTACAAGAGAAAAAATGTGTAGAAGGTAAATACTGATCTGGAAATAGCACATAACCAGAATGAAAATAAAAAGAACAGAAAGGCACTGCCTGACTCAGAAGACACCAGCTGTTCAGAAGACCAGCAGGCAGCAGCTAAATGTAATTCCAGGATAAAACCCAAGTGTCCCCTTGGTGACAGAGTGACCACCTGCCTTGGGAGTGGTAGTGGCTGTCCTAGCGTGGGTGTGGTGGTCCTGGACAGAAAGAACACTGAATTGCGCTTTACTGGGGCTTTTTAAAAGGATACAGACAGGAATATAAAAAGGGAAGCTAGGCTTGCCTGAAAAGGAAAAAAATTACGATTCTGCAGGACCCTTGTTACTTTGGCATTGATGTTGTTTTTATATGTCTTAAAGTGAAGTGCGACAGTTGACACTGACACACTTCACCACTCACGTAGACTCCTATTTTCGGGGGAGAGTTTTTGGGAGAAAATGGGTCTGCACAACTGCACAGGATATATGACGACTACCTGTACAAATCCATCAATCCATCAATCTAATTCTCCTCACTGAATATGAATCAATATCCAAGGATCAACACCAGCTGAACAAAAGCAATGTAATGAAGCCAAAATTAAACAGATGACCTTGAAGGAAAGAGATAATTCGAGGGAAAAAGAGAGCCTTGGAATTTAAGGTTTAATTTAGTAACTTCAGACTTCTGAGAGGCTTCAGCAGCCAAGAAACAAGAACAGATCACAAAATAAAGGAAAAATCAAGGGAAAGGAGAAGCTTCAGGAAATAAGATGACTGTTAAAGTTTTGAAAATTAATGAAAGGCAAAAGTGTTAATACCAACCAAGGCCAAATAAATGATATAAAAGATAAAGCTGAAGAAATAGCCAGGTATGCAGAACACTGAAAGCCTGGAAAATACAACAGAACATTTAAGAGATACTTAGGAAGAGATACAAGGAAGGAGGAGGCGGAGGAGGGAAGACAGGCACACACACTCAGAGAGACTGATCAGGAGCTACAAATACTCGGAGGAAGAGAAGGCCGGAGGGAGGAATCGGTATTCATGCTGTCAGATTCAAACAGGAAAGCTAAAAGTTTAGATACAGTTCCAAGAACTTCTAAGTCTATTTACTTGCACACACAGATGCTGAATTTTTCAGGAAAAAAAAAAATCTGTGGAGATGTTAATTAGGTCTTACATACTGTAAATATACCATATTTTTAAAAGGCTAGCTTTGTATGGCTTTTTACATTTTTGACAACGAACAATCTGAATTTTTAAGCAGCATAACACAATGCCAGACTTTCACTGACTTCCAGATGCCCCATTTTTCAGGATAGCACAAAACTTCTCCTCTTTGGAATATATGGTCCTCCTTCCCCTGCCTCATTCCCCATCCTCTTTAGATCTGGGGCTTCAGGAGCAAGCCTGGGAGGGGAGAAGAGGAAGGCGGATGAGAGGAAGGGCCCCGGGGCCGCCCCTTGCCCACCACGCATGTGGCCCTCTCCCTGCCTTTGCGGGAACTAAACTCTGAGCAGCTTCTTGTGCTTGCATGTTGTGGAAAAGTCAAAGACGCCTCATTTCCTTTCACACTGAAGCCCCGGTGAGCAAGTGCCCACATTATGTTTCCCTTCAAGGTCTCAGTGAGAAAAGAGGGAGGAGCACTGTTCTGATGTGACTGAAGTTCCAAGTTTTAAGAAACCTAGAACGGCTAGCTGTGCATTTTCTTGAGTAACTGGAGGATTCAGGAGAAGCTACAGACCCTTCCCTATTTTGCAGTTTGCTGGGGGAGTGGAAAAATCTAAGTCTGAAGTAGCTGGAAATAGAAATGGGAAAGGATGCATGTAGGCCAAGTTCTTAGACTCTCTCAGGATGACCTGGGAGATAACTAAAAAATGACCCGGGGAATTTAAACCAGCAGGTAAACCCTTTTTTTTTTTTTTTTGGCATCTTGTCCAGGACTCATGCGGCTGGAGCCCTGGCCTCAAGTTAAGGGCATCACCTTTCCTCAGTTACAGTTCTAGACAATCTCACCTTCCAGGAACACACAGGTTTCAACTAGACAGAAAGTTCAAACAGCACAGAACTCAAAATGCAGGTATATCATATACAGCAGAAGACTAGAACTGTGTTGTTCAATATCCTGGCTACAAGTTACATGTAACAACCTAGATTTAAATTGATTAAGATTAAATACAATTAAAATTTCAGTTCCTTACTTATAATAGCTACATATCAGGTGCTAATGCCACGTGTCACTGGGGGCTACCATACTGGACAGCACAGAAATAGATCATTTCCATCAATATAGAAAGTTCTAAAGGATAATGCTATTCTAGGACATTATTAACACAAATGCAAAGGGTAACTCTGTGTATGTGAGCTGCCCTGGCATCAACCCATATGATTAATATATGTCAGAGATGATATGACTTACAGAAGCTAAAGTAACTCAGATTGGAGACTGACTTCAACCATGCTTGCTATCCTTAAAGTTTTAATTTATGTCATTATTGTTACTACAATTAAACAGATGAGAAACCTAAATCAAAGTGATTAACTAACCTGCCCCAGGCAACTCTATGTGTGGCTACAGCAGAATATGAAGTTCCTCTTTTCCTACATACTGATTACCCCAAAGTTCCAAAACTCCTATCTGCATGGAACCTGATAGAAGAAGATAA
The DNA here is from genome assembly GCF_048564905.1 of Vicugna pacos. Taxonomy (NCBI): domain Eukaryota; kingdom Metazoa; phylum Chordata; class Mammalia; order Artiodactyla; family Camelidae; genus Vicugna; species Vicugna pacos. Next base: position 24,757,517 of record NC_133010.1, on the reverse strand, counting down.
TGCATCCAGTAAGTATTTGCTGCATCAATGACGCGATTATCTCAATGCAGCATTGTCATGATGCAATAAATGGATGAATAAATGAACTGCAAGGCAGAGCGAGCAGTAAAACCAACACAGAAACAGAACACGACTCACAAACCCAGAAGTAGCGCTGTGGCCACAGAACTGCCAAGGGTGCCCTGGAAACTTCAACCAGCCACTTCTCAGAAAACATGTAATGTGTCCCTTCTGGTTTTTTGAATCATCCTCTGGCCCACTTAATGAATGCTGTATCTTTCACTTTTTACCATTTCAATTTATTTGAATGTAAAGGGTACCCTAACCACTCTCCCATCTTCGCCACATTTAAAACAAACTACCCAGACTTGCTGATAGCACTTGGCCATTTCTCTGGGACTCCTTTGCCTGTCCCCAGTTTCCAGTCAGTGGTTAATTTCATAAAGGCTCTGTGTATCCCATCCACAAAGACCTGCTCCATTACCAAAGAAGTTAACCTCCAGCCTCAAAAGAAGGGAATAAATTTAGTGTGGAGGGAGACTGCTGTATGGAGAATAAGAAATAATCACTTAAGTATGAAATGTGTAAAATTTTGTGCTTTGCTGTCTGCTTTAGTTTCCTCTTACAGCTAGACGAGCCTTTTCTGACATTTTTCCAGGCTCCCCTCCCACCTCCAATCAAACGAAACCTTCTGAGGCATGTTCATGACTCACAGGAGACTCGCTGACTCCAAAGATGTCTCTGACATCCCTGACAGGGTGCTTGTTCTTTTTTCTCATGGTCTGAGTGTAAGTATTATATCTCTTCTTCACTGCAGCCGCTTGGGTTCGAGTCAGCGTAGAGAGCAAGGCTTTGCCGTCCTCCTCTTCATCACCTGAGATCAGGGCTGACAAACCCACGTCTTGCAACCACTCTGCTTCAAGCTCTCCTTCTGTAAAGTGACATTACCAAGATAAGGTCAGAATATTCTGATTGGATGACATGTATGATCTGTAAGTCTGTCCACATCAGTGAGTAAGCAATATCAGTAAACAATATATTAAGACCATCCTGGACCATAAGGACATCAGGCCAAGTGAAGTAAGTCAGACAGAGACAGACAGGCACGAAAAAACATATGATTCCATTATATGTGGAATCTAAAAAACCAAACAAACAAAAATCCGAGCTCATAATACAGAGCACAGATTGGTGGTTACCAGAGACGGGGTTAGGACTGGGTAAAATGGGTAAAAGGGATCGAAAGGCACAAACTTCCAGTCTTCAGTACGTCAGGGGGATGTAACATACAGTATGGTGACTACAGTTAGTAATACTCCATTGCACAACAGAAAGTTGCTAGGAGAGTAGGATCTTAAAAGTTCTCACTCTGAGAAAAAATTTTCTGAACTATATAAGATGATGGATGTTAACTACACCTGTTTTGGCTAAGTGTTTCACAATGTACTCAGATATCAAATCATTATGTTGTACACCTGAAACTAACATAATGTTGTATGCCAATTACCTCAGAAAATTTTTAAAAGACCCTTCTTTTATTCCACAGTAATGATAGGAAAGGTCTATAAGAATGAATGAAAAGTCTGTATTGTATTTTTTTAAATAAGTCAAATTTTAAAGTATCTTCTAGCAGAGTAAGGTGATTTGGCAGATTTGGTAAGGTACTTATCCTTACCAAAGAGTTAAACATAATCCCTATCTGAAGAGCCAATTCAAAAAATGATTTTAAAAAAGTAATATTTAAACAAAAACCACAACAAAAAAGTGTTTTAATGGCACACAAAAGAATTTTTTAATCACACAAATGCAGGTTCAAATCCCAATCACAACTTAACTAGCTGAACGGCTTTGGAAAGTTTTAAGTACCTCTAGGTCTTGTGCCTCTTGGCAAAATAGAAGTAATAGTAAGCAAAGTATTAGGTGGCTAAGAGGATTGGTTTATCAATGGATTTATGACAGATGGCAAAAATCTGGAACAGAGGATGTGTTCAATAGAAATTCATTCATCTCTTCTCTCCTTATTCTGAATATTAGATAGTCTTGCCTTTTTTTCAAAAGGCAGTTAGAACACTCAAAGTTCACCATGATTACAATCAATTGCTACTGTAAATTAAATGTGCAGAAATAATAAAGAATTCAGAGTAACAACATCCTGTAACAGAAAATCCACTATACACACATTCTTGGAACTGTGCTAAACAGGCATTATCTGAATAAAGTTTGTCTAAAAGAGAGCAGATTAGACGGATTTGTAAATAACCTGTCAAATCAACAGCCCAGGAGCGGTGGGCTCTGCTCACTTGATCACTGGTACATGAAGAAAGCTCTTCCCTGTGCTTTTAAGGTCCAGTTCCTGAGCTAGGCAAATTCTTTATTTGCTATCTTGTTGTTATTGTTCATTTGCTTTATAAGCTGTTCCTTTAACAGAAAATGCAAAGGTAAACTTAGCTGAGTGGCCCTAATCTAAAATAACAAGCCTTTCACATTAGTCAGTTATGACTTGGAAGGATTCCTTTACTTAAGCCTTAGATAAGATTTTCATTTGCTTAAGACAAAATTTACAAATATAGTTTAATGTTGAAGTTTAAAACTTGGATTTTTTTTTCTCTCCAACTCCGTAAGCAGTAATGAAAGAGTGGGAGGAAGAAGTAAGCGGTATGGTTAGAACTAACACATGATAGAGGTGCAGGTGAGCAAAGTCCCTGGACTCAGACTGCATCTACAGTGTGTCTTTTCCACAGGAAAGAAACATCTGACAGAGCGGTCAGTGCTATTCCTGCTTGCTGAATTATGAACAGTGTGATCCTGTGTTCATTACTCCAGCTGCCAAATGTGAAACTTTGAATGTCACAGCCCCACTTATCCACTGCTGACCCAATACCTACTTGGCTCTGTCAATCGTACATCAAACTCAAGCTGTCCAAACCTGCCCACACTCACTCCTAACCCAGGCCTCTGAATTCAGTGTTCCACATTCCAGGGCATGAAACCCGCCCTCTATCCCATGTGGCAAGCAAGTAACCCAGGAGACATGATGGACACCTCCCTCTCTTTTATACATCAAACCCAACACACCCCCAAGTTCTCTGGATATTATCTCATTATTTCTGGAAAATGCCCACCTTCTTTATCTCCTCTGCTGTGACCCTGGTCCAAGTTACCACCATCTCTCACCTGAACTGCTGCAATAGCTTCCCTGCAGGCCTTCCCATTCTTGATTCCCTTGCTAATCCATTTACCCATATTGTAACTAAATTAATTCTTCCCAAATGCAAATACAAACCCATTTTGAAAACAATGCCACAACCTTCCCTTGCTTTTAAGATTAAGAATAAAAACCCCTGACACTGCCCACAGGATATGAGCCTGCTGGCCTTTCTGGCCACAGCCATGTACCCTGCTCTCCTCACCCTCTCTCCTCTAGCAGTACCAGCCTACTTTTGGTTCCTCAAAAGCCCCATGCTCTGTTTTGTTACAAGGACTCAGACGTGCCAATCCTTCTATTTAACTCCCTAATTATTGGCCATTCAGTGCTTCTCCTTATTCTGAACATTAGGCAATCTTTCTGTTTTTCAGAAGGCAGTTAAAACTCTTATAATTCATCATGATGAATTACAGGCACAGGAAATACAGATTTCATTTATTTTTTCCGAGAAATCAAAATGTTGGTAAAGCATGTAACAAAATTCAACATCCATTCAAAATACTCCCAGAAAAACTAGGAATATAAGGCCATCTGATAAAGAACATCTACAAAAAACTCACAGTTACAATTATTTTTAATGGGGATATTCAACCCTTTCCCTGCAAAATTGGGAACACAGCAAAGATATGAACCGTCACCAGTTACTTTTATTCAGCTTGTACTGGAGGCCTTGCCAGCACAATAAGACAAGATAAAGAAAAAAAAAACATAAAAATCAGAAAGGAAGACGTAAAACTGTCTATATTCACAATGATCTCTTTGTTTACGTAGAAAATCATAAGAAGTCTAGCAGGAGACAACCACTAGAAAGTGAATTTAGAAAGGTGGTAAAATACAGGGTCACGTTACAAAATCAACTGTATTTCTATACACCAGTTGCAAACAATTGAAAAATGAGAGTGAGGCAAGAGAACAAGAGATACCCAAGTGAGACTCCATCAGGAATTGGAATCGGCAAGCTACAGGAAGTGAGAAAATATTTGCAATACACATATCTGACAAAAGATATATCGAGAATATATGAAGAATTTATACAAGTCAATAATAGAAAGACAATTTAAAAAAAATCAAGATTCACCTCCTCACATCCCTAGAATCATATATTAACAAGTCTTGTAACATCAAATGCTGCAAGGATGTAAAACAACTGGACTTGTCTGTCAGGCACTCCTGGGGGGAGTGGAAAATGGTACAACTACTTTGGGAAAATGCTGGCAGTTTCTTATGCAATTACATGTATTCCATGAAAAATACATTTATCCAAGAGAAATAAAACTATCTCCACCAGAAGACTTTTACAAGATGGTTCACAGCAGCTGTATTCACAATAGCCAAAGGTGCAAATGACCCACAAGTCCACTAACAGTTAAATGGATAAACAAATTATGGCATATTCAAACAATGGAATACTGCCGTTACAGGTTGAACTGGGACCCCAGAAAGATACACTGAAGTCCTAACCACCAATACATGTGAATGTAATGTTACTTGGAAATAGGGTCTTTGCAGGTATACTTAAGATTTAAGTTGAGATGAGGTCATACTGGAGTAGAGAGGGCCCTTGACCCCATGTAACTATTGTCTTTTTATGAAGAGGAGGCAGAGACACAGACAAAAGCACAAGGAGTAGGCCACATGACCACAGAAGCAGAGAACGTGCTGTCTATAAGCCAAGGAACAGAAAAGATTGCTGACAACACCAGAAGCTAAGAGAAAGGCATAGAATATATGCTTCCTCAGAATCTTCAGAGAGAGCAGGGCCGTGCTGACCCCTTGATTTTGGACTGCTAGTCTCCAGACTCACTAGAGAACAAATTTCTATTGTTTTAAGCCACCTATTTTTGTGGTACTTTGTTAAGCAGTAAGAAGCCCAAGTAAACAAATGCGAACAATCTCACAGTAAAAAGCAATGAACTATTTATGAATACACCAAGTGAATCTCAAAAAAATTATGTTCAGTGAAAGTAACCAAACCCAAAACTACACCATGATGCAAAACCATCAGAACTGTGGTTGCCTCTGGCTAGGGACAGCGAGTCATGAGAATGATGAGACTGGGGAAAAACATGAGGAAATTTTCTGAGTTGACTAAAATGTTACCTATCTTGATTAGTGTGAGGTTACAAGGTTAGCATTTATCAAACCTCACTGAATTGCACACTGAAGATCTGGGCATACGCTTCAAGGAAAAAAATACCAGTAAATAAACATTAAACTCTAGTTAGTAGGGATGCTTTTTATAGAAGTTTACGTTAGCAAACCTGAAAATATCTTCTGTATACTCTAGGCTTGAGGAAATAAAAAATATATTGAGGAAAAGTAAGAACCAGGTTTCTTATTTTTGAAGAAGGGAGTCATAAACACAGGCAAAGGGAAGACAACAACAAACTTTGCAGTGTTGGATCAGAACTGGGAGGTTATCCATATGAGCGCATGAGTTTTAATACAGCTAGCTAGCTAGGAAGGAAAAGGAGGTATTTTCCTGTATGTGTCTTTCTTTTTCTCTATTCAAAAAGGTAAAATGTAAGCATGTAATTTAAAGGATGGAGGATGGTTTCCTTGAATGGATTCTCATTAAATGTGTGGTGGGACTTTGTATTTCTCATGCTATGTGAAATATACTAATTGTGGCACATCTAAACTACTGTTTTTCAGACTTAAGAAGGATAGATTTGTAGAAAAGGGAATAAAGAATGAAGAAGTTTTTTTCCAAGTTTCAGTTTATCTTGATAGTTGTCTTGAGGTTAATCACTGGCTAATGAAAACATTCTCATGTGGATACTTAGCAAACTACCTCAGTCTTTCCTGAATGTCTATGTATTTCCTTGTTGATAGGTCGTACCTGGAGGAGACAACCTATGCTTTTAATCCCAAATGAGTAATTTTGCTCTTTTTGAAAATTAAGGACAATCATACTTTTTTTTTGGTCTTCAATCTTTTTCTGTTTAATTTAACTGGAAACTAGTATCACTGACATATTCAACATGGCTTTTATGGTGTAAAGTACAAGATTATCCATTCTCTAAGCGCACGCATACTAGGAATTGCTTTGAAGTCAAATGTTTTTTCTCCAGCATTATGCTGGCAAATTATTTTTCTGCCTCTCTTTTTTGGTAATTAGTAGTCAAGTATACAAATGTAAAAGCCACCAAAATTAGAATCACTCAATCTGCTAGATGATTATGAATGGAATCAACAGGCAGGTACAGCATCCCTAAGCAGTGATACACAAGGGACCAATGTGGATAGTGTCGATGGCCCTCTTACAGGTCATGGAACCTTGGCTAGAAGCCACCCTGAGCCACACTGCTAGTGGAATGATTTCTACTTGCCAACAGAACAAGTGAGAGCATACAAAGGCAGACAGCACATGGGAAAACAGACCCAGCACCCTACCATCCACGGGCTTGGCCTCGGCTGGCGTGGGCTCTTCCAGTGCCCCCATGCTGCTCTCTTTGGCACTTTCTATTTCCCGCCAGAAATCCTCCATGGAGGCGCTGTCTACGGAGGCTTGTGAGTTGGAGCGGCTGAATGCAGGTGACTGCAGGGACTCATTGGATAGCATCCTGTTAATTCTTCGGCAGCGAGGAATGGATTTTCTGAGGAAAGAATAGTATCTGTCAGTGAAAGTTAGTGTCTCATGTTGCAAATCACAAACTTAAATCTGGGTCTGAAATCAACGGAGAAATGGAGTTAATGTGTTAGAGACGGGTTTGAGGGAATAATCTCTGGTCAGTGTCGGCCCTATCCTTTTCATTCTCTATAATTCATAATGACCCTGTGGCTATGTAGGAATTACCATGAAAATACTTTTAATCATTTTCACACACTTATAAAGAAGGAAGTTGCATATATTAGTCAAAACATATACAGCAAGTTTGCCTCTGTCAAGTATCTAAGATGATGTCAGAGAAGAGTGTAAAAAGCTGGCTGCTCACATCTAATAGAATGGCTACTATTAAAAACACAGAAAACCACCGATGGTGAGGATGTGGAGAAGCTGGAACCTTTGTTCATTGCTGGTGGAAATGGAAAATGGTACAGCCTCTGTGCAAAACATCATGGCAGTCCCTCAGAAAATGAGACATAGAACTACCACACAATCCAGCAACTCCACTTCTGGATATACACTCAAAGGAACTAAAAGCAAGGTCTTGATGGGATACGTGTACATACACGTTCATAACAGTGTTATTCACAATAGTAACAAAGTAGAATCAACTTAAATGTCCCATGACAGACGAATGCCTAAGCACAATACAGTATATACAAACAATGGAATATTATTTAGCCTTAAAAAGAAAGGAAATCTGACACCTGCTACAACATGGGTGAACCTCAAAGACATCATGCTAAGTGAAATAAGCCAGTCTCAGAAAAACAAATGCTGTATGATTCCATTTATATGAGGTACCTAAAGTAGCCAAATTCAGAGACAAAAGTAGAATAGTGGTTATCAGGGTCTGTGGGGAGGAAGGAATGGAGAGCTGTTCAATGGGGACAGAGTTTCAGTTTTACAAGACGAAAGAGTTCTGGAGCTGGCTGCACAATAGTGTGAATGTGCCACCGAGCCGTATGCTTTAAATGGTTCATATAGTCAATTTTATCTCACATGTATTTTACCAGAATTGTAAGATTTTTTTTTTAATTTAAAGATACTTTTTTTAAGTTGGTTGCTGAGATAATGAGTTAGTGAGAGGAAATAATCCATGACATTAAATGGAAAAACTCTATATGAGAATGGGGAAGTGGGACACTGACCTTGGCTATAGACACCCACACTCAGTTCAGGGAGAACTGGATCACCACTAAGGGGTGGATCCAACTGCAGAGGAGGGCAGTGTAGGCGCTGGTTATCACTACCCAACAGGACCACTGTCAGCCTAAAGGACAACAGCTGAACAAGACAAGGAGCAGCTTCCCCGGGTTACCTTTTCCTCACGGGACTGAATGAAACAGCACACATAGAGTACCCAGAACATAAAAACATCCAGCAAATGTTAATTTAAAAAACAAGAGACATAGTAGGGGAGATCGATGCCAAAATGCTGGGTTTCTGAGAGATTTTGGGGATTTACATAAAAACAAAACAAAAACATTTTAAGTGAGGTGTGTTACCGTGGTAATCATTTAGCAACATGTACATGTATCAAATCGTCGGGTTGTACACCTTAAATTTACTCAGCATGTCAATTATGTCTCAATAAAGCTGGAAAAGTTAAAAAGTTTGACTTCAATGATATACGACTGACAAGTATTACACTTCTTATGAAAAGAACATTTGATTAACTAGAACATTTCAGTCCCCAAACAGGAAGAATAACTGAATTACTTTATGCAGTATGATCTTCTGTTCCTATTTTTACATGATTTTTTCCTTTAATTTTCCATTTGGAGTTGGTATGCAACTTTTGCAAAGAACTCCTCCACACTTGCCGCCTTCTCCTTGGGTCCAAGTGGACTTGAACTGAAAGGCTGAGGCCAATGTGTGATCAGAGCTGTTTTGCCCAAAACAAGAACTCCAGGTAGAAAAAGCAATGGCAGAATAATGTTCAACTGTGGCATTATGACTCAGGACAATTACATTTTGATTCTCAGAGCAGCAGTGGATTGCTACCAAAGTTAGCCATGTCCTACAGCATATGCAAACACACTAATATGCATAGAGTACCAAAAAAAAAAAAAGAGGGGAACAAGAAAAAAATTCTATGTGGTCATTTTGTCTACACCTCTAGGAATCCTAGATTTATCAATCATTTTTAGTAGAAATTTCTAGAATTTTATCATTGATCCTGAGACTGTACCAGACTAGTATTTTTAGTTTTGTGGTGAGTTAGCCAATTTATTTTTAAAACTCAAAGCATTTCAGGAAAATATTAAATATCCATTTTTATTTTTTTATGTCGTGCTCTATGATAAAAATAATTTTAGGTAGCTTTGTTTGGTGATTAGATGACAAGAGTTCTTCACTGAATTCTTTATAGTTTGACAAAACAGATACATTCTAGTGGCTGAAATACATATAAAATTGACGCAGGTTATCAAGACAGTTATTGCTCCCTTTATGGTTTTTAGGCTTTCAAGCCTTTTCTCTTTTGCAACAAAAGCAATACTAAAAACCACTAACAAATCATAGAATTCTAGTATATAAACCTCTATTTCTGTAAAACTGTAATCAAACACCACTGTTTACACAGTCTACTGCCCTCTGTGTACCATATTCAGAAAACAGTATATAGATCCCACAAACTTCCTCTAGTTCTAGTTTTTTTAAGGTTTATTTCTTTAAAAATGAATATGATTGACTGTTTTTAAATGGCCAGTATCAGTGGTAGACATGGACTAAGTATTTGAAAATTATAAAGCAGTATATTATAAACATAAAAGTTTAAACAATATGCAATTTATAAAGCAGAAACTGAAGGTCTTTTCCCATCTGTATCATACCACATTGCTCTGCAAGCTGCGTTACTTTACCCCCTCCAAACCACGTCCTAGATATCTTTTCCACACCAGTACAAATATACCACCTCAATCGCTGCATGGAGTAGCATAACTTATCTTGGAAATTAAGCAAACAAGCAAACAGACCTAAGCACTGAAAATGTTTGAAGAATTGTGAAGTTTGGGAAATAATAAATGAATCTTAGGAGATGAAGAGCATATATACTTAGGGCTAATAATGATTATTTTAGTTATAGTACAGTTTCATGCAAAGGGTATACTGATGGAATCCCAGAGAAGAGCTCATCATAAACTTCTGCTGGGAGCAGGAGGATCCGACGTGAAATACAGGTCATGAACATCTGAGTAACACGCTGGTTTCATCTGAGACAGTCCACCCAAAGAATCCTTTAACTGCAATGGTCAACTATTTTTCTTGGCAAAGAAGTCAGACAGCACTTTGGGGATAAGCACATTTGGAAGAGTCCTCACTTTTTCAGTTAGGGATCCAAATATTTCCCCCATCATCCCAGGGTTCACACCATGACCTTCCAGAGTGTTACGTAACTGTGATGCTCAGGCTCCCTGGACCCTGACGAGCCTTCGTCTGCAGCTCCATACCTCACCATATTAGGGTAAGTAGAGCTGAAGCTTCATCAGCTGTTTGTATTTTTTTTTAATTCCAAAAAAATACCAGGAAAACAGTATATGAAAAATAGAATGCAATTGTATTACACAGCAACTTTTGTTGGGAAAACACTATTAGGTTCAAAATTAGATTTTAAGTGGATGGGTAATTACCATAAATTCAAAGTGGCACTAATAAAAAAAAAGATTGTATCATTCCATTTTCCGCTCCATTACTTTTTCAGCAATGTATTTTAATGGTTACTGGAGCTCTATAACTTACATAACTGTCTGTCTTGAATTAGTATTTTACAACCTCAGAACAATGTACATAATTCATACGTTTAATTCTCCCTCCACCCCTTATCATATTACTGTCATACATGTGCTCCTTCACATGTTTACACCCCACAATAGTTATTATTTTTAAAAGTCAATAATCTTTTTAAAAATTAAACAAGTTGTCTTTTATGTTTATTCTTTCTGGTGCTCTTCATCCTTCCTGCATGTCTATGTACCCATAACAGATCATTTCCAATCAGTTTTGAGAACTTCCATTGGTATTTCTTCTCTTTTTCTTTAGCATTTCTTGTATGGTGGATCTACTGGTGACCAGTTCCCTCAGATTTCTCTCTGAACATGTCTTTAATTCATTTTCATTTTTGATGAATATGTTTACCGGGCATAGAACTCTAGGCTAGCAGTTTTTATTGCCGTTTTTACAATCCTTTTAAAGACGTCATTCCACTGTCTTCTGTTTTCTGGATTCTGATAAAAAGTCAACTATAATTCTTATTCATAAGCTTCTAAATATAAGGATTTTCCTCTCCAGCTACTTTTAATAGATTTCTTCTTTATCTTTTGTTTTTAGCAGCTTAATTATGAAATGCCTAGACTGTGGTTTTCTTTGTATTTATTCTGCTTAAGATTTACTGAGCTTCCTGAATCCATGTATCAATGTATTTCATCAATTTGGGGATAATCTTATCTACTTTCTCTTCAGATATTTCTTCTGTCTTATTCTCTCTCCTCTCTTCTTCTGGAACTCCAATAACATGACCGTTTGATGTTGTCCCAAATGTCCTTCATAGTGTGCACTGCTTCTCCCTACCCGCCAGCCCTCTGTGCTTCAGTTTAGGGAACTTCCACCAGCCTGTCTTCAGGTTCACTCTTCCTTTCTTCTATGTGTCCAGACTGTTGTGAACTCCATCCAAAGAATGCTTCGATTCTGATACTGTTTTTTCATATCAAAAATATCCAATTAATTCTTTTTAAAGATCCTATTCCTCTGTTGACATTATTCATCTTTTATACATTTCATTTATCTTTTCTTTAACGTATATATTACTGTTATTTAAAAGTTCTTATCTCTTAATGCCAACATCTGTGCTTTCAGTGCATCTGCTAATATTGATCAAAAACGGTCAGTTGTTTATCAGTCACATTTTCCTTTTCTTTTACAAATCTCATAAATTTTTGTTGTATGGCAGACATTTTTTTTTTAAAAGAGCTCTAGAAAACTGGAGTAAACAGCAATTTCCCCAAGATGGGCAAAGCTTTTCCTCTGTCTGGTAACTGAAGTGAGATATAGATCACTTCAATCCAACCAGGAGCTGAGGTGGGTCTGTGCTGAACTGCAACTGTAATCAGTGTTAGGTTACCTCTGGTTCCAAGTGTTTTTGAGGGGGAGATCCATTCTGTGTGTATTACAGGTCCCTCCCTCAAGAGAGCTTTGTGATAAACACCATGGGACTACAGGAATCACTCTCTGCTTTAGAGCCTGGCCCCCAGCCTCCTGTGTTATTGGGCTCTCAGAAAAATCCCAGAGGGTAGAGTTGTCAGATGTGGAGAACTAGCTCTGCGTCTGGGGCTTCAAAAGATTCCAACCTTTTGTGTCAATGCAGGCAGTCATCGAAAGCTCCATGGGCATCTCCTCACGCCAGCAGGGTCCCTCTGCCTAGCAAGGCAGGTGTGATCTTCTGCCCAGCACTGCACAGGCTCAGGGAGACAGACACATGCAAGGAGAAAAGTGGCTGCTAGGCGCTGCTCACCTAGGAAGAGCTCTTCCCTCCCTGCAATTTAGTTCCTTTAGACTTCTTTCTGATCACAGCTCTCCATTACAGTTTTCAAAACATGATTTTATATTCATTCTCTCTTCTCTAGTTACAACAGTAAGACAGATAATCGGCCACAACCTCGTCTGTGTTTTAACTGGAAGTGGAACTCCCACAGAACACTGTAAACACCAGATTTTTTTTTTAAACGTTGCATTTTCTAATGAACTGCTTGCTCTGTTTAACCACAAGTTCAAGTTCTGAGTATATTCCAGTTTTAAAAAATTTTAAAAAGAGATACATCTTGCTAAGAAATACTCTATGGCCTTTATTATTTCTTATTTTATAAATAATTTTACATGTAATAATTTACTATCAAACACATTACATCATTTGATCCTTACATTAACTTCACGAAGTAGCAAAAGCAAGTATTACATGTTTCATTATACACTGAGGGAAAGCTACTGAGAGGAAAGTGAAGACACATTAACTTACTATTGCAATTACAATAAAATGCAAATTCTTTTCTATGACCTCACTGCCCAGCATGTTCTGTCCTCAAACTTCTTATCCAGTCTCACCTTAGATCACTCTCCCTTGGCATTAGCACCAAACATGCTAATCTTTTCTCAGTTTCTCTAAAAATTGAGCTCTTCCTTCCCTTAGGAAATTTTCTCTTACTGTTTTGTTCTGCCTGGAACATTCTCTGTCTGTTTCCATGGCAAGTTGCTTCTCATCATTTAGCTCCTAACGCAAATGCCACCTCCTCAGGGACCCTTTCCTGGGCCACCCTAACATGGCATTCTTCCAATTACCCATCATCCCAGCTTTCCACATTTCCTTCTTCTCACTCAACAAAGTACACTTCATCTATTCACCCGTTTCATTTTCTTGGAACTATTCTCCCCACTAGAATACAGAGGAACTGTATCTGTCCTATTTACACAGTATCTGGCCAATAATAGGAACTCAGAACAATTTGCTGAATGACTGACTAGTGACAGTAAAGCCAGGATATGAATTCACACCTGTCCAAATGCTTTCCCTATAGTAATCCTTCTTAATTTCAAAGTCTCCGTAGGTATTTGTGTGTCTATGTTTAGCTCTACTTATCTTTAGACCAGAGAAGAAATACAATGTGATTTAAAGAAAAATTCTGAAGTCACCTGGCCCACGTTTGAATGTGGGCTCTGCCACCTTCTAGATCTACAACCCTGAGCAAGCTACTGAACCTCTACTCCTCTGTTTTCTCATCTGTAAAATGCGAATATTAATCAAATTCATGCCCTGCATTATTATGAAGAGTAAATATTATTACGTGAGTAAATATATGAAAAATGCACGGCACATAGTAATCTCATGTGTTAACTTATTACTTTAATTTAACTAGTTTGTTTGCATGCCTATGGCTAAGTCAGACTAAAATGGGTGTTAAAATATCACAGGAGCACTAAAGTGTCACTAGGAATAGAATGAGATAAATAAAACTGCATTTATCAGAACTCATCTCTGACCCAACCCCATTCCCAAGCTTTATTTCTCCAACTCCCTTAGGCCAGAAGTGGCCATCTGATAATTCTGACCAAATTTACATAAGAAAAATCCCTCTTCATGGTTTCAGTGTAATCTTTGTTTTCCTGATATACATGCTATCCCCTTCTCTTCCAGCTTCTCGCTTACTAGAATGCAGACAAGATGACCGGTGCCTCAGCAGCCATTTTGCAACCATGAGAGAAAAGTCATGAAAACTGCAGTGATCAGCCTTGCTATTACTGAGTCTCAGAAATAACATCAGATGCTGCCTATTCTCTGGATTTCCAGAAATGTGAGAACAACAAACTACTACTTTTAAAAGCCACTCTAATCTCTGTTGTTGTTATTGTTACTTGCAGTCCAAGTGATTCCTAACTAATACAACTAGAAGGAAGACTTTAATAAGTCATTTTGGGTGGGGTGAGATGAGACACCATCTCCAGCCCACTAAGGGGAATATTCAAGTAAGAGTAGACAGTAACCTGCCTCATCAAGGAAGGTGGGGTCTAACGTAACGTTTTCCATCTAAGGATTGCCAAATTATGAGCCTAACCCCAAGTCTTGGTCTGGTCTTGATTAGTACACTATGAAGTTAAACTTTATCATGGCTAAAGACATTCTTGCCTAAATATACAGGGAATATATTCATATTGCTCTCAAATCAAACATATTCCAAGACTTTTAGGAAGAATATATCAAAATCAAAGATATCCCCTTCTTCTGAAAGAAGAGGACTGAATTCCCATTGGCATTGGCATTGAACGATGCTGGTCGTGGCACAGCATGGCCATCTACAGAAATCACCTGGGATCCTGACTGCAGCAGGCCTGTGCAGCAGAGTTCTCGCAAGAGAAACCTCTCACTCTTGGGCACAGTCCCAGTAATGCAGCTGTTTGCCCTCTTAGCTTTCTGGGGAGGCCATTCAGAATGATATAGTAAGAGGACAAATCCCCTGTTTGCAGGCTCTGGCTCCTCAACATCTTTGGATTCCAACATGCTTATAAACAAGCTAAACTTGGATGTTTTGGAAAAAACTCTTGAAAGAAAATGGTGATAAAAAGAAGCTATAGTTTCAGGGTAACAGAAGCAAGAATACAAAGGAGGTCCCCGCTCTTTCTCAGGCTCCCTGACTCCTGTCTCTCCTTCTCATCCTGCCAGCCCAGCTTTCTGTCCCTCTCCTGGCCTGCCTCACTCCTCTCAGGGGAATGAGGATAAAGCTGATGAAGCTATTTCCTCAAAAGGTAAACAGGTCTGCCTGAACCTCTCAGTTGGCAGAAAAAAAGATACAGAAAAATGTGTTTATAGATTAAGAGGAGGCTTAGAACAGCAAACAAATCTCAGTCACTCAGCAGGGAATATTTGAAATGGTTTTAAAAGCTGGAATTATTTTTAACCACTTGAGGTTCACAGCAGCAATTAAATTCTTATATACCTGTGCATCACCTCTGAACACAGGCTCTGGGCTAGAAATGGGAAAAGGGACAATGAGGAAGTGACAACTTCCAACCAATATACACTGAATCCCAGTATTTACAAAGGATAGAGCTCAACTGGGGCCACAAGCTCTTCTGTGAGAGAGAATGACAGAATCTCTTCCTGGGGGTGCGGGAAGGACAGCACACTTTCCTGTACTTCTAATATGAAAGTAAAGCAATTCCGCACGCTTGACGTTGAAGGAAAGTAGCCTCCTATGTTCTGTCCACTGCTCTACCAAGAAAAGGCACTAAATAAAATCAATGCTTATAGAGTTACCGTGTAATTACATCACTTATACAGGCATTATAAATATACACATGACGAAACCAAAATATAATGGTTCTTAAATTTCCCCTGCTTCGCCTGAGGGGAGGAGGAGGTAGAGAGTGATTGCTAATGGATGCGGGGTTTCTTTTTGGAATGATGAACTTGTTCTGGAATTAGACACTGGTGATGGTGTCACAACGTTGTGAATATACTAAAAACCACTGAATTGTACACCTTATAAGGGTGAATTTTTATGTTATATGAACTATATCTCAATTTTTTAAATTATGAGAAAAATTACCTTTCATTTATTTTAATTTTGATAATTAAAAGTACTTTGACACTGACAATACAAAACTCCAGTGAGGACGTAGAGCCAGAAGAATTCTCATCAATTGCTGATAGGAATGCAAAAAGTGGTACAGCCAGTCTGGAAGACAGTTTGGTGGTTTCTTATAAACCTAAACATACTCTTATTGTACAATCCAGCAATCACTCTCTCCTCAGTATTTCCTCTAGGAGTTGAAAACTTAAATGTACATACAAAAACCTGCACATGGATATTTATAGCAGCTTTATATTCATAAATGACAGAACCCTGAAGCAACCAAGATTTCCTTTAGTGAGTGGATAAACAGCAGTACATGCAGATAATGGAATATTATTCAGCGCTAAAAACAAATGATCTATCAAGCCATGTAAAGATACTTTGAATGCATATGACTAAGTGAAAGAAGACAATCTGAAAAGACTAGATACTGGATGACTCCAACTGCGTGACATTCTGCAAAAGGTGGAACTATGAAGACAGTAAAAAGATCAGTGGTTGCCAAGGCACGGGGGTGGCAGGGATGTGGGAAGGGGGAAGGAGGGATGAACACATGGAACACAGGATTTTTAGGGTAGAGAAACTACTCTGTATGATACCATACTTTTGTCCAAACCCACAGAATGTAAACTGTGGACTTGGGGGAATTATAACGTGTAACGCAGGTTTATCAATTGTAACAAACACACCACTCCGATAGTGGCATTGCTAATGGGGGCAAGAGGTAGGCAGGAAATCTCTGGACCTTCCCCTCAGTTCTGCTGTGAACCTAAAATTGCTCTAAAACAAATTTTTTTTTAAGTACTTGGAAATTTCAAACTAAATGCAAACTTAGGAAAAGGGGGAAAAATCAAATTTTCAGAAAGAGTCATGGGTTTAGAAAGAAGAAAAGACAATTCTGGCTGAAAAGTTGCTGGCTGCTCTGAGCAAAGGCTAACACACAGAATAGCAACAGTCTTATCTGCGCAACCAATAATCATCTCAACAAGTGACAGGCTAAAATGTCTGCTATGCACGCGAAGGGAATTACCGAGTGTGAACGTTTTATGTTCTGTCTGTTTTAAAACTAATACGCAGTTTATGAGCTTGATGTATATATTGATTTTGGTGAAGCTCAGCCAATCCCACGAGTGACTCTTATCAAATTATCCTCAAGGACAGGTTAAAATTATGAGTGGAAAACCAGCTTGGTGACACCTAATTGTTGCTCAGAGGCTCGTATTTTTTATTCAATTAGGAGATACCCAGGAAAGAATCTGTAAAACAGAACGTGGGCAAAAAGCAGCTTTCTCTTGCTCTCTAATACAATTTTATTCTGTGTCCATTCAGCAACATGTCACTGTAAGGAGTCTTGGTGAGCTGTATATTCTGTGCTTCCGAAATTACCCTTCTCCAAGTAATCTGGATGAATAATTTTTAAAAGACTGTCTTTTTGTATCGAAAGTAAGCTATATCTATAAATATCTCCTTCCTATTTTTCAGTACCAAACTGTAGTCTACGTTTTTATCATGCAGTTTTGAGGTGCCTGCTGCAGCTGGTGTTACTATGTATGACTTTCAAAATAATTAAATAGATGAGTCCCCCATTCTGGTGTCTTCTGAGGGCCTGCCTTTGTTTTCCAGCTCCCTGCGTACCTCTCTGGTGCTGTGAAGATTTGCTGGAATGCAATCACTCAACCTTTGTTTCTTCTGCATCTCTGGTCTTGATTTGTTGTCATTATTACCTAGTCATTAACACTCAGCCACAAAATGTGGAAACGTTATTCTACTGCATCCTTGTACTGTTTTCCAATTTCTCTTGTCTGTTGCCTCTCTCCAGCTCCAAAAATTCAATAGCAGGACAGAATCACAAACAAGATGTATAGGATTATCAGGCAGTCTTCTGGCTGGTGTCCCACATAGTCATTCTCACATGGATGGATGGGCCTTACAGAGCTCTGTGGTCCATCCTGACAAAGCTTTCCCTGAAGTGGGCCAGGCCTTCTTCCTCATGGGGGCACTGGGATCAGTTCAGCTTTAAACTATTTGGTATAGAATCCAAAGTAGAATATAAATACAATTGATTATATTCCAACAGTGGAGAATTGACCATCCGGATGAGTAATTATCAACATTCCTTGATTTCTCTTTTTTTCCATATTCAGACTCACTCTATGATGGATTTAATTCCATAGGGTCCATGTGAGCAATAAGTATTTTGTGTTCCATCTGTTTTCATTATCTAACTTTAAGATAGCTGCATCCTAACTTCCCCACAAATGGCTTTGCACTGGAGAGCCATAACCAGGGTTTCCACTGAAACAGCAGATCCTAGAACTGGAGAGCTGAGAGGGAATTTGAGAAATGCCACATTTCTCAAATAAATCACCACATGTTACAGACAAGAAAAATGAAGCTCACAGAGGTCAAGAAACTCACCCAAGACCACACAGCTAATTACTGAGAGCTAGAACTACAGGCCTGGCCTCCTGATGCCTCATTCCATGCTTTCTCTGTGGTTACTAGTCTCCTAATTCATTTATACTTTATTCTTCACTCACTCATCAAAATAAATACAGCATCACACTTTCACATTAGAGATTCTTTTTTTTTCTCCTTATGCATTTCTGAAAGAGCATAATAATCAAGTGGATCATATTTTTATCATAAAATGTGTTGGAAATTATGTCCCTGTCAAAGTTCTCATTAAATAACAAAGAGAGCTATATGTAAAAGTGGCCTGCCTACAAAATAAAGATTTATTTTTAAAAAAAGTTCTCTAAAATTTGAAAGTGAACTAAGGCTAGTGTGGCAGACCAAATACAGACTAAGTTGTATATAAAATACAGACAGAGAACACACATTAAAAAATGACTGATATATACCTGATATAAAGGGAATATATCAGCACTATTATTAAACATAAATTACATTTTGAATTTATCCACTGGCTGGTATATTAGAATATATTAGAATTTCTTGAAATCGTGTCAGTAATTCATTCTATTTTAAAACCATTCAAGGAAGTAGACGCTAAGACTTCCATTTCACTCAGACTTTTTTGTGGCATGCAGAGACAATTCTCAGGTATCATAGCTAGGTTAAAAGAAAATAAATTCTAAATTCACATTTCCATTATTGTTACTATGGGTAATCACCATCATCACCAACACTCAGTTGAAGGCATTTTAAATTAGTTCTCTACCTCACCCTCTCCAATTTACTCAACACACTGTTGACCATCAGATAAATTCCTTCAGCCAATCAAAGAACCAGCACTTTACACTCTAAATGCCACAAAAACAACTGTCAGAATTAGGATCCTCAAAGTCCCTCTCACAGAATGACAAAGAAAGGCATAGACGGGTAACTTGAAAGACCACGTTAAATGTGAACTTTGGAAAAACAAGAGCTGTGAGTTTTGCCAAAAGAGCAACCAATAATACTTTCAACTGGCAGTGGCTTCATGTGGTGGGGCTCTTGCTGCCCATACCGCAGAAGCTCCCCCGCACTCGAGATGAACGCCTTTACTATTCACAATTTTACTCCCTGACAGCAGACAGGCAACTAGAAGCCGCAATCAATAGTTTATGCCGTGGGGGCTGGAGAGTGATTTCTAGTCTATCATCTTAGTCAGGTGAAGTGTTTTCTTTCTAAAAGCAGTAAACCAACCAGGAAGTTTTCCCTCCTCTAATGCTTCCTGTCTACTCATTTTCCAATAATGTTAGCTTCTTCCTTACCACTGGCCAAGATTAATTATGATAGTCAATAATTGCTTGAATAGACTCTGTTTTGAGCAACTCCATTGAGCTTTCAACTATCTTTTTAAAAAAATACAAATGACACAAAGGAATTAGGTCATGTATTTCGCTGTATTTACTTTCATTCACTTAAAAAGAGAATCTGCCACTTAAAATTTGTCTTTTTTTTTTCTTTGATGAATGGGTAAGACAGTTCTCACTTTTGCTTCCATTTTCCATTGCAAAAATTCCTTCTTCAAAGCAAAAATTACCCAGGTTTTACTTACCAGAATGTCTGTATTTCAGCAGAGCTGCAAAATCAAAGTCAACCAGGGTTCCTTCTAGCCCATTATAGCATCTTTCTATGCATTCAACAAAGGCTTACAATTATAGTAAGAGATTTCAAAATTCCTCTTTAGATAATTTATAGAATATGTAGACAGTAACTCAGTAGGTAGATAAAAAGACAACTGACTTAATTGACATTTATAGAACACTCCACTCACCAAAAGCAGAATACATATTCTTTGCAAGTGTACACAGAACATTTACCAATATAGGTAACATCTGGTCCATACAATGAATATCAATAAATTTAAAAGAATTCATGTCATACAAACATGTTCTTTGACTATAATGGATTTAAATTAGAAATCTATAGCAAAAATATATGTGGAAAATCAAGAAAATTTTTGAAACTAAGTAACACACTTCTAAATAACCAATTGGCCAAACCAGAAATCAAGATAAAATTAGAAAGTCTGAAAGTTTCAAAAATAAAGCATTACAAAAGATCTGGAATATAGCTGAAACAGTGGCTGGAGGGAAATGTATAGCACTAAATATCTATATTAGAAAAGAAAAAACCTATCCAACCAATGGCTTCAGATTCTACCTTAAGAACTAGAAAATGAGCAAATTAATTGCAAAGTAAGCAGAAAAGAGGAAATAATAACAGAACGAAAAACAATGAAATAGTAAACATAAAAATAGTAGAGCAAATCAATGAAACCAAATGTTTGTTCTTTAAAAGATCAATTAAATTGATAAACCTCAACACAGACAGATTAGGGAACAAACAGAAGTCACAAATTAGCAATATCAGGAATAAAAGAGTAACATCATTGTAAGTTTTACAGATATTAAAAAGATAGTACAGAATACCATAAACAACTTCACGCCAGTAAGTTCAACAACTTAGATGTAAAGAAATTTCTCGTAAGATAACAACCTACCAAGCTCACTCGAGAAGAGATAAGATATCCTCAGTGGCCCTATATTTATTAAAGAAATTGAATTTGTAGTTAAACACCTTCTCCCAAAGAAAATTCCAGGTTCATATGGCTTCACCAAAGAATTCCACCAAATACTTAAAAAGGAAACAATATCAATTCTATACAAACTTTTCCAGAAAATTAAAGAGGAGGAACATTTACTAACTCAGTGTATAACGCCAGCATTACCTAAACATCAAATACTTGCTTTGGTAAGTAAGACAAATACTATAAGAGAAAATAGACCAGTGCACCCTCAGCCATGGACACAGATGCAAACATTCTTAATAAAATTTTATCAAATAGAATTCAAGATATATAAAAAGGATCACATATCATGATCATTTAAAAACTTTTAATTCATTTAATTCATTGTATTAACAGAGTAATATGATCATATAACAGATGTAGAAAAACTATTTCACAAAATTCAGCATCCATTCTTGTAAAAAAAAAAAAACTCTTGGCAAATTAGGAATAGAAGAGAACTACCTCAATATGTAAAGGGCATCTAAGAAAAACAGTTAACACCATGTTTAATGGTGAAAGACTGAATGTTTTCCCTCTGAGATCAAGAACAAGATCTGGATGACTGCTCTCCCCATTTTTATTCAATATTGTACTGGAGATTCAACCAGTGCAATCAGTCAAGAAAAAGGCAGAAAGGTATCCAGATTTGAAAGAAAGAAGTAAACTGTATTTATATGCAGATATCATAACTGTCTATGTAGAAAATACAGAAAGAGAATATAGAAAAAACTACTGAAATAAATTCAGCAAGGTTACAAGGTTAAGCTCAATATCTATACACAAAAAGCAGTTGTAATTCTACATATGAACAGCGAGCAATTAGAAATCAACATTTAAAAGCAGTATCATCTATAATAGCATTAAAAAATGTGAGCTACGTAGAATAATTCTGAGAAAAGATGGGCAGGACCTGTACACTGAAAACTACGAACACTGCTGAGAGAAATTAAAGTCCTAAACAAAAGGAGAGATATGACATACATATGGATTTGAAGATTTCGACATACTTTAAGATGTCAGTTCTCCCCCAAACTGATCTATAGACTTAATGCAATCTCAATCAAAATTCTAGCTAGATTTTTTCTTTGTAAAATTGGCAAGCTTTCTAAAGTTCATATGAAAGAATAGGAAACCTGGAATAGCCAAAACAACTCTGGGGGAAAAAAATCAGAACACTTAAATTCACCTAAATTCAAGACTTATAAAAGCTACAGTAGAAAGCAATATAGTATTGCCATCAAACAGACACAGATCCATGAAACAGAACAGAGTCTGAAATATACTCACAAGCATGTTGTCAACTGATTTTCAACAAAGGTACAAAGGAATTCAGCAGTGAAAGAATAATTTTTTCAATAAATAGTGCTGGAATAATTAAAGAACCGTAATCAAAACAAAAGCAAAACAAAACCTTCCATCTATACCTCTATACTATATACTTAGGAATTAATTCAAAATGGGTCACAGAGCTAAATGTAAACCCTAAAACATTTTAAAACCTTTAGAAATTTTTGTTTCTAGAAGGAAATATAAGAAAATCTTATTGTTTGGTGTAGGTGAAGATTTCAAAGATCACAAAAAGCACAATCCATAAAACATTTATAAAATGGACTTAATATCTGCTCTTCAAAGACACCATTAAAAGGATAAAAGGGTAAGTCATAAACAAGAAACTATTTGCAAACCACATATCTGATAATGTACTTAGATCAAGAATATTTAAAGAACTTTCAAAATTCAGTCATAATAAAACCTTTAAAATGGGCTAAAGATTTGAACACAGTACCAAAAAAGAAAACTGTACACAGCTGAGAGAAAAATGAGATGCTATATAAACCAAGAATTGAAGTACCACTCTCTCTGATATTATCCCTGATCTTAGCAGATGAAAATTATCTGCCAACAAATGCTGCTTACCTTCCTTATTGCACTGACTTGAAGACATGACTCACCTCAACTATTAGATTTTAAACCTGAAATTGGAAATTATATCAGATTTACTTTGACATCCCTCAGTCTATCACAGGTCCTGGCATGACGCCTGCTTCATTAAGTGCATGAAGATGGATGAATTGTAGGTAAACGTGGAAATTCTTTTTTAAGTGAATGTTTCTGTTTATTTTGGGGTTTTTTTTTTCGTTTTTTAGTTTTTTAAATATTTTTAATTAAGGGAATGTTATACTGACAAAACATGTTTCATAACATTATTTAAGTTTAATCATTTTATAATTTTTATGAGCTCTAGAAAATTTTGAATTTTATTAAGAAAAATAAATACCTATCTTCTCCACCTTACAAATTTAAGGCTTTTCCTTTAAACTCAAGGTTGCATTAAAAAAAAAACAAACCTTGTTTTTAAAAACCATTATCTGAAGTTAATCACTATTCTCTAATTTCCTTTCTCTCACAGACCTCCAAGTTGTAGAAATTGGTTCCAGGCAGTGCCAGCTCCTAAAAGATAACAGAGCTATGCTATTATGGAAGCAAAAAGGAAACAGAAGACTAGGGAGAGGGAGGGGAAGAAATATCACACAAAACTTCATGGAAACCCAGAGTCCTTGAGTTGTACTCCTGTCCCAGAGACAACTGCCAGGATGATTCTGGCCTCAGATGCCGTTGGGAAGAAAGGCGGATGCCTCGGCTATGAGACCCTCCCTCTGGAGGGCAGGGATCTGTGAGTTGACAACCATCTTTTCTTTTCCAGTCTCAGCATGACAAAGAACTACTCCAAAAAGCATCAAAGTGATCGAGGTTTTTCCATTTCTAAGTCTTGCTTCAGGTGGGGCATACAGATGCCAAAGAAAAAGAAAAGGCCATCTTCCATAAACCAGGATGGATTTTGAAAGTGGATACAGCTAACCACAAACAGCCAGCCTGCCTTACATAACACCTGGGCGGTAACACACAACAGGCAGGAACCAAGTAGACCCCCAGAGTCTGTTTACTTTCAATAAATATTAATCAAACATAGACATATAAATCTCCCCACCTCCAGTAAGTTCTGAAGCCTGCCTGGATAAACCTTATTTTCACTGCCATCATCAGTTTCCAGAGCTCTGCACCAACCAGCCACCCTGGCTAATGCTCCTTATTCTCCATTTGTTATTTGCTAAATTAAACTTTTAAATTAATTTTGAATGAAATATAAAATCCCAGAGGTCTGTGTGTGTGCGTGTGTGTGTGTACATACACACATGAAAAAGAAAAGCACAAATTGGTAGTTTTAGTTTACTAACAAGACTTTGCTCCTTTAATTGGGACTTTGATAAATAAGTCCCAATTATAAGACCTATAGGATGTCATAATGAGTTGTTTTAGGAAGTGACAACAAAGCTGAATTTAAAAGAATTCAGGGGGAAAAAGAGACAGAGACACATAAAGATTAACTTTAGAAAGAGTGCAGTGAATTGGCTGCTACTGAATTTCTTAGCCTGCGTGACCACCTAACTTTTTTGAAGAAAATGACTAAAGTGTCAGATAGAAAACGTTGTATTCAACTGATTACCGTGGTTACTGATTTAGAATGAGGATGATATGTACATCTTTGAAGGCAGGAGCAGGAAGCTTGTAAAAAAGGAGAAATTGATCTGCAAGGGGTAGAGGGGCTGCGGGGACTGAGCAAGCCTGCCAAGGAGGCAGGAAGGCACAGTTTGAGCTTAGCAGAACCCTATTTTTCTCAGCCAGGAACACAGAGAGGGAAGATGAAGAGCTGTAACGGAGAAAGGCAGGTCCACATGGTCTCGAGGTTCTCTGAAAACATGTATGTATGAGCGTGTATCCCTATGTGTACATAGATAGGTACATTGCGTGTATGCACGCTTGCATGTTCAAACTGTTTCCATTTATTGAGAGCTTCTTTCCAGTAAATTCTTGCCCCTAGAGCCTTGCTGGCTGTCTACACTAGGGCATGTTGCTCTTGGTACCCGGGCCTCAGAGTTATTAAATACTCAAAGTATCACCCTTGCATGTTCTATACATTTTAAGCACTTCTATCCATCCATTCACCAGACTGTCCCCAGACACAGGAAGCCTGCAGGCCTTAGATATGACAGTCTGCCTTGTGTCACATGCTACAGTTTGAATTAGACTCCAATGTTATATATGAAATGTATGGGTCTAACTGTTGTTACTTGGCTATGTTTTTAAATTTTCCATGGGATGCCCCAAGCAGTGGCCTGAATACAAGTGCTTTGGAAAGCCCTGAATGTGGATGGGAACCCGGCCTCCAAATGCCTCCTCCTACCTTCAGAGTCGGACTACACTCAGCTCACCCAGGAAGAAAGAGGCTCAATACTCCATGTGGACAAAAGATGGTTTTACAGCCATGCAGCTTCTCCCACTATCAAGAGGACAGTCCACGGCTGGCACCCACGCTGCAATGGCAGAGCTGAACAGTGGCCACAGAGGTGCCATGGACCACAAAGCTGAAAGTATTTACCTGTGACTCCATACACCAAGCGTGCTGACCCGTCTGCAATTCACAGGGCTGCTGCCCCATCTTCCTATTAGACACCGTAGGTCAGCCAGCCAGTTTTCAAGTGACAATTTCTCTAGTGCCTGAAGTCAGGCAAAAATGACTATGATTTACTTACCACATTATGAAGGGGAGAAAATGGATTTAAACAAAATCTGCTCGTCTATTATGTAACTGAGTTTGTGGGGAGGTTCAGAGGAGTTGGGAGGGGAGTTTCGTCATGTTTAGTGAGATATACTGTAGAAAATACAGAACAAACCTGGCAGCTATTTGAAGCATAACCAATTTCTTGTGTATCTATTTTGCAACACCTTCTGTCAAAGATTGTGCACCATACACATTCTCTTAAAGAGAAAATACTGTTGATTTTGAAGTGGAAAAACAGCTTAAAAATGCTTGTTATCTAATATTTTTATTTTTGTTAACTGAAAATGAATAAATAATTAATATAATCAATTTCATCATTGTACAGAATTTACAAAGTATAACCTCTCTCTCCTCTTCATACTGTACACTGTAGGAATGATCTAAAAGAGCCTCGAGCAAGCAGTCCAGGATAATCTCATATTGATAAATGAGTCTGGGTGTCAAATTTTCCATTCACCTTGTGAACTATATTTTCTGATACCCTTCTTGACTACTCTTAACCTTCATGCATCTCCCTGAACACACTGGAAGACAATATGTGATGTCTACTGATGAAAGCAAACAGAGGGTAACCTACCATCCTTCAAATGTCACTGCCCAGACACACATCAGTGGTTTACAATTCACAGCATGGCCTCACGTGGAACTGAGGTGGGGCAAGGAAGGGGAGGAGAAAAAGACATTTAAATGGTTTCCAAAAAATTAACTTCAATTCCTTATTCTCTGCCACTCAGAACATAATCACCAGAGGCCTAGATTCAATTCCTTTCTTCCATACTGTTTCTATCCACCCCAAATCTGCCCATTCCCTTTGGGCATGCAGAGATAGAAAGAAGAGGAGAAATGAAACATGAAATGAAACAGAGGTATATGTAAGAAGAATGTCTGTGGTCTGAATACTTAAAATAACAGTTTAAGGAAACATGAAGGAGCAAGTGTCTTCGTTTGTCCTTATTTTGAGAATAAGAAGACTCTACCCACTCTGACATGCCAAGGTGTTCTATATTCAATCATGGTCCATAACAACGATAGACCTGATACTTGATAGCATTTTATAGTTTCACATTTATCGTATCTCATAAGTATTCCAGTTACGAAGAAATGGAAGCTCCAGATGTTAAGGGACTTGCCCAAGGATACAAGACTTAAAGCAGCATGGTCTTTTGGGAAGAACTGTGGGAAGCTTTTGTACTCAATAGGATCAGTATAGAGACCACTCAAATCACCCAGGAAAACTGAGGTTTTTCTTTCAGGAGCCTCATTATGTTCTGCTTAATGTTTAAAGTACAAGTTTGAACCGAGTCGTTTAAAGCACTGGCATGGAAGCAGCTTTCAGAAAAAGATTTTATTTGTACATGGGCTGGAAACTGGGTCAATCAGAGCCATTGCAAAGCGGAAGTGCATTATTTGTATATCTAATGAATTAACCTAAGAACCTACAGTTAAGAGAGGAAGGGACTGGAGCAATTTATGTACAAACAGTGGGAAAATTCTATCATCTGATTAAGGGGGGAGAATCACAGAATTCTAGAAGTCATGATTACTACACCATTATGTTGCTTCCCCTCCATTTCTTGCTTAGCCAGAACTCTAAAGACTAAGGAGGGGCATTTGACACTGGGAACCCCTGCTTCTCTCTTGGACCGTGTCACTCCACAGGGAGTGGTCTGGAATGCTATGGGAGAGCTTTCTGAATGCCGCAACTTCTAGGGGCCTTGCTGGTACTTCATCAGCAGGGTCAGGAATGCTCGGAGCCCTACAATGCAGAGGAGAGTCCGGCACCAAGAAAAAACCATCCTGTCACACAAGACTTTGAAATACCCTGGTGGACATCCACCACAGTGTTTGTAATCACTGGAACCTAGGGCTTGGTTTACTTTTAGACTTCATATAAAGTATTTATTCACATATAGATAATTTTCCAGCCACACAATTACAGTGTGAGTGGAGGGAAAACTGTACTTTGTTTTGTTCGAATAGTCACCATTCTGGAAATTCAGGTCGCGTGTAGCAAAGCAGCAATAAGCTCGTGGGCCCCATCCACGATGATTCTGCACATAAGAGCAACTATCTGACTCCTGTGTCATCTGGCTGAGTCGCATCCCAATGTTTACGTACTGAAATACTTATTATATAAAATGTACTTTCCCTTTTTTATATTACAGTTGGGACATTATGTTGATTTTTAAAATTATGTACCCAAGGAGAATATATTATCTCTAAATTTCATCTTTGGGGTGGTAAATGGGACAATGTGTCTGATATAGTGGAGAGCCAGGGCTTAGGCCATTCTTTCTTTGCTGGAAAATCTCTTACGCCTGGCTTCTGGGAAAATGCTGTCTCCTGGTTTTCCTGAACCCCTTTTCTTAGTCTGTTTTACTGTTGCCTCCTATACCCACCTCTCAAAAGCTGCAGTGTTCTCCACAGTTTCATCCCCACCCTTCTATTTTTACTGATTTCTCTCTCCTGCTTACTTTGACAACTCAGACTAATGCTTATTTGCCAAATGGCTCTCAAATCTAGACCCTGAGTCTCCCACTTCTTTTGCTGAACTCCACACCACATTTTCACTTGCCCACTGTGTACCACCTGAGTTTCCCACCAACACGGCGTCTCAAATGCAGCAAATCCAAACTTGCTCATTAGCATCCCTGACAAGCCTGCTCCTTCTATATTCTTGTTTTCCTTAGTTAGTGATGATATAATTTGCCAAGTCTGCCAAATTGGAAAAGTGGAATCATTTTAGACTAATTCATCATTTTTTACTTTCCCAAAGTAATTATTCACCAAATCCAAACAAAAGACCCTATATCTTGAATATTTCTAAAATCTAGAGCACATGTTTTTGTACTTTTTCTGATAATACAATTAAAGTCTCAATTTAAAAAAAACTTTTTTGGGGGGGGAGATAGGGAGATAATTAGGTTTACTCATTTATAATTTTTTTTAATAGAGGTACTGGAGATTGAACCCAGGACCTTGTGCATGCTAAGCATGCACTCCACCACTGAGCTATACCCTCCCTACTAAAGTCTCAATGTTAACTATGGTTTAACTCATTAATTTTACTTGTTATATAGCCTATAAAAATAATTTTATACAACTTTATCCACAAAGATGTTAAATATAAAGTTATTGGTGAAAATTTGGAAACAACCAGATAGGGAAATGGTTTGGTATTTCTACTCTGCATCTGTACAAAAGTGATTTTGTAACCATTAGAATTATTGTAATGGAATGTCTTTATTATAATGAGAAATGCTTCTCACAGTGTTAAATGAAAAATCAGGATCTAAAATTAGCTTAGCCATATAAATTATGCAGGGAAAAATGACTGGAATGAATCATTAATGGCGGTTATCTCTGGTGAAAGGATTACAGATGCTTTGTACTTTCCTCTTAATGCTTTTTTTTCTGTTATTTTCATGAGTTTCCACAAAGCTCATGTTTTTCCTATAAGTAATTATTTTGAGTCCTTTTCAAGTCTTGTCAATAGTGCCTGCACCATAGTTCCGTCAATTGTCACAGCCTTCTAATACACTTTCCTTGTTTCCTGAAACTTTTCCCATCGATCCTTCTTCCATGCTGTTTTCAGATGAATCTTTTCAAAGTGTAGGTTCGTCCATGGAGTTCCATTTCAGCTTTCCTTCAGTGGGAAGGTCGAAGAACACACGTGCACGCATGTCATAAAAAGACCGGACAGCTTCTATATCAAGTCCGTTTTTTCAGCCGCATCCTCTGCAATTCCTCACCAGCAAACAGACCTTCCACTTTTGCCTGAACAGGCTATGGACTGTGGCATTTTTTGCAAGGCTATTTTCTTTGACAAGAATGTTCTTTTTCCCTTAAGCTGCCAGGTCAAGTAACACATTTATCCTTTGAGACTCAATTCAAATGCCATTACCGCCCCAAGCTTTTCCTGACAGTTAGGAACCACTTACACTCTCCTCCCAATATTGTTGTGGATTCTCTCTTTAGCATTTATCTTTTGGTGTAAAAGAGAAAAGGCCACAGGAGTTCCTCTTCCTGGGAAAACAATGTGTCTTAGTCATCTTTGCATCCTGAGCCCTGATACCAAGTCTGCACACAACAAGCACTCAGAAAGCATTTGATGAATGACCAAATTAACGTATGCAGCCAAAAGCTGCAGGAAGAAAAGCATCAAGCACCTCGAGACCCAGCTGGCTTGGAGGAGCTGAAGCCAAGTTTCTGACAAGACAAAAGGCAAGAAGAACCAGAATATGCCAAAGAAGAACATGAAGTTAGTTAAGTTGGTCAAGTCAAGTTATTTAAGAGAAAATGGCAGCTGGATTATGCAGTGATTGATAACTGTTGGAGAGTGTTAGAAAAGATGAATTAAACTTTTACATTAAAAAAACCTTGTGTCTATGTATTTATAATAGAGAAGTCTTTGAGAGATGTGTTTAACACTTCAAATTAAACCTGCGTTTTTGAGCGGTAAAATAAAACACCCAAGGGAACACCCACAGAAGGCCAAGATACCAAATTAATATTCAAGGTACCATTGCTTTGTCTGCACATCCCAGCTTTTAAAATCTTAAAGCCCGGACCACATCCAGATGAACTGAGTCGGAATGTAAGGGATGGGGCCCAGTGGTCGGTCTTCTTTAAAAGCTCCCACTGTTAAGAATCAGTCATCTACATGAAAACAGTTTTCCCCAGCTGTAGATTGAATTCCTAGAAGAAAATGAGTATCTTCATAATTATTTTCATCGTTAACTTGGTTCCTAAAAAGTGACAGCAAATGATATACTCTTAGAATCAAAGGAAGGTAAATTATAACAATGTAGCTTAAACACATTTCTTCAGTCAAGGAATGCTGATTTTTTTTTAGTTGATTTTCTTCTATTTTCAAAATACATTTTCAATATAAAATTCAAATCTGAATAAATGATCACATATTTCAACATCCTATTTTGATATTTTTAGGCCAAAGGCAAAAAAAACTGGGGAATAAAAAATTTTATGCTAAGAAACTGAGGTCTAAAAAGAAAAATTGCTATTTTAGGGACTTATTTTCCAATAGCAAATTTTTAATAACTTTGAATGGTGGCCCTAGCTGTGGGGAGAATTTATTTTAATCCTTTTAAGCAAACTTTAAATGCCACCATCTTACATTATTTTTCAGGAACTCTAGAATAATGGTTTTGAAGAATGAGGTCAGCTACCCTAAGGCAGCATCCTGGTGGGCATGTGGAGGGAAGGTCACAGAGGACAAGGTGGGGACATACGGTAAGGACTATGACACACTGGGGTTGGGGTGGGTAAGAGTAACAGAGTCACAATTAGGACATCAATTCCTACAAGTTAATCCAAGTTCCAGCTGCTTGCATGCAGGGCAGGCAGAAAGGAGGGAGCAACACCCACTGGTCTGAGGTATCATCTGGGCCAAAGAAGGGGGAATTGAGGCTCA
The DNA here is from genome assembly GCF_048564905.1 of Vicugna pacos. Classification (NCBI taxonomy): domain Eukaryota; kingdom Metazoa; phylum Chordata; class Mammalia; order Artiodactyla; family Camelidae; genus Vicugna; species Vicugna pacos. The sequence goes on along the minus strand of NC_133010.1, from coordinate 24,726,502 downwards.
AGAATCCAGAATGATAAAGACACCTTTTCTCCATCACTCAGTTCTAGTGCCAGGAAGAGGAAGCAAAACTGCAGGTAATGAGTACTTTCTGAGTGACACACCTGGTCCTCTTGAATGACTGAGTGAACGGTTAGATCAATATTCATAGCCCTAAAGCCAATATTTTTAAAAATTCATAATGGTTTAAAAATTGTTCCCCAATTTTGCTTGGATAATTTGGAATCTGTGTTCTTTTATTTATATGCAGAGTCTTGAATAGGAGAGTTGCTTACAGGTGACAAAAGATGGGGGCCTAATTAGGAACTCCTGCGAGAATCTTATCAAAGGGAGATTTAGATTCTTTAACAAGCATTGAAATTAATTCCAAAGACCGTTTATGAGATACATCAGTTGGTTTTTCCCCTGTGAATTTCCTTTTGGAAAAAAAATCAGCTCCTTCATGTCTTCAGGGCCCTGGCCGCTCATCGGCATTTGCTGCTCAGCAGACAACCCTGACTCCACAGATTGCTGCCTGTCCCTGAGAGAGGTTCTGCTATTTGTCAAATGGGACATGAGGGTGAAGTCTGAGGAGGGGGATTACAATCAGGTATCTTTACTCAAGATTTTCAAATGCGACTAAAATTAGAAAACACAAAGCTTTTCACAGGATTGTACAGGGGGACTTCCTCACATTTATCAAGTAAAGTAACTCGAATTTTGATACTCTGGCCTTGGTTTCCACCTCACTGTGTTCGGTCTGGTACAGCATGGACCTCCTGTGGTCGTGACACTGACCGCGAACAAGTCTTCACTCCTTCCCTGCATCCAGCTGGGAGCAGGGATGTATCATCTTATTCTCCTTTGGATTCCTAACACCTAGAGTTGGAGTTGGGAATGGGTTCAGTACCTATTACATAAACAAAGAAGAAGGAATGAGGGATGGGGAGTGCGGAGGCTGGAAATGGGGCAGGAGGAGGAAGAGGCCTTGCAGGCTGTCCCCAGAAACAAAGGAGATGGCACTCAGAGTAGCAAGCTTACATCCAACAGGGCTCCCGGCCACTTCCTTCCCAAGAAGGAATGCTTACCTCTAGAGTAAGGCTTCGTAATCTTTAAGGTGCATATAAACCATTGTTAAAATGAAGCTTCTGATTCAAAAAGTCTGAGTCAGCACTCAAGAGTCTGAATTTCTCAAAGCTCCCACGGGTTACGAATGGAGCTGGCCCACAGTTTAGACACACCTCAAGTAGCAAGGCAACTCCAGGACCTGTGCCCTGAGTGTCTGTAACTCATTGATTCAGCTGGGGTCCTGGGAGGAAGGAGAGAGCAAAATCCAACAGCTTAATTGAGGAGCCTACTAAGATGTGAGTAGCATTAGGGGATGCCAGCAAAAGAAAGTTAAGGACTTTCAGGCTGGAAAGTGGGAGGATGAGCCATCACTAGCCCCAGACCAAAAGGGGCAAAGGGAGGGAGAGGTTACCAGACCCAAAGAACTCCGAAGCTGGAGCAGGAACAGCAGGACAGGGTCCTGAAAACAGCTAAGAACTATTTTCTTGGGTATCTTGAACAGAGGAACTTCCTAGGGAGAGGTAGGGAGAACAAATATCCCAGTCTCACTCCCTTCCTATCCTCTGATGCCCTCCTGCGCCTCCCACTGCCCAGACGCAGTTGGGACCTAGAGGGTAAGGGGCGTTTGCTGATGAGCTCCCTAGAGCCGCCCAGAGCACAGAACAGAGAGTGGTTTGGACAACACTGGGAGCTGGCTAACACAGGAACTTTGACCAAATTAGCAATTTACTATTTCCTGTGGTTAAAAGTACCCTTAAAACAGAAAGAGTCTGGACTTGTCCACAAGGGCTACATGAAAAACGACTGCATGAGTCTGTTGATTCCGTAGGCAATCTTTAGGAGGAGAAGACTCTCCAGGGGCTTGGGAAGTAGGGGCAGCTTTAAAGAGAAAAGAAAAACAAGCTGCCTGCCTGAGGCAAGGGCATAAAGGAAGTGCTGGGAGGCCATTAAGAGACCAGCCCAGGGAGTTAGGAATAGAGTGGCCCCCAGGATCTCTTAGAGAAACATGACTGGCAGGTTGGGGCTGAGGGCAGGCAAGCAGACCACCCTTACTTTGCCTAAAGCCCTCCAACTCTTGTTTCAAATTTAAATGTGGTATCACTGGTCGATTTCCAAGATCTAGGGAAGAAAGCAGACCCAGAGAAAATTAGAAACAGTAAGCACCATGACTAACAGCTAGCTCCTAAAAAAATTCTAACCAGAAGTGTGTTAGAGACATAGGATTATAACTGTATGTGTGTATGCATGTATACATGTACACACATATACACATGATTCCTCATAAGAGTTCTAATCAAGGCTCTTAGGAAAACATTAAAAAGTGGAAAAAGGAACATTCTCTTATTTGGATTTTCAATATGCTAAAAATCAGCATCTTTCACCCTAAAAGACAGTGTCATTGCACAACCCAGGAGGGCTGGGCCCTGCTGCATGTCAGTAACAGCGGGGACAATGCTCATCACAGCAGTCCTTCCCAAGAGTTGGGGGCAGCTCAAACTGGCTGAAATCTCAAGGAAGTGAGAAACCAGTCTGGGCCTTAGCTGATGAGTCAGATTTGGCTGCCCTTTGCCAGGATGACATGATGTAACACTGACCGCTGCCTCCCCTCTTCACCACCCTCATCCCTTCCCCAAGCCCGTATTCCAGGAGGCACGGGCTAGCTGGCTCACCACTTGCCCCAGAAGGAACTGTCAGGAGGAAAAAAAGAAAAAAAAACCCCAAAACAGCAAACAAAGATTCCAAATTCTTGGCTCTAGTTTAAATGAGAGACAAAAATAGTTCTGGAAAGAGATATGAACTAGCAGAACAAGTTTTTTTTTAAAACCACTCCACTCCATACTGAGAAAAAGGGAAAATTTACAGAGGAAAAAGTGCACTACAAGCAATCAGAGGCAGAGTCCCAACCCCAGAAGAAAGCCTGATGTATCAGGTGGGAAATGCAGTCATCACAGGTTTCCCATCAAAGTTTGGGAGGCTCTGGGAAGACACTTGCTTCCTGCTTCCCTTCTTTAATTATTAAGGGAGGCAGCTGCAGACACTCCATGTGACAAGGGCAAGGAGATTTGGAATAGATGAGCCCACTGGGCTAAGGCAGATGGGAGCAGGAGTTCCCCACCTTGCCTAAGGGGTGATGATTTTAGCTGAGAGAGAGAAAGACGAGACTAATTCTATGTCTAACAGACACTCTAGGCTTGAGATAAGGGTCCTGGTAGCAGGGGCTGCCTGGAAGGTAGTTCAAAGCAGGAAGCCAGGTAAGAGCCATGCCATGCCCACAGATCCATGTACGCATCCCAGAAGCACTGCATCCAACTTCACTGGGGTCAGGGACTCAGCTCTGGGCTTCAAGAAGCTGGGAAGAGGCGGGGAGAGGAGAGGGGGCTGAGTTCAGAACACAGGTCCCTGACTGCTTGACAGCAGCACTCCTTAAAGCATAGGGAGGGGAAGGAGGGGATAGGGCAGAAAGATACTGAATATTCCTGAATTTCAACCAGAAGCAACTTAGTTCAAAATTGGATGGGGCAGAACAGCCGTGGCTGTTACTAGATTAATTTTTTCTATCTGTCAGAAATGGAGGAGTCAAGTTAGAATATAAATTTTGTTGCCAGAAATAAAGAAAACTATATTCCGTGATTATGAATTTCACGTGCATTAAAAGTGATTGATTTTTCTCAGCTTCCATTGTTTAAACGTTGTATGTGAATATTCAGGTAAGGTCAGATTCTATCCAGAAGCAGCAGCCCCATGTCTGACTTGTGCCAACAATGGAGAAGTGGATTCTTACTGGCCATTTGGCCTTCACCTTGATCTTACCTGAGCTCTGATTTAGAGCTGGGACAGGCCCCATGTGTCCAGGCCACGCTCAAATAGAGTCTGCCCTGCCTGGAAGCACCTGCCTCTCCAGGTCCTCAGTCCTGCCTGAGAGGTGAAATGCATAGCCTAGACCTGCCAACACGATGCATGGCTGCCAATTCACTGCTCACAGGCCGGGCCTTACCCTTGCTCGCCCCTCCTTTCCAATGTCCAGCTGAGGCCTCATAATTCCCCTGCAGGTCCCCCAACAATTCCGGCTCATAAGGATCTCTTTTACATACACTAGGGACTCTTGAGTTCCCTGACAGTGGCTTTCTGTTCCCTTTGATGTACTTTTGTAGCAGAATGGCCACATTTCTGCCAGAGGGTTGTTAGAAATACACACATTGGCCAGATTAATTGTGAAGCAATAAAGAATTGTCAGAGGCCTGCTTGAGTCTTGACAAATGGATTTTCACCATTAACTAAACAACTTTCCTGACAATGAGGACGATGTTTAAAATTCTACACAAGATCAGGCAAACATTTCTGCTTTCCACAAGGACTGGTGAGCAAATGAATGTGACCTCTGCCCTAGAACCAGAGCAGATATTGCTCATAATATAGCTGTTTGGGGATCACAGTACACCTGTACCCGGGGAGTCACATGCTGAAACTTTGTGGAATTCTGATTAAGAACAGCACGGAGAGTTTGGAATATAAATACAGTGTTTGGTTTGTGAAAACCAAGTCTGTACAGATTCTTGTCCTGCCCGGGGAAGGGTGATAACTGTCTTTGATTCCTGAAAATGTCTAGTTTGCCAGCACTATTACTCATTTTCTATCATGTAAATTCCATAACCCTGATCAACAGCCCAAGGAGGTCAGTTCTGCTTACTTTTTGGAGCTTCAACGTCTATATTAATACTGCAATTTGAGGAAATTTTCCATATAACATCATGTAGGATTGTTTATATGCAGTACACAGTGAACCCTTCAAAACACCTGGATCCAAAGTAAATTTGGTTTTTATAATGGCCTACTGAAAGGCTGGACTCTAATGGCTGCATGATTCTCTGTCGTGGACATTAAAGGAAAAATTTCTACTATGATACTCAGGCAAGCATTCTTTGAGACCTAGACTGAAGAAGAAAGGAAATGAACATACCAGAATTTCAGCAGATCGCCTCAGGTGTTCTGACCTCTGCTTAAGCTGCAGAGTTAGGGAAGGGCTCTGCTTGCGGATGTGAAGTGGTGATTCTGCAAGAGGAAGGGAGGGATACCCTGAAAAAGCATAGTCTTCCAAACCTGTTAGAATGAGCTGCTGTGATCATCTACTACCTCCTAATATCAAAGAATCTATTTTTCACAGCACTATTCAGCTACCTTCGAACTGTATAACACTCAGGAAAGTCAGATAAAATGTTTCCTCACAAAGGTATTTAAAATAGAATAAAAGACAGAAATTGACTCTAGTCAGTGTGTATTAATACTCAGTAATTTATACAACACTCCTCAACAATTCTGTGAAAAATATTACAGGTACTATTGTAATTTCTTTTTACAGATAAGGAGACAAAGGCTTAAAAAGAGGTTGTCCCTGGCCTGAGGACCCACAGCTGGTAAAGAGAAGATCTAAGATTCAAACTCAGGCAGTAGAACCTCGCAGTCCTATGCCTTGGGTATTTTCCCACAGGCTACTTGCAGTGTTGTTACTTCTTGTGCAGTGGTCACTGATAAATAGCTGTCTATGAATGGACAATATGACCAATTTTTAGACAAGTTTCTGCTAATTACTGAAAGAGCTCAGCACATTAGAATCAAATATTCTTACTAGGACCTAGGAAGCTGCCAGTAAAATTCCTAGGACATTTCACAAGAAACCTAGAGCTCATTAGGGGATCGTCAGTCATCTCATGTGGAGTCCACCACTGCACTAATTTATTTTAAAACTAGAAGTGTAATGTGCAAACTTTATTTTAAAAATTCCTAAAGAAAAGCTAGAACATCTAACAACCAATGTATGAGTGAGTTATGCACATCTCCAGACTATACCAATTCTTAGTCAATTTACAGAGAGCAAACTATTTCCCAAATTTGGAGTCAATCCTCTGAGAACAATACTAATGGCTAAAGGTTTAGCCATTGTCTAAGGAAGCCACCCTAAGGGATTCTTGGAATCATGGGTTGACTGAGGCTTGGGAAACACCTACATCTAACCTGAGTCCTTGGTGTAGCCATCAGATAAGCACACTGCTGAGAAGGATTTTACCCTCAACACTGGTGACATTTCTGGGCTTTGTCCTTCATCCTCTTTCAGCATCTCTCTACTTGCAGCACCCCTTGCCCCTCCCCATAACTTTATCCATTGCTATGGCGACACTTACAGGCTGCAGATTCACTAATCTTTGGCCTGATCTCTCTTGAGCTCTGATCTTTGGCCTGATCTCTCTTGAGCTCTGACCTTGTCTTCAGCATGTTCTCCCATATCTGAAACACATTATGTTCAAAACTCAGCCCCCTCCCAACACTCCTTACCACCTTCAGGCACGGCATCATTACACACCCCGTCATTTTTTACTCCCCTTCTTCGCCCTCCATATTGGACAAGTCCACAAACCCAGGTGAGCCTACTTCAGGCACATCTCTCAAATCCAACTTTTTTTATTTTTTTGCATATCCAATGTACAAATTTACGGTATATCTAGGCTACTGCACCACCTAACCTGTCTCCAAATATCTTGTCTCATCCTATTTTAATACCCTTTATATACACTTGCAAGAGTTACATTGCTAAAGTTACATAATGCCATTCTCTTGTTAATAATCAATTGGTGCAGCTTCCCCAATTGTTGGCAGGATGTTCCAAACTCACTGGCTTTTATGAAAGTTTTTTTTACAACCTGCCTTGGCTCACTTTTCCAACTCATCTCTGTCCCCATTCCAGTCACATACACTAAAGTTTGGTCATAATGATCAAATCGTGGATTCTCTTGAATAGGCTGTCAGTGAGAACAAGATAACACAGTAGTTTAAAAAAAGGGCTTCTCATTTGGACTGATGTGAACTGAATCACAGATTTGCCTCTTACTGATGTAATAACCTATCAGTTCATTCTAAGACCCAACTTTCCCTCGTCTTAAAAAATGGGATAATATATCGTAAGGGTATCATCAGAATTTAGTTGATAATGTGTTCGCTATTACAATCCTCCTCCTCATCAGGTGTATCTGTAGCTATGATTTAGTGTACAGCAAATTTTCAAAGAAGAAATATTTTGTACAAATATATTATTGTTAGCTAATTGATGATGTCCTCAAGGCTTGTATTCTCTAGCCTATGAAGAGATTTGAAGTGATAGGTTGGGAAAAAATTGAAATATATTTGTAGCAATTAAAAACTACCCTGTTGAGGCTCATATAAACCCACTTTTCTAAACCACTGACTTAGTAAATCTTTGAATATAGAATTTCCATATAATATGCTTTATACTATTATTTTATTTACAATGTGTTATATCTCCAAATAAACCCGAGTACCAGAATTTCATTTTTTACTTCATAACATCTCAACAGTACCTAGCTCAACACAAGATTCTTGGTAGTGCTTCAATATCAAAGTCAGAGTGAATTTATCAGGCTAAGGACTGCTACTCTCCATGAGTTTCTGATGTTGCTCATCCATGATGTTTTTTTGCCAAGAGAATAATTAAAGTAAAAACTATTTTACAATTTCTTTTGTCACAAAGCAAAATGCAAATTAGTACGCATGGCACATAAATTAAAATTAGGCTTTGAGCAATTAAATATTTTAATTACAATGTTGATAAACACAGTTCATAACATGGAGGCCATATTTCTCCAGGTTACCTGCACTACTTGATACCAGTGAATATGCACAGTGCTTATGAAAATGTTGTATTTGACTGCAGACAGAAAAAAATCTGTGAGTCTGGCCTCTAGTTGGAGACTATCTCACAATGCCTCTCTGGGAAAACGTTGTTCCTCTCCAAAATTGTCTACATAAATTCTTAACTATTTCCTCTGATATTCATGTTTTTAAAATTCAAAAAATCATGTCCGTAAGTTGTTCTGAGCTTCTTCAGTAAAAGTCACATTTACTGAGTATGTACTGATACAGCTAACAATTATTAGCAGTCACCATGTGCCAGACACCATTCTAAGCACTCCACATCGTACCATTTCAAGCCTCATGATAACCCTGCAGGGTAGGTACTACTATCCTCATTTTACAGATGTGACAACCAAGGTGTGGGGAAGAAAATTCACATGCCCATGATTATACCATTACTAAGGGGTACAGACTGAATTTGCACAGAGGCTGTCCACTCCCAGAGCCTCTGCTCTCAACCACCATGCCATACTGCTGACAGAGAGTAGAATCCAGTAAGTACTAAGAGTTTTAGACAACACTTTGGGAACTCAAGGAAGGAGAAATTACTTCCTATTAAAGTTCAGGAAAGACCTCAAACAGAAGGATATGCAGGATTCTGACTGCAGAGATGGAGCAGGCATGACTTGCACTCTACGCCTTGCATGGACAAAGCTGCACAGCCAGGGACATGCAGGGAACAGGGTGGAACAGACAAGAAGTCTGGTTTGGCTACTGACGCAACAGAAGATGTAGTTGGAAGGACTCCTCAGATGCCACAGAAAGATGCTTTGGGGCTTTAACCACTAGGCTATGAAAAGCCTCTAAAGTTTTCCTCAACAAAATGACATGAGTACAGACATTCTTTGGGAAGATTTATTAGAATTTTTTAAAAGCTTAGGAATTTTTTCTCAGAAGATCATTTTCCCTGCTATTCTAATACACTATTTTGGATAATAATGCAAAAATCAAGAAATTCTCCATCGGGAGGACTAATGGACTGAAGCTAACAGGATGAAACTCAATAGGAATGAGAATGAAGTTCTGAAACTTCAGCTGTAAATGTTTAGGATGATTGCTTTCTGGCATGAGTCCTGTTCATATAAAAAAATGAAGAGATTTTGGCCAAAGGCAAGATCAGTACAAGCCAACAGCATTACATGGACACCAAGAAAACTATGTAACAGGATCTTAAGTGGCAAAAAGGCATAGAAGAGTATCATATAGAAAGGAGAGATGATTATGCTAAATGCAGCAGAACTGGAATTCTGCTCTGAGCACCACATTACAGAAGTATGTTGACAGCCAGGACTGAATTCAGAGCAGGATGGATGCAGAGAGACTGTCAAGAAGGCACGCCACATGTGAAAATGTTGGAAGCACTGCAGAAATTTAGAAGGCTCCAAGGACGCATGATCATGGTCTTCAAACATTTCAAGAACTGTCTGGGAAGAACAATCTGTGTAGACTTGTGATACAAAAATAGAACCAATGAGAGGATAATAAAACCAATGAATCAACTAATACTAAAGGCCAGCTCCATATCAGCAATGGGAGAGGAGAAAGGATCTGGAGGTATAAGAAGCAATCAGTAACCAATGGATGCCTACAGGCTAGCCAAAGAGACAAGATAGTACTTTTAAAAAGAATACCTACCTTAACTAGTATGGGAGTATGTAAGTATTAAAGGAAAGATACTGACAGCCTAGTCTTCAGGAATTTGCAGAAGATGTCAGTATGAGGGGAGTGGTCAGACAGTGCTTTAAGGAGAAGTGGGATGTGAAATTTGATCGGACTTTGACAAATTAATCAGTTTACAAATCCAAAGTGGTCAAGTAACTGCCAAAAAGCCAAATCTTCAGTAAACGGACAGAACTGTAAACAGATTACTATTGAAAACGCTCAATGAGTCCTCTTAGGGCTTAAGAACATACAATAATTCTGTGTAATCCATTCCTTCTCAAATTTTTGCAATTCATAAGAAGTAATGTGATTCCTTCCCTTTTTTTTTTTTCTCACAATAGCACCTCCTATACACATGTGAACACAAGCAACAACACTTACATATTACTGGAGAAGAGGAACAGAAACTATCTTTTCCTTCAAGAGAGTGAGTCAGAGAAGGGAGTAAAAATGGTGAAAGAAGAGGGAACATGGGAGCACCGTTAATGAGGAGAAACGTCCTCCCTGGATTGTTCAAAGACCTGCAGCTGCTTCCACCAAAACCTCAGAGTTTTTCTACTGCCTCCGGACTGAAAAACTCAAGACAGGTAGCACATTTTGTCATTAACTCGGCATCTTGTGGGGGAGAAGGCCCAGGCCTCGCAGCCAAACCAACCCTTGTTCACATCCTTCCCCTGACATGCATCAGCTGTACAAACCTGGGAAGACACTTATCCCCACCATGCCTCAGTTTCCTTATCGGTAAACCTTGGATACCACCTCTGCAGAGTCTTCATGAAAATTAACGAAACAGTATTTGTAAAACGCCCACCCGCTCCTACTTTGATCACCAAAACCCATGAATTCCTAGTGGTAGACACTTTGATAGTTCAGGCACTTCTGATACTTCGGAAATTACACTACTCCCTGAAAAAGGTCAAGACGGGTTTGTCTAATACTGACGTCTGATTTCTTCTATTTCATAGATTAGAGAGTAGTTTTTGAAGAGATTTCAACCTCTTCCTGGTAAGGGATCTCCACAGACTCGCCTAACTCAAAGAGAGATGATGCCTTAGGGTCTTTGTGAGGAGGAGGAGCAGCAGCAACAGCCAGAGATGGGTCAAGTGATAAGTCCTGTAATATTTTAACTGAAATATTCATAACTATTGAACAATCTGAGGTTGCCAAAGAGTGAAATGAAAGACAACTGGTGTACACAATGCTATTATAGAAAAAGAATCTTTTGAAGTAAGTGGCTCTCTGTTGACTCTGGTATAATCTCGGTGCTATGAAGCCCCCTGTCTGGAATATTCCTGCAGCCCTGCGGATGTCCTGCACCAGTGCTGAAGGGTCCTGGTCACCCACCAGGCTCTCTAAGGTGCCTTCAGCAGGCAGGACTATCACATGTTCTTGTCTCCATACCTCCAAGCATTCCTTCTAAGTTTATGGACACACTATTTGGAATTAGTACTGCAACTCGTGGAAGAGGAAGAAAAACAGGGTGAAAACATCTCTATTATCATCCACATATTCCAAAAGTTTCAGATAGCTGAATACCACTTCACTACACAAATAACTGAAATAGTGTGCCTTCTGTCTTCTTAAGCAAAATAGTGGACCTTTCACGTTCCAAATGGTGATTTTTGTGAGGCATCAAGCTGGACTCTTGGGAAGTCTGAAAGAGATCTGCATTTAACCAGGAGCTACCCTTTACATATTGGGCTCCAATTTTCCCACGTCTTTTCATAATAGAAGGAAAAAAAGCTCGTCTTCATGTTCATTTAATTAACTACATCTAACAAATGGAGAGTTACTTATTCTAACCTTCCTAGCCAAGAAACAAGACCTATTTACACTGCTCACTTACAAGTCCTGAGTTTGTTTGGGACCTGAGCTGTGTAAGCCTATCATTTGTTCATCACGAAAGCCGCCTAGCAATGAATGTTCATCTCATCAGTACTCACATTGTCCAAACACTCCTCTCAATAGATTTTTTCCCCTTAAATAATCTATAGGCTTCTCCAGCACTAAGAAACAATTCCCTTTTTCTCAGTCCCTCCGTCCTTCTGTTTAGACACGTACTTGGGGGCAATTGTTGGTGCAATCTGCCCTCTGTGAACGGTCTCACTGCCCAGGCGCACTGCACGCCCAGACTGCTGAAAGGCTGTTGCACTGTCTCCTAGGATGGCAGTTACTTGCTTCCCCACGTCTTTACTATAGTAATGCTGCATATCTTGACTGAGCTGCCTTCACTCTCTGCTTTTGGAAAATTTCCAGGCAGGGTCTGTGTTTACGTCAGCAAGACTGATTCAAAACACCACCTCTGGGGTTTTAAACAGGCTTTGAAACACATTCCTGCATTCAGCTCAACTGGGGTCAGTAGGAGGCCTTCCAGTAAATCTGTTACTTCACTTTGTCATTCTACTTATTGCAGAGGGGCACTGATTTCCTTTTAGTTCATCTCATAAGTTATTTTTTTATTTTTCATAAACTTCTGCCAGAACTTTGGCTATAAGAACCTTGTATTATTCTGCCCGTTATCTGCAAAGATTCTGCTTGCTGGGGTAAGCTAAGAGTTGTTGTTCCATTTTCCATCTGATTTTTTTTTTGGCTTTAGGATCATAAAAATAAAGTACTTTGTATATATTTTCAAATCTAAACAGAAGTCATATCTTGTTAAATTGCCTTGATTATCACAGTTGCTCTTCAATTATTCCCTTGGCTTAGAGTTTAACAAGGGCCTTTAAAATCTGTGAAAGATATGTACAGAGGGGACAGGGCAGGAGGCTGTGATTCTATGCAGAACTACAGGAGCTACCACAACAAAACTGTAAAATGGGAAACTTAAAACAATTTCTAAATATAATGCAAATTTCTTATTACTTACAAGATTTAAAGCTAAAGACTTCCTATTCAGTAATAATCATCAAAGCACAGAAGTGTTAAATTATTCTCACAAACAAATGAGCACAACAAGCTATTGCCACAGTTCTAAACATCATGCTGGAAATTTATCCCCTATCATGTACCTTGGTTTTGCTTACCATCCCCTGAAATCTGAGATAAAATGAAAAAAAAAAAAAAAACTTACCTCTCCCCCAACACACTATACAAAAATCCACCCCCCAATATTTCATCTAAGTAGGCTTTCTTACTGCTTTCTTATTTAAAAAGAGGCTCAATGAGGCCAAAGTAGACTTTAACTTTTGATTATAAAATATACTAGTAAAATAATTTAAAATAAACACACATGAAAAATATAAAAATGATGCTACTTAACCAAAAAGAACCCAGAATACACTGAAGCAAATGATTTCAATTTAAAGGAAATGAAATTCAAATAAACAACAAAAGGACCCTTCCTGATACTTCCCCTTCCCTCCAAAAGACACCACAAAGGACAAGAAAAAGAATAAAAAGAAAATAAAAGACAGATAAGGAGCCTTGACAAAGTGGTTGTATGGATAACAATCCTGTAACAAACACAAAAGGAAGTTAGCAGACATTATGGAAACCTTCCTGGAAAGAGCATGCATTTATGTTTCTTGACGCAAACCCTCTGCTTGCTATTAATCAGACGAACTTTGGCTTTGAGTATACACTCTAACTCAGGCACCGATTTCTTGAAGAAAGTACATGAGAGAGAAGCAGGGGGAGGCCAGGAAAAGATCAGAAGAAATGGGCAGATCACTCAAATCCCAGGCAGATTACTTCTGCAGGGCAGGCATGTAATGACAACTCCTTCCTCACTTAAATTTCTTCTCTAGGATCAGGGCAACAGCCATTTCTGGTTGGCGCCCTTTGTCCCAGCACTAAAAACAAGAGGAAAGGCTGGTAGCCCCACCAAAGAAATATTTTAATTCCTTGAAAGAGCAGAAGAGCTTGCTTGGGTAATGGAGGCTACCTCAGTAGACGTTTCTAAAATTAGATAATCATCTGGAAAGATCAGATTAGATAGTGTAAAGGCTCCTGCTCAAAAACAGGAATTGGAATCAAAAGACTGCTAAGCTATTCATTTTTATGCCTCTATTAAGATCCCATATGAACTAGTCTTCCCAAATTAGTAACAGGCCTTATCTACTTTCCTTCTATGGTTGAGCTTTAGAAACTTATATTCACACCATAACAAAAATGTTTGAAAAGTTAAAAAATTAAATTCACTATCCCTTAACATTATTCACCAATACTCTACTAATAAAACTATAAGCCCCACCTATGTATTCACCTAAAAATGGATTTAAAACAAACAAATGAAAAAGCTATAGCAACTATTCGCTTTCTTCTTTCCTCTTTTAAGTGAAAGAAAAGAACCAGTCTGCAGAAAGAAGTCTATAGCCCAAATTACTGATTTAGGAGGTGCTCTGAAACTTACCTTTTAGCAGGTTACAAGTCTCCTGGATGATATTCTTAAGGGAGAAGCACAAAGTATCTCTGTGGCCCTGTGTCCTCATGGCCCAGGGGTGGGGCAGCCATGCTCCAGCCCACATGTACTGCCCTACACCTGCCGATCTGCACCCCGACTTCTACCTCCACCCCGGGAGCAGGACCTCCCGGCTGCTCCAGCCCTGCCGGCCCAGAGAAACAAAGGGCAACAGAGCTCCTTGTCTAAGTGGAGAACTATTCCCACTGCACGGTAGCTATTTAAAGAGGTGGTGCCTGCGGGACAAACGCTGCCTCGGAGCCTTCCTGTTTGTGTCCCAGCTCAAATTTTCATCCATTTCCTAAGGAAGACTGCAAAGTGGAATCAGCCTTGAGGCTGAGATTTATGAAAATCCACACGGTGTGCAAGGGCCATTTTTAGAAACAGTTTTCCCCTTTCCTTTTTTTCTCCATTAATTAGATATGAGGCTTTATTAAAAGTACTTTTAAAGTCAAAAGCAAAAACTGTATCTGTGGTTTTTCTACTCCTGAAGGATTTTTTGCCCTGAAATGTAGAAAGGAAAGAATTTGTGGATGAGTAACCCCAAATCTACCAAGTAATAATGCAGAGAAAAACCATGTGACTTATGGTCAGAAAACAAGAGTTTGATTAGAAAAATCCTGCCATTTACTAGCTTTAGATAAAGAAATGCACCCAATCTCTCTGGATCTCAGTTTTTGTCTGAATAAATGGGACTAATAACATGTACTTTTACATGTCTGTTTGTAAGCACTACTGGAAAAGACCCCGGCTGTGCCCCATAGAAAAGTCAGAGGCATGCTGTCATTACATCACGGTATCCAATTTCCTAGCGGCTGTTACATTAATATTAGACTTTAGTAGCTGGATAAAAAGAGCTAATATATTTTCTGTCTTACCTCCAAAATTCTTTTATGTATATATTCGTTTGCTTGTGTATTGTCTGATTTTCTCAATGCACCGAGGTTGCAGGAGGGCCAATGACCTCAATGGTAGTACCGATTTAACAATACCCCCACTATCAAGAACAACTCTTGGCATATACGAACATCCAATAAATATTTGTAAATAAATGAACAGATAAACGCATAACTTCAGGCAAAATCAAACACAGTGCTCTACACACAGTAAGCCTATAACAAATACTATTTACTGAATGCACTGCAACTTTTCTCTGTAGAGAAACATCTCAGGAAAAATGCAATGTAATAGAATTTTAAGACAAGTTGGAGCTCTTAAAAACATTTGAGATAAATATGACTGTATGTTTTGTTAGATCACCCTGTTCAAATACATTATTAATTTGGTTAATAGACAAACTTCTTACATCAGGAATATTAGGTACAATATTCAATATTAATTCACTGAAAAAGTTTAGTTTTCTTTAGAATGTATCTAAAAATCCTTCCTCAGGCCTGTTTTTCTTCAGTAGAAACTCTTTCCTCTGTTGCTCTCTAAGTCCTAGCTTGGTGGCAAGATAAGGATTCACTGATTTTTTTAAGAGCATTACTCAGACAAGAAGGATAAAGATGTGTGGTCCTTTGTGGTCCCTATGATCCAACTACCACTGTTTAATATGACCTAACGACATGCTAGGAAACAGGACAGTGTCAGGCACCTGAAACAACAGATTTAGTTCTGAGCCTTCACATTATTGCCTGAATCCAGTTCAGGCCAGTTCAGGCCACTTGAGACTAAAAATCAATTCTTTGATGGCTGCTCGTTAATCTATTATGTGTAAAGAAAAAAGCGACTTCAGTGGATATTTGTTCATTTCAAAAAATTACCAAGAGAGGAAATATCCTGAATCTTAAAAGATCATCTGAAACATGACTCCCTCTTACTTCTAAGGCTTTCTCTTGCTTTGCCTGAGAAACAGCACCTTCCTTCCACGTCTCTTTTCCTTTCCCTATGCCCACTTTAGGGATAGCGTAACAGCTATCCCATAATGGGTCTTTTCACAGGTGTTAGAAGTGAGATATAAAGATTTAAAGTTGCTCACTCTGAATGAAGCATTTTAGTGCCAGAATATGAGGAAACATAATCACTGAACCTGAAAGCGCTATAGCTTTTGGCCAACGAGAAAGAAACTCTAAAGAACAGAGAGTGAAGGTCAAATAAAGGCAGAATTTATTGCCTTTAACAAGTATCTATTCTGTTTTCCAGACACTGGAATGACATCCTTGACCACAGCCCTCCTCCCCCTTCTCTCATGTAGCTCCCCTGGTGCTAGAGAAATTTTTAATTGAATAATTAAAGATTTTAAAGAAGTTTCAAAATCGACTTTTGACAGCTTGGCGTAGCACGGCTTTCTCACCTTACTGTGGGCCTCCAGCCTGACAAGTACCAGTCTACACAGAGCTTGTGAGTTCAACCACAAGGGTTGTCAGATGTGGCGTAAATGCCTCCAGGAACATGCACATTTGACCCGGCAGTGGGGAGGGGGGATGAACTGTGGAAACTGCCATCCAATAGCCAAGTTTCCTCTTCATCTAATGAAGAAAGAATTCCTTTAAGAAGAGTTCTTCAGGAAGCTCTGACACCCTCCCTTTGGGATACTCGTGGACCTCCACCAGCTATTTCCTGTAAAATAGTTTTATTCCCCTAGTTACTGACAGACTTAATCAAGACATCACTGTGTATCTGGTTAGCAAATAAAAATATCACTTCAAAGTTACTGATAATATAGGGTCTTGTTATGCTAGTTTTATCATTATTTGAGATCATATATCTTATTTTAATAAACATTTATCTAATGCTACAGAAAACATAGAAATCAATCTTACAAGGGACAATAATTTATAGGCATGACTAAAAGGAGGAAATATCATAGAACACATTACCCAAAGTCTGTCATTACTAGGCATATACATTGAACAGAATAATAATGAATATATCCTTTTTGCCATCTGTTGCTTTATAGGACAGCAGATTTCCTGTCGGCTGACTCAAAGTTACACTGAAAGATTAATCTTATTGATAAAGATGTATTTTGATGGCTAGTTAATTCTAAGCAGTTAGAGCTATTTCTTTTCCAAAATGAGAAACAATATTTCTCCCTCTTCTTCTCTCTCTCAACTGGCTGTGCCCATGGGCTCTGCTACATGTTTTATTTATTTATTTATTTTTTAGGAATAGTCTGTTCTTTTTTTTTTAACTTTTTTTTTATTGAGTTAGTCATTTTACGACGTTGTGTCAAATTCCAGTGTAGAGCACAATTTCTCAGTTATACGCGAATATACATATAATTCATTGTCACAATTTTTTTCACTGTGAGCTACTACAAGATCTTGTGTATATTTCCCTGTGCTATATAGTATAATCTTATTTATCTGCTCTGCCATATGCCTGTCAGTATCTACAAATTTTGAAATCCCAATCTGTTATGTTAAACATTTTAAAGCCGTAAGATGTGTAAGTACCAGGTTCCTGTCTTCAATCAGTTCATGAACTGGTAACACAGAAATCTCAAGTACAAGGTAGGGTGTAGAAAAGGAGAAAGGATAACCTAAGATCAGGAGTGCAGGACATGAAGTAAGAATGACATAAGCTCAATGGCTTTGCCACTTTCATGCTGTTTGATCTTTGAGGAACTTCTTAATCCTTCTAAGTCTCGCTTTCCTTGTGGATAAAATAGAGCTCCTACTGGTACCTGCCTCCTAGGGTCGTGATAAACATTAAAGGAATTTATGAATGCCCTTAACAGAATGACTGGTTTTGGAAGTTATCATTACACAGCACTGACGCAGAAGAAAAACATTAACAAGAAATAATTAAATTCAAAGGAGAAAGAAAATCCCACTCATAAATAAGAGATACAGGATTTTGCAGCCAGGAAAACGGCTCTCTAGGAATAGTCTGAATGTACAGGCTGTCCTTGACTCATACCCTCTCAGTGTGAAAGATGACTGGGGAAAAGCACCTGGAAAGAAAAGGGGCCACAGCCCCCCTATCTCCCAGACGCCTGCCCACCCATGAGGCTGGGTACAATCTCAGCCTGTGCCATCCAGGGTACTGCAAATGCCCTTGGAGCCTCTTCTTTCTCTCCCCCAAACTGCTTCTCTCTCAACAGAGCTGGTCTCAAAGAATACCTTCATGTCTAGGAGAAAACATCCAGGATGTTCATAAAAACAGAAACTTCTGCTTCTGGCTATGGTACATTAACTGGAAGTAGAACAGCCTTCCCACCATAAACAACTGGAAACTGGATAAAATACGTGGGAAACTGTTTACAGAAACTAGACAAAAGGGAGCACAAGACATGATCCTTGAGAGAAGGGGGACAGCTGAGGTGACTGAGTCCTCCGGTTAAGGCAGCTCACCACTGGGACGCCCATTCCAGACTCCAGCGCAGAGAGAGAGGAAACCCAAGGACCCTGGGTCTCACTGAGTATAAGGGACACAGAACAGAGTTCCTGCAAGCAAAGGCCGAAGGAATATTAAGGAAAAGTACCAGACAGGGAGGGTCTATACTGACAAAGCGCTCAAGAAATCCACATGGGGTCTCCTTGAAGTTTGTGGCTGAATATTAAGTTACACATGTGCCAGGTCAACTTCATAACACTGGGCAAAAACAAACGAGAGTCTACGAAACAAGCGATTCCCAGATCTGGCAAGAAGCTTGGAGACACCTGAGTTTTACCAGCCAGAACAGAAAGTCTACTGAGCACCTGGGGCTTCAGGTCACAACCCCAGAAGACTCTTTAGTAGTCTGATACTTTAAAGTGTCTGTTTAGTAGCATTGCTACCTTAAATTTACATAGTGTTATAGGTCAAACATGCTCAATTTTAGAAGGCTGAAAAATATTTCTAAATGATTACGTTTACGTGTTTTCCTTTTCAGTCAGTGAAGCAATGGGTGATTATGTGGTGGATCATATAATGGACTCTTCAGATATATTCTTAAGATTTACCTGACTGCCCAAATTTTTCAATATAAAAACATTTCTACAGGCTGATGGCTATCTTACAACTTACACTTCCTTCTTATACTCATATCACAAATTAATAGCCTTTTCAAGTTCCAACTTTTCTTTTTCAAAACTTAATGAAAAGGTCACTGAAATGTTTAAGTATCACTTTGTTCATTAAAAAAAATTTCATAGTGGGCTTGTTTACTTCATGTATATATAAACCAACACAGAACTTGAGTCTCTAGTTTTTTATCCAAAATATTTTCTAAGAACAACTGTACTTCCTCTTCACCTTTATCCTCTGCACAGTCACCAAAGTATCTGTATATTCCAAAAGCAGAGAAGAATGCAAAGCCATGTTGAGATTTAGATCCTAACCAATAGCTGAATCATCCTTAGCTAAGTGACTCCCCAATAACCACTCCTCAACACACACCACATAAGTATGCATGATGGGGTCCCTGAAAAATGAAAAAGGTACCACATTTCATAGAGCTTTCAACAAACAGTAAAGCCAACACACATAAATCCCAATTTAGTTGTCTACACAATGGATATTTTAAGAAGAAAAATGATGAAAGTGATTCTGCTGAACACCACAGTAAAACCAGACACCATTCCAACTCCTTATGCATCAGGAGGCTGTCTATATGCAAATAAGAAATCTTCTTGTAGGGGCAACAATTCCAGGCTGTAGCAGTTCAGTAACAGACTTCCCCCTTGTAAATAATTGCACATCAGGAAGTTTTATCTCAATGTCAGTGCTTGTCATGTCCCATGAGCCTAAGACCTATACTGTAAAACACAAAGCAACATGAGTCTTTTAATTATAAAGTGCCAAACTTCAAAAAATACCAAACTACCTAATTTCCCTATTTTCTTGCTCTCCCTATTTCTACTAAGTAGTAATAATACTGCATAACTGATAATTAAAGCCAAGTTTCAGTAAGCTTTATATGATGCAGGTAGAGTTGGAAGGCAAGCAGAGAGAGGCTGAAGAGAAAGAAACTGGAAGCAGAGGAAACCTACCCCGAGGGACGAGTAGACTGCCAACATACAGCACTCTTCATTCTGACTGAGGCTAGTGCTGAAATGTAACAAATGATTCTTATATTCAACAAACATTCTGGAGAGCCTAGCAGGTACTAGGCCCTGTGTTGGAGACCAAAGATACAATGGGGAGCAAAGATGGACGTTCTTGGCCCTTATCACAAGGGAGACCAATCACATAACTACAACTACAAAATGGTGAGATGTGTCGCAAGTGAATGTTTCCCGAGGGAAAAGCTGCTTGAGCTGGGATTGGACAGCTAGGCAGGAATTAGCAAGATGCAGAGGATGGCGAGGTCAATGACCAGAAGGACATGGCAGGCAGGACAATTAGGAAAAGAGGGGGTGCGGGCATTTAAGCAGGCTGAAAAAGGACACAGACAGTCAGGAGAGGTGGATGTGGCCAGGAGACGCCGGACCATGCAGCCACATGAAGGATTTCAGTCCTTATCCTTAAACAATGGGAAGCTGTTAAAGATAATTTTAAGCAGAAATTTACTATGCCTCCTCAAAATTTTACCTGAATGAAGTATACTAAAAGGAAGCATGGAAATCTTAATGAAAATAATTCCCATGGAGTCTACCAATATGGTATTCATATAATACAGTCGTTTTCAACATGCATAAATGACTTGACTCGATGCAAAGAGAAAAGTTCGTCACAATTTTCATTCATCAAACAAATGCTTATTAAGTAAATTGTTATATGCCAGGTCAATTCTCAACACTTGAGATTCATCACACAACAAGACCAAGACCCTCATGAAATTTAATTCTAGTGATGAAGGTAATAAATAATGAAGACAATAAATAAGTAAATTTTTGTAGTATTTAAGAAGACAATTAAGTGTCATGGAAATGGGAAAAACTGAGCTGAGTTGAGGAAGATCAGAAGATGAGGGGAGCAAGAGGGGGAGGTAGGAAATGACTGTACAGAACAGGTTGTTAGGTCTCAACTGGAAGATGAAATCTGTATAATCTTGGTTGTTTATCAAACTTTGACAGTTCCTGCTGAAATAAAAGAATTATTTTAGTGCCATTTCTAGATACACGTCAAGTTGAATGAGAAAGAGAGATCAAAGAACTATCAGCTATTGCTCAAAACTTACAGCTTCTGGATTTTCTGTCTTCCTGTATCGGCCTCCTGTTTCACAACAACATTCTGAATACTGACTGATGATTTTATTGTACTTTCCACTTGGCAGTAATCTATTCACAGACAAAAGAAAGCCAGCCTCACCCATGTGATAACTTTAGCTTCTTTCAGCTGGAAAATATGGACAGATTTTTATTTTCAAAAGTCCTCATGCCAGTAAGAATTAAAAAATCTGAAAGGCACCTCATAGTAACAGATACAGCAGGAGGGTAAATAAAGGGTGAATGAATATAACCTTGCAGAACTAGGGCAAAATTATTATTAACTAATATTCCTAATTACAAGTAGGTTTTAAAACAGGTTTTAACATGTGTCAAGATCTCAACCCATCCCTTTTCTGAAATTAAAAAATCTGGAAGTGAAAAGATAGCTTCCTTGACAATACAAACGGTCCCAAAATGATTCGCAGGAACAAAAGAAACGAGATGATTGTCAGGAGGAAGTGTGCTTTGAATCCAAGATAGCAAATAGTTCTTGTTTACAATAAGCCATGCACAGCCAGCTTTAACTATTAGCAGTTATGTGCAAATGATTATTAACCGAACTGCACAGTGAGGGCATTAAGTCACAGGATGACTGCTGCTTTATGCTGCACTTCTACTAAAACTTGATTTTATTGCCCATTTTCAACAGCTCTTGGGCTTGGGTTGTAAACAACAGCCTTTTGGTAATTCTTCTGCAAAGGATGCAGCTGGTGAGCAAAATTTAATCATATGTGTACCCAACAAAGAAGAACAAATAACGAAACAAAATAACATGATTCTCCATTTATAAGTCAAACAAGTTCTGTGCCTTACCTAAGAGGCTATATCTTTCATTCCAATCATTAGTGATCATTAATAATGAAACCATTTTCATTTTTCTCAAGTGTTTATCTTTATTATATTAGGAAGCCAAACCATAGTCTAGACTTTTATAGAGAGACAAGTACAATCAAGACGTCATGCCAGGCTTAAAATAATGATAAAAATAATAAAACAGTTTAGGTATTTGACAGGTGCTGAGTCAGTATTTTAAGTGCTTTAAATATACTAACTAGTTTCTTCCTTGGTACCATCCAATGAGACTGTACTATTAGTTCCATCATTTTACAGATCAAGAAACGGAGGCACAGAGAGGTTAAGTCACTTGCCCAGGATTACACAGGTTGGCTTCTGATGTATGAGGCACAGAGAGCTTAAATAATTTGCCCAGGATTAGACAGCTAGCCTCTGATGCTATAAAAACTGAACAATAATTTCGCAGTGTGCCAGTTACTACCTCTGCTTTCACACTGCAGAATTTACATTTTTACAAGTCTTGTACTTTGTCAGACAAGAAAATCATAATTGCTCAAGTATTCTCTTTGAGGAGAAGACCTGCAAGGAAAATGCAATCATTCGGTGATGTTTACATGACTCGTGAAAAGGGAAAGGGGAAAAACCAAACATTTACTGAGTCTCCAGGATGGGCCAACACTGTGCTGTGTTGTCCCCATTTTACCTGATCAAATCTTGACAATGTACCTATAAGGTATTATTCTCCCCATTTCTAAGGCCTGGAAGAACTGAGGGTAGAAGAAGTTATGTAAAGTGCCTGAGCAGACACGAGGGGAGGTCAGAGGTCCACTTCTGTCAGATCCAAAGTCACACCACACCCACACAACACACTGCTCCCACCCCCAAGTGGCTGCCCCTCCTCTGAGAGGCATCTTTGTAAGTGGTGGTCTACTCTTTCTAAGGGGCTAGACTGTATCATGGTCAAAGCTGAGACTCTTTGACCTGGGGTGAGACTCCTGGGTTGGAAGCCTAGTTCTGCTGATGACTAACCACGGACAAGTTACTCGATCTCATTCTGCTGCAATTTCCCCAGCCATGAGTGACAGTACCTCTGTGAATATTAAAGGAGCTAACATATATACGCCTTCCAGTATTTGTCCCCATAGCATGTATCACAATACACTATATACCAACTAAAATTTTAATCCTTTTACAGTATAGACTGGAGGAATAGCCAAGAGTAGAAGCTAGAATGTAGAGACAAATTGGGCCATGTAAGGCTTTCAAGGATAGTTGAAATATTAAGCAGTTGGAGTTTATCCTAAGGGAAATGAGAAACCACTGCAGAATTTCAAGCAGTGTGTGTGTGTGGCATGACTGAACTCCATTTTAGAAAAATCGCTCTGTTCGCATTGTAAGGACTTTTCTGGAGCAGAGGAAGCACTTGCAAGACGTCTGAAATAAGACAAGTGAGAAAGGCTGATGGCTTAAGTCATGCCATGGGGACACAAGAAACTAATACACTCTAGAAAGCTAACTGACAGACTTTGTGATTGATGGGGGCAGGAAATGGGTTACCATGTTACCAGCAAATGGGTAGATAATGGTGAAGGGAGATAAAGTCAAAGTGGACCTTTCAAATTTGAGAAACCTACTGGACTGCCATTAGACCACTGGCTATTGATAGTCTCCATCACCTACTAAACCTTTACTATACATTACACGGTGTGCCAAGAAATTATATTACCATGCGCCTTTCTACAGACCAGGAAGGAAGCTGAGCCTTAATGAGACACATAACTCAGCCATGCACCACATCGCGCCCACACCCTAACCACCCCTACCACCACCCCTGGGGCACCACGATCTTAGTCTCTGATACAAGATTAGTTCTGGCCATTTTTGTACAGTATACAATTGGAACAGTACAGTGTATGCACTCCATTGTGCACGTCTATATGTACCTTTAAAGTCTGCAATTTAACTTGAGGGAAAAAAAGGTTGTTGTAGATGAAGACACAAGTAAAATCTTAATTCCTTTTCCTGTATTCTAAGTAGTCCTGTCATGGATACACAGTACCTACACATTTGGATTCCCAAGTAAAATCAGTAATGTGACATGAATCCAGAGAAGGACAAGGCCCATTTCAGCGCTGCATCCTTTTGAAGAGATTGAGTCACCGACCCAGACTAACTGTAACAAATCCCTTCATATGAATTAAAGATTAGGATGTAAAGTAACAGTAATGGTGAGATGGGTTTTAAAGGGAAAGGTTTTTTTTTTTTTGTAATGGCTTAAAGTAAGCTGAGATAAACTTCAGATAATAAATTTGAAATCAACTCTAATTACTGCTTTATCAAAGTAATCCCTTCTTCTAGTTAGGAATCTTTCACACAGCTAAGGAATTGAAAGTGACTTCAGAAAGTGTTTGGAATGTTTTTAAAATAATGGAAATGACAGTAAAGAAACTTTACTAGTTTAAAGAATTATTTTCTAAAATAATTTCATAGAAGTGGTGCATTTAATGTAGTATTTTACTCTATGATAATTATACTATATAATTTTACATTGCACTTGATGAATTCTGAGTTGTTTCTTCCCTAGACCTAAAAATTTCTTGGTGGGGTGGGGATTACAATCTTATTTTTAGGGTAAGAGGATCTTGGCTCTAAAAGTCTTCCTATGAATTATACTTCTTTTGCTTTCAACTGCAGTATTAAAAAACTAAAAACTTTACTTGGAATATGAAAACAATCATATTTGCAAATTTACTGCCATCAAACTTTTAAAGGTGCCCAACGTCTGTAATGGGAGAAAAAGCTTATCTATTCACCATAGTTCTCCACAACAGTTCTGTTTGTCTGTACCTGCACAAGCATGCATATAAGGGTGTAAGTCCATTTCAGAGAAGAATCTCATCATTTTCTAGCACAGCGAATTGTTTGTTTGAACTCCTACTGCACATCTTTTCATCATAAGTTCTTCTTAAATCTCTAAAATTCCTGATTATATTTTTATGTCCCTCCCCTAGAAAAGAGCCAACATTTAGCCTAGCCTTGTTGAACCAAGCAAGGTTCTGATTACAATCTTAATGACTCACCTTTTGAGAAAAGAATCAACCACCTATGACCTATACTTTGACTGCAGGACACGCTGCCTTTAAACTCAGTGGGAAGCAGCAACTTTCAGATGACATGCAAAGTCAGTTTATATTTTAGCTGAGAAATTCTGCACCTGGGTGTGAAAGACTAGCTTCCCTGTTACATCTTTAATTTTTCTCAAGGTTTGATAGATAAGAATCTGTGAAAATTTCCAAATTTTAGCTATTTTTTACTTGTTGTTTTTTGCTCTTATAATTTCCATATTTATTTCCTGTCATAGATGAGTTGTATATTTCAGTTCCTTCACTCATTTAAGTCTGATGTTCTATACGCATCTCTGGCTTATTTAAATTTCTTAAACTCGTAGGTGCAGAGTTCAAGCTCTGATATATATACATTTTTAACTAACCAACCATGCAGGATAACTACGTAAAAATTAGTAACATGTTAATAGTAAACTAGAGAATCCCAGAAGTGAAGATAGCCATTGCAACTTTATATATATACACATATACAGAAAGAGTATAAAATTAATATGCCTACACCCAAAGTGGGGCTGTTACCGATCACTAATAAGATATTCTAAATGAGAACTAGAGTTTCCTTATTGATTTTTAAGTTTTTCTTTTTGAAAAATCTGATTTGCTCCAAATTTGCCTGCCAACTCTTTAATAAAATTTTCTGAAAGTTGAGAAATCGTGTCTAAATGGATTAGAGTAAGAACTAAATCTCCATCTGCCAGGATGTCTGAATTTGCCTCCTTTCACTTTTACACATAAAGCATCAGTGGTGAAATAAAGATTAGAAGAAAACAGTAAGCATTTAAGAGGAAAAGCCTACTCCACGCTTACTGAGTATCAAATCTCAATTGATTACAGCCAGTGTTTTATTCAGACTTACATTTATAGTTTTACATGTGAAATGAGTATTTTAAAATCTCATTAATAAACACCCACTTACTAAAGCAACAAGTTTCATATCATTTTAAAACAAATCTAAAGCAGTCCTATGTCCTTACCTGTCTCTTACTCACAATAAACAAATCATTATTTCCTACTTTGCCTTTGATCTTCCCTGAGTAAAAACCACAACTCATTTACCTGAGATGATAAATGGATAGATACAGAGAGGGAAAAAGTCACTATAAAGTCTCATTTTCAGTTATGTCTACCTACGACTCTAACTAGACCAACCACCTAGAGGAAGACTGGAGAGTTTACATTTCCCTTTCCATCCTTTACTGCTTCCTGGTGCAATATTAAAAGACAAGCAAGCAACAGACTCTAGAGCGGACTCTGTGTCCTAAACCAAAGAACGGAGCATTCTTCCTCGTGCTCTCTGGATTCTAACACCTCCTCCATCCCCACTTTTCATCTGATGCAAGTATACTATGTTGGTCACAGGCATTTCTTATTTTGAATCTTCTAAGTAATATTTCTAATAAATCTACAATTCCATTCAGCAACAAGTAAAAAGAAGAGCTCCTTAAGCTTCAGTTTCCCAAATAAACTTGGAAAATAGCTCTGTGACACAGCACAATGACCATTCATTGCCCAGTGGACTCAAAAGCACTTGGAAAACGGCCCTCAAAGTCAAAACTCCACAGCTCTGGCATGAGACTTCTGAGGCCCACTTCCGAGGACACCATCGTCAAAGTCTCTTGACTTAACAGGTAATCCAGGCGGCAGAGCTCATTAATTCTCTGCTGAGGCAGTGCAGTATGAGTTTGATATCCAGTCCTGCTTGTGTAGGGTGAACAATTCTGTGTTCAATGCTTTATTCTACTGAACTCTGGAAACTCCCTTGACACCAGTTCTTTAAAAATTTACCAAAGTTGCTAAAAACACAGGCTATTCAATCTGTTCCTGTGTCTCTGATATCAGAGGTCCCATTAACTTTGGCATGATGGAGAGAAGGACATAAAGAGAGATCACACAATTTTGTAAAAGTATATATACCCTGTCATTGCTTAGTTCTTAATTCAATAGGGCAAGGAGGTGGAACATCAAACACTCTTTAAAAGTCCCTTTACCACATCTGCATGAATTTTATTTCTCTAGGGTAGCAGCATCATGAGAGTTGTCAATCCAAACTCTGTCTTAACCATTAATATGTCCCTGTAATTCCTAGTTCAAATACATTCCTCCCAATATGCAATGCTGGCCAGGTTTCTCTTCACATTTACCTCGGCCTCTGACCCATCTCTCTAGATACATGTTACTTCTTTAGGTTTTACTCCATTAGTTTCTCTTCCTGCCCTTCCTTCAGTCCTGCTCTGCTCCCCGTTCTCCCCTCTGTGCATCCACAGAATATGTAACGGGCCTTCCCTGTCTCCTCAACTTCACCATGTTAAAGAAGAATGGCTTATCCTACAGGTCAGTGCCCATGTTTCCAAAAATACTGGTATTTCCCATATGTGATAACATTAAACAGGTCACACTCTCTGCAAAGGGTCAGAAAGGATATTTTATGCCAGGTATTCCTGTGAGAGTTGTTTTCTTTATTCATCTCAGGTTTTCAACACATTAAGGTGGCAGAGGTGGAGCAGGGAGGCGGGGAGGAAAGCAGAGCAGGAAACGATGATGCAAAGGACTGTGCAAAGAAAGAATGGTGCTTCATGGGGATATTAGAACATGAGTAAAAGTAAGATTAAGAAGTTAACTCTTCCACAGATCTTACTATGTGGCAGTCACTGTTCTAAGGTCTTTACTTATACTCACTAATCCTCACGTCAATCCATGAGATTAATTCTGTTATTGGCCCCAGTGAGGAAACTGAGCAGCTAAAAGGCTAAATAACTTGCCCATATCCCACAGTCAGCAGAAGGGCCAGGATTCCGATACAGGTGATCTGGCTCCAGAAATCTTGCTCTTCACCACTGATTTGCTTATTTTAAAGATAACAGAGTTGATTATTTCAATACTGGAGTGGCTGAAAGATAAATTGGTAGTGACTTATGACTAAAATGGTCCCATTCCTTTCTGACTAACATATGAACCTTAATAATTCAAACATATACTAATTTAACTGGCTTTTGATGTTTACTGATAATACAGAAAAATTACTTAAATGTTGTCCAGGAATGATACACATGGAATACATTTTAAAGTATCTGGGCTCAGGTATAGGGTGACCATATGTGCTAGCTTGCTCAGAAAAATCCCAGTTTATACCTGCTGTCCAAGCATGATTGTACAGCACTTCCTTTCACTTTCAAAAGCGTCCCATTTTGGACAATAAAGTGTACAGTCATTTCACTTATGCACAACTAGTATAACTGGCACAAGTTAAATTGCACAAAATCCAGATCCAATCTCCTTATCGTATTATTTTCAGGTCATTCTTTTTAGCAACTCCAGGAGCTATTGGTCTGTGCCAACCACCACCAATGGCTCACCGTCCAGCATTTATTCCATTATCTCTATTTTTTCTGGTTTCATGGTCCCATTTCCAAGCTTTCTATTTAACAAGAATCTTTCACTTAGCTTTTTCCGCCTATAAAATTAATTAGGATTCCTGATTAATTCTAAAACTTCTAAAAGACAAAATCAATCCAAAACACCCTCCTTCCCCACCTCAAAATATATATAACTAAAAACTTTCTGTGCATCTAAAGTTACATAAAGTTATCTGTATAAATACTAGTTTATAATCTTACATGCTCACAAAAGGCAGAGTTCTACTGATCTTTTCCTCCCAAACACTTTACAGAATCTGGTACATCATATGTGAATTTCAAATGATCTTTTATTCATCTTCTGAGAATCAGTATCTGCACACAAACTGAGAAGCGCTGCATCTGGTTAATAATCCTGATTCTTTCATTTCCTCATCCTAAAAATCGGTTGTTTTTACCATCACGAGTTCAGAGGTGCTTTTTCCCATTTCTCTTTTTTCTGCCTCTTCCTACCTTCAAACACTTCATTTCCCTCTAGTCCTTCTGTCAAATTACTGCCTCTCCTCCTCCAATACTTTCTAGTCTGTAATAACCACTCTAATGACATTTCTGTCCTTAAGGATTCCGCTGTCGCTTTTTGGAAACAAGCGCTATTCAGTTGCACTCTCTCACATGCATCTAACAATACCTCCAACTCTGCGATTGCCTTAGTAGGCCTATGCTTTTTCCATATCGCTTTATAATTCTTCTGAAAAATTACTTACTTTTGGTCCTCTTATACAAAATCCTGACCTCCTTACCCTTGGATCAAATTATCCACTCAGATATATAGTCTACTTGGGAAACTCAGCTGGCAAATAACTTCCTAGCTCCTGGGCTTCATTCACCTTATTGCTTATGAAGATCCTCGGGAAACTGACTTACAGAAGGAAGGGAGGAAATTCCTGCCCTCCATTCCTAGATTAGTGTACGTGCCCTGAAGCACTGGATTGCATGGCCTTACTCTTATCTCGGTTCACAGAGCTACAGATGTTGGGAGGGTACCGTCCATCACTAGTTCTGGAAAGTTGCTCCATGCCAGTGTGAATTAGTATGAGGGAGACAACAGCCTACAATGTCCTGCTTAGGGATTTAAAAGTTTTGACAACGTTCTCTCTTTTCTAGCCAGCATGGGTTCTTCAGATCTTAGTATTTAAATTTATCTTGATTATGATACCCAATACAGAACTATATTCATCTTTAATTTCCACTAAATGGCCTCAGCTATCCAAAGACAGGTTTAATCTCACTATGATAATGACATATCATTAAAGGGTTTTCTATAAAAGTAGCTTTGAATGTGTGGTAGCTTTCTGGGAGAAAAAGCTATAAGGTTTGAAGATCACATTTAATAGAAAGAAGTGAATTTCATTAAAGATGTAAGGAAAGTAATTACAGCTTCAGAATCACATGGTCAAAGACAAATTATACATTCCACTCTATAATAATGTTTTAAACAGACATTTCTTTCTAATTACCTATTACCTTGTTCCTCCATGAAAATGGTCTTATTTGAGATATGTAGACATCAAGAACAAAACTGAAGTCACTGCAAACAGAGACTCCACTGTATCAGGTATTTTAGATCTACTGAGGTGATACTTAAGATAAGCACGTGTTCACTAGCACGTCTACCAGAATCTGACCAAATCTGAATCACAAAAAGTGAGCATGACTCTGAGTGTCAGCTTTACAATGAGACTCCTCTAGGAGTTTCAGCAACCAATTTGTTTTTTGTCTTTTTTGGACAGAGATCATAGTTACTAAGGCAAAAATCAGTATGCTTGGAGTTAAATGTTTCAAGATGAAATTCTACTAGAGTCAAAAACATGCAGTAGCAACACCTCTGGGTAGACTATCAGAATTCAAACTTTAAAACATCAACAAAGATGTTTTAAATCTGATGAGTAAATCAGACAACTGCATGAACCACAAACACAGATAGGGGACAGAGAAGAAAAAACATAGTTGATCTCAGTTTGGTCTCACTGAAAACATGGTACTTGTTTTTATTGTCACTTTACATTAGATAGAATAGCAATGTCTAAAAAACATTTTAAAAGGCTAATTTGAAGATTTATTTTTAATTAGATACAAGCAGTAACTCTCACATCAAATTAATTTTTTTTTGCTTTAACCTTTTACAATTGCAATATTGTACTAAAAATAAAGCAGAAATATTTAATAGTCTCTTTCAAGGACTCTTTCCTTAGGAAGAAAAAAAAAACTACAAAATAAGCCCTTAGGTACCAATTTCACACAGGGCACCTAGGTTTTCCAAGGCTCTTATTTCTCTATGCCCTCCCAAATCATAGCCTAGACTCAGAATCACTTGGATAAATGGCCCTTCTGCAATACACAAAAGTTACTGATTTATCAAGAGAGGCTTCAGGCTCTATTTCTACTTCATCTAATACTCCCATGTATGATGTTTAGAGCAACAATAGAAAAAAATCATCCTCCATCAATGAGTCAAAGACAAAAGCAAATGGAACAATTGTAAGCATACAAAGAGGGAAAAACAAACACATACCTTGGTGGGATGATACTGAGGTATTTCTTAGGAGCCTAACCTCTGCATTCCCGGATTGTGACCGAGACGATAATGAGGTGTTGAGAGGGATGAGTGACCTCACTGTCACCACACATAATTCCAGCCACAATTCGACTTTGCACCTGAGAAGAAGCTCTCAGAGCCCGTCTCACAGTCATCCCTCCTGGTCAGACATGGTCCTCCTTGGGTAGAGGCTGGAGTGGATTCAGAAACAGGTTTTGCTGAGCCTGAAACCTACACTGCACAAGGTCTGTGTTAACTGAAGACACACGTGGTCCCGGATGCAGAGAGTAAAGACTGACAGAGACAGAGTTACAGACAGAATCACATGCAAGCTCAAATTTGAAAGTTAAACATTAGTCTCTGGTTTACTTGTAAAGTCAGTGATACAATCAGAATAGATAAGAAGGTCTGTTTTGCTTCATTGTTTGAATTTGGGTCTGAGGACCCAATAATTCATGATAATGCTCACATTCTTTTGAAACAGTTCCAGAATCCATGGTTGTTAAATTCAGTAGGGGAAGAATTCCATTTGGCTCCACTCATGTTTTCCTCCCTGAGTAGAAATGAGGATTAATAAAAAGCATGGCTGAGTAGAAATCTTATTTGTCTACCAAGGGTGAATGGGGTATTGGCCAATTTGTAAAGGGAGCTAAAATTAAATTCTTAACATAATTTAACATCAATTAAATGCATGTAATGCGAATGACCACCTTGAAAATTAATCTACTTAATAAAGTATAATCAAATTGGTCTGTTCTACAAATGTGACTCTCCTTCCTTTCTAATTAAACACTATTTTATGAAGTTGGACTTCACAGAGGCCTGGAATTTTTTAAAAGATTTGAAGGCATATCTTCAAAATGAGAGGAACTTTGCTATTGCTTATGATAGAAAAATTGGTTTCTTGTCTTAGCAATTGCCAATTAACTTCATAACTCCAGAGAGTTTCCAGGACAGAAAATCAAACTAAAATCAGAAAGAATTATGTAGCAAATATTATGGTTTACACCATTACCAAATCACAGCACTGATGCATTCTGTGATCTATGATGCTGCTAACATGGCTCCTGCCAGGTCCGGCAGTGCCATCTCCAGGTGGGACACCCCAGGAGAGAATCAGTAGACACTCCAGACACCCGAGTAAGTATGAGTGTTTGTTGTTTCTTGTTGACTCAGTTGGCAAAGCTCATTCTGCCTTTCTACACCCCAGTCCCAACAATATCAATGTCTATGTATAGTCCTCACGGCCATCATTTTCCAGTCTTTAAAATTTCATCCTCTAATGCCCTCCGAATCATCCCTAGTGACTGAGCTCTAAATTAGATGCTGCATTTTAACAGAAGGCATGTGATCGCCAAGGAGAATTGCCTCAAATGAGGTCATGGACACTCTAATTTCACAGTTTGAAAAACAAAAGCATTTCCTTTGTCTTTTACCTCCCAGAGATTTTTTTTTCTTTACCAGAGATAAAAATCTGACAAAGTGAAAACATAAGCAACTGACCATGTAGAGCCCAACCCTGATTAGCATTTCCCTATTTCTTCAGTGTTTTCACTTTCTGTTTCTTATTTTAAGAAACTGTCTTCTATGACAAATTTTCACAACAGTTGATTACTTTGTTTTCCAGTTTTGGAAAATACAATCGCACATGGCCTCCTGCCCTCCACTGCATAAACATTTATGGGGCATGTCACTAGACACTGAGATCATAAAGATAAACCGTGGCTCCAGCTCTTAGGGAGCTGCACCCAGCGTAGGGGCCGGGGATGGCTACAGAGAAGTCACATCGTCATTACCATTGGGAATAATAACTAGAGGGCAGCAGTAGGCCCAGGTTCACTG
Organism: Vicugna pacos; assembly: GCF_048564905.1. Classification (NCBI taxonomy): domain Eukaryota; kingdom Metazoa; phylum Chordata; class Mammalia; order Artiodactyla; family Camelidae; genus Vicugna; species Vicugna pacos. Next base: position 24,693,902 of record NC_133010.1, on the reverse strand, counting down.
GGAGCACAAAGGAAAGAAACTGGATACAGACTGGAAGAGCAGAGGAAAAGGAATTAGCGTAGTTTTTCTAGACAACACAAGCTGTGGCCCAGCCCCATGCTGGCTGTACAGGAAGCATCAGAGCTCAGTGAGGGCCTGGTACCTTCAAGGGCACGGAGACTTTAAGCTGCCTCCTCCTGTGGAAGAAGTCCAGGAGACAGAGGAAGGAACCCAGAAAAGAGAACTATGCTGAAGGTGATTAGAAACTAGAGTTTTGAAAAAACATTTTTTTCTTTTTTTGGTATCTATGTAAGATGACGGATGTTAACTAAACTTACTGTGGTAATCGTTTCATAATATATGTAAGTCAAGTAATTATGCTGACACCCTAAACTTATACAATGCAGTACGTCAATTATATCTCAATACAACTGGAAAAATTATTTAAAAAAATTTTAAATGACATTTTGAAACTATCACCTTTCCCTTCCTGAGGTCCTCACTGAACTTTAAATGTGTACTGAGGGTTAATCCTTGAAGATACCTACACTTTCCTACATGAGAAAACCTGTCAACCCAAAAAAAATTATGTCTGCCAGTGTTAAAATACTCCTTTTCGAAGGACAGACCAACCACACTACTCTAAATGTGCCTTCTTTCCCAAGGCCTGAGGAGGAGGGCAGCCCTAAATCAGTGGATGCCAAACATGCCCACAAAAACCTGTGTTTGGTTACACACATGCCATCTGACAGCCTGGGGACAGAGGAACGTTCTGTTGTGATACCACACGTTACACGGAGAACAGTGACAAGAAGGCAGTATGAGAAAATACGATGAGTCCTTCCCATAAAACATGGCACAGAAATGTTAGAATATGAGAGGCCTGAGTTGCTTAAAACCTGTTTCCTTGTAGGAAAAACGAAGCTAGACGCTTTCTGAGGATACTCGGGGCCTCAGATATGCTGCCTGAGGAAAAGGCTGTGTGTAATCAAGGCACCACATCAAACCCCAGGTAAGGAGCAGCATCTGTCCAGCCCAGAAATGGCAGACGGCACTGGTGGGGAGTGTTCGCAAGAGACAGCAGTGTGTGTTTGGCTTTTACATTTCTAACTGTCCCATAAAGATATGCTGCTAATTTGCTACTCAGGACTTCAGCTCACCTTTCTGGAATCTGTTTTCAGTGTGTACAGCTACTGACTAGATAATGTGCAAACAGACCAGATCAGTTGTTTGCTCTAATTAACTTTCAGCTCAAACATTTTTTGCCTCATGTTATGATCATATTGGTCAGAGATGTACTAGAAGCTTTCACTCCAAGCTCAGAAATACTTCATTCACGTAAGAAAACATTTTTCCGTGTCTTGGCACAGAAGATTAGGGGCTGCTGGTCTCACAGGCAGACCACACACCTGCACAGGGATCCAAGGAAAGCACAAGGAAATGCGAGCAAACTCCCGCTTAGGAAACGAGCCTTGGACTGTGGGTGTGAAGGTCAAAAAAAAAAAAAAAAAGGATTAATTCCTCCTGTCTTTCTATTAGAGAACAGAATTTCCAGCCTCATGTGGGAATTACTGAAAGGCTTCCGTTCCCTCTGCACCTTCCTTGAGAAGTGGCTAAAACTCAGTACTTTCCTGTGCCCTGATTTCATTAAATGCTGACTGCCAACATTTTTCACCTCTGAGAACAGAAATACCCCATTCATACAGGTATCATCTCATAAACCCAAGGTACTCCCAGCCTCTGCCCCACCAGCTTTCTCCCATCATCCCCAAATGCCCAAGCCACAGTTGTTGGCCACCATGGCAATGCCACCTTGAAGTGTCCTGATTAGAGGGAGACAACACAGAATAGCAGCCTCCAACCCAGCAGGCTTTCCAGCTTACCCCTGGGTTAGCCACAGGCTGTTTTTGTATAGAACTTGTCCCACACTGGCTCAAAGCTAATCCCTAGGTCCTGAGGAAACACTCTTAATACTAGAGTTCTCTCCAGGTACACAAAATGGTTATGATAGCTGTAAATATAAAGATATCCTGGATGGAAAAACAGGAGAGGAAATTTTAAATACTAATTTGACCAACATTTTCTTAATTTGTGGGCCAAGAGCCACCTGAAAATGTATGCAAATTTGTACAACACACATGTGTACTTTTCATAGAGATCTAAGGCTTTTATTAGATTTTCAAAGAATTCTATGACTTGAAAAAACTAAGAACTACATGGTAAAAAGTAACTCCTCTTATTGTGAAATGTTAAAAATACAACTCAGGTTCCCAAGCTAGAAGATCAAGAAAACATAAAATACATCACTTTTTGCTTTCATCTGAGTATCTTTGAGCAGTGAATTCCAAATTAAAAGACAGTATTTGGCATATATGCTGTTTGTGAAGTTACCTTGCTACAATAGTTCACCAAATAATTCTGACAATACAATCTGTAATTTGGCTTTAAATAAATTCATTCTAACATCAGAAATAAAATATCCTGGATGTGAAATAGTTCCCCCAAATAGGTATTGATGCAGTAAATGGTTCATTTAATTGAATATTGGCTAAATTTGAGGTCCAATCATACTTGGGCATGTGGAGAATTCTATTCTAGGGGTAGCATAATTCCAAGATGGAAAACCTGTAACTTAATCTCTTTCACCACTTTCCCAAAACAAAAGGGGTGCATTCCAGAACGCCAGCAGTCATGGGCTTAATTGCAGCTGACCAAGTTGAGATGACTTATAAAATCTGCTCTGTTATTAGTAACATTCTTGCCTTCATGGAATTACCAAAATGCATGTGGAGGTCAGGGTTTCATTAGTGTTGAGCTGAAGTCTTCTCCCCCACCTGTCCTGTATCCTACTAGTGCACAAAACTGGGAACAACAGACATCTCTTCCACAATTCATTCATTGAACTAATCCCATCTCACATATAAAATCTTGCAAATAAACATACAGACGTTACCACTACTTCCCTCACCAATTTCTCTGTACATCCAAGCTGAATTATTAGCCCCCCTTTACACCCTCTTTTTGCCCCACGCCCTACTCATACACCAATATATCCACATCACCTAGTACATCTAAGTGCCCAACTGAAACACCTCTAGGTGTTTCCTCTAGGAAGCAAAGCCTGGGTTCTCTCTAGATGCATAAAGATACATAACACATGATTCCCAATGGTCTTGGGCTCCCTCATAAGCTCTTCAAGCACAGAAACTGCATTTTGTTTAGCTGTGATCCTTCACAGTGCCCTCAAGAGAAGATACTGAGTAGATATGTGCTAAGAAAGAAATTAAAAGAAATAAATAGATGAATGAACTGAATGACAGAGAATCTAGAGGTCTCTATTTCCTCAGTTAAAATTTGTTTATTTTTCTTACATATTTACAACGTTAAAACAGTTACTTGGATAAAGTGTTTAACATACTGTTTTTTCCATCAATTAAATCTGTTCACTAAATGTGCAACTCTCATTCTTTCCTGGCCAATCCTTGGTTTAATTTCCAGAATGCTACTACTGAATTCCTATTTTTGTTTCTCTGTCCTATTCCTTTAAAATATGTGAGCTAAGATCATTTCCCCAATGTCAATCGGATGGTATATTTGTACATATAATATATAGTGTGACTCATATCCATCACAAACCGAACAGGGCAAAAAACATTAGCTAAAGACTTCTGAAAAATCTGGGCCATTCTTCCACTGACTCTTTGTTCCCTTGAAAAGTCATTATGCTGAGATTCAGTATCCTCACTGAAAAAATGAGAGGTTGTAACTCGTGCAACCTTTAGCGCCTTTCAGCATTATGTATTCTAGAGAATAAACTCTCTGCATTTTGCTATGATAGGCTTACCATACAACTGTCGTGAGTAAGCAGAGCAGGAGTAGAGCTGTTTACATCAGGAGACTGAGTTCTGTGACCCATGGGCCACATCCAGCCCACTGCCCTTTTAGGTACGTAAGGTTTTATTATCACACAATCATGTCTGTTGCTTTAACAACTGCTGCGTTTGTGCTATCAATGGCAGAGTTGCAACAGAGATCGTATAGCCAGCAAAGCCCAAAATACTGGTCTTCTGCAGAAAACGATAGCCAATCCCAGGTCTTCAAGATGTGCACTGAGGTTTGTGACCTTCTGCCTAAAGATCTCACCTCTCTTCCCCAAATGAAACTTGGAACTTCACCATTAGAGATTTAAAAAAATGTATATATGCTTTGGAAAAGCAAAATGCCTTAAGCGCTAAGCAGACAGTCCTTTAGTAGTAATCAAATGATCCCTACCTGGGACAGTAAAGGAAAACTGAAAAGCCCCAGGAAGCCAAAGCAAATTGAGCAGGCACCCAAAATGCATGTGCCTACTTTTCAGTTTTGCCTAGGTCCACCACGGAGAGATGAGTCTCGGGATTCTGATACTGTGATGGGTTTTAATCTAAACCTGCCCCCTCGCCTAGCCCCTCTTTCATGCAAGTATGATAAAACCACCAAAAATTTTTACCTTTACATTTTTATCATTTTTAGGTTCTGATGAAATGATGTGTTTGAATCTCAAAAGCCATTACTCTGAGTAAAGGAAGGTGGACACAAAACAATATATACTGTAATATTCTGTTTATATGACTTCCAAGAATAGGCAATGTATGGTGCCAGAAGTCAGAAACTGGCAGGAAGTAAAAGGGGCATGAGGAAATTTCTATGGTGACGGAAATGTTCTGTACTTTTTTTTGGATGGGAGTTACATGGGTTAAAAATCAATTAATTGAATACCTAACTTGCACATTTTACTGTATACTGAGTATACCTCAACTTTAAATTTTATTGAGTGACTATTATCACTGAATAAAGACTTTTTTGTTTGGGGATGTATCTTCAGAAATCTTGGCGATCTTTAGGATCACTGCTCTTATACAAGTTTCCCTCCACAGTAATGGATAAGGGAATGAGGTGACAGAGAAAGGAGGTGGGGGGCGGGGTCCTGACCGCTACACCCACTTCCCTCACAGGACATTCCTGCAGTATGTCAACAGATGTCTCAGTTTAGGGACCTAGTCTTTCATCAAAACTCAAAAGCAGAAAATGAGGAAATAGGTAAAACAGATTTTTTTCCTTAAAATTGTGTGTGTGTTGTTGGACTATTAAAAAACACAGAGAAAATATACAACGTGCTTGTGTGTTTCTTGGAAGTCTCTGCTTTGTATTAAATTTCCTCTAATTTTGCACCAATATAAATAGAAGTATTAAATCTAGCACATGTGATGTTAACAAAATTTATCTTTCAAGAAATCAAGTTATTAATAAATAATGTTTTAAGCCTGAACAAAAAAATAATAAAGCACCATGGCATTCTTAAACAGGATCTATCATTACTATTAACTGGGCTACCAATCTACAATCATCTGAAAAATAAAAATCAGTTCTGCTTACTGGAAAGGCTGTATTTTTCTAAGAAAAGCTTAAAGACAAATATCTTACTGATATATTATCCTAGCTTTGGTAGTTTTTTGAAATAAACCAAACTCTACGTAAGGGAAATCAAAGGTACTAAATTAGACAAGAGTGCATCCTTACTATACAGAGTAAGTACCCAAGAGATCATTTAAATAAGCAAAGTTAAAGGACAAAGGGAAATGTGTTATTACAAAATTAGTACAGGTTTGTCTGAACCTATGTTTTGGTTTAAAATCTAGGATTATCTAATTACTTTCATTTACAACTTAATAATAGAGAAAAAGGCAATTTAAGGGTTAGAAGAGGCCCTAAAGGTCAACTAACGAAAGCCTTTCATTACCCTAATGAAGAAACTGGACATGTAACTGGGTTCAGTCTGACCCTCATCATTTAACCCCAAGGACACATTAAGAGGTCTCCTCCCTGCCTGGTCGCACACACCAGCAACCGTGGCGACACATGCTATCCCAACCCCTCAGACTGCTGCTGCTGCCGAAAATACTCTTCCCACTCTCATTCCTCCTCCTAACTCATGCTCATTCTCTAAGGCTTAATGTAATTATGCCTCCTCCCAGATCCTCTCCTCAACCCCTTTCTCATCCTCACCAATTTGAGCCCAGTGTTAGTTACACCTTCTCAGCTTTCCCAGAGCACTTTTTATGCATTTTTCCTCAATCATTCTTTCAACCATTCAAATGTTGAGTGTCCACTCTGGGCCAGTGGGCTAATGCTGGGAATACCGAGAGAGACAGACAGACAGAGAGAAGTGGTTTCTGCCCTCAAGGAGCTGCACTTCGGATGCAGCTGAAATGCCTAACAGTCCATCTATTCTCACTGAAAGACTATTAATCATTTTTGCAGAATCTGACAGACTATATGACATACAGAGGCTCAATGAATGGTTGCTCAATTTCACTTTTATTGTAAAAATCGAGTTTATATTCTTCTTGTTCTAATGAGTGAAATGACTCTTAAGCAAAACTGAATCATTAAAACAATGGAGGGTACATTTACCTTCTATTAATTGTCCATGCTGCTCTCAGTTTTATGTGTCAAGGCATTGCATTTACAGTTGCCAGTTTTGATTTTTATTAATTATTCTTTACTTCATAGCATATTACCAGGAGTTTATGTTATCATATGATGAAAGGCTAATTTAGCAGATTCTGGGAAATCTTCTGGGAAAGGCAGTACATAAGGTCAAAACAGTATATTTCCTAACAGAACACTAACCCAAGATTTCTAATACTTCTAGGGTCAAAAATAATAGCAAGTTATGAAAATATCATCATCTATTTAATGGGAATATCACCTTCACTATTATCTAATGAATTAACTGTTCATTTACTTGGTAAGCATAGGTGTACAAGTCCAGGAGACAACTTTTAGTCTTGACATTATCAGTCATTTAGCTATCCTGATATGGTTGTCCACTCATTCTTAACCTAATGCCTTGGCTTCCAGAATTCTCCTGCCCTTCTGGTCTCCATCCAAGACTCCCAAAGCTCTGCCTTTCCCTAAATGGCACTGCCCCTCAGGTTTCCATCTTTGCTCCACTGCTGTCTCTATATAGAGACTCTATTTTCTCCTGCCAGAGCTCATCCAGTCCCAGTTCTAACTATCTCTCAAATGCTGAAGTCTCCCATGAATAAACAGCTTATAACTTTCAACCTTGATCTTCTTCCCAAGATTTCAATGTGTATAGCCAACTATCAGCTGGGTATATACACTTAGCTCAAAATTTCATAGGCTAAACTTCTCCCTATCTACAATCCAGTCATCCACAAGAATTCTCAATTTCAGTTAATAACATTCCAAAACAAAAACCCAAGATTTTTTTTCCTGGTCCCCAGTATGTATTTAGTCACCAAATTATACCAACTTCACTGCTTGTTTTCTCCACAGACTCCATCACTCCCTTCCATCCATATTTGAATGACTCCATTCCAGGCTCTCATTATGAACAACAGCATTAGCCTTCCAAATTATTTCTCTTCCCTGCAGTCATGGTACTCCTTAAAACCATCTTTTGTACTCCAGAGAAATAAAGACATTGGGGGATCCTGGAACAGAATAAGCAAACAGCTATAAGATCACAATTTTTACTTTATGGATTTTAATTCAATAGCTCTAAAACCAGATTAAAATTATCTGAATTGGATATGAGAAGGGTGGCAGTGGGGAGTGGAAGAGACAGAAGACAGACTAAATTAGGGTAAAATTTGATTAACTGAAGAGAGTTCCTTCTTAAGACACACTAAAAGGCCCTCTGAGTAGCAAAGTACTTCCATAAACTCAAAAGAGAATTGGTGCTAATTTTTTTTGACTCACACAATTAGAACTTTTTAAGGGTCTGGATAAGAGCAGTATCATGTTTACTTAGGGCTGGTATAATTGAAATCAGCTTCACTTGGGCTTATTCTCAGCAATGACTCATGTTGTTTTAGCTGGTGTTGACTCACTGCCCCCACAAAGGATGACACAGCTTTAAACAGGCAGAGCCTAGCCTGCTTTTTCCAATTACACGCTTCCAACAACTGAAGATGTGGGAGTCCTCTGGAGTGGAGCTTTCTGCAACTAAGCACAATTTTGATTTTACACAAACAGTTGCCAAGTCAACCTTGTAATCACTGAGCTTTATAAATGAGGAGGAGAGAACTGAAGCTGTGGTATGTTAAAAATCACAGGAGCCAGGCATCCTCTGTTTTTTCCAAAACAGAATCTGCGGAAACTTAAAGTCAGCTCTTTTCCCATTTAATTGCTTACTCTATTGAGGTCATCAAATGTTTTTCTTTAAGATGCCAATGAAAAGTTGCAGCAAGTGTGTTTTCCAGACTCTCCAAGTTGCATCTGGTGAGATAACGTGCAGGGGGAGTTGTAACAGTGTTTGAAAGGAAGCTAGGAAACGTCGTTCTCATAATAGTCACCACCTTTTCTCCAGTTCTAGGCCCTTAATGTCCTCCAATCAGGGAGCCAGTTTTTCCCTCCTCCGTGTTTTCCCTGCTATTGGCCTGACTGCTCCCAGAACAGGGATTCATGTCCATGCTGTGGGCCTAAGTGGGTAACCTGGTAATGTGAGCAGGTGATGAGGGGCCAGCAGAACAAATTCAGAGCCTGACTCAACAAGTTGGTTATTCCTTATGAGGCTTTCAGCAAGACACTTTTCCATACTTTGCTTCCCAGCTGTACCACAGAGATTAGTCCTCACTCGTTACACGTCTTTCATGACGCTTCGTTCCTATTAGTAACACTCTGAACAACCTGGCTGGTTAAGAACAGTTAGAGATGTCTGAAGACATGTGGTTAGCAGAGAAGCCCAGCCCACAATGTTTCTATGTAACTGAAATGACTGCCCAGTCTCTGTAGTTCCGGTGTCCCAAGAACCAAAGTTTATCAAAATGAATACCTGGGAAAATGAACACAGGTGCCCACAGCCTGGAAGACACTCTGATTCTGACCTCTCCAGAAGATTTGAGTCCAGACTACAGTGGGCCCTGGATTTCTTTTCTAAAGAGAAATCCTTGAAGCCCAATTGAGGTTCAGTGTCACCCAAGGCTCGAAGGTCACTGACAGCTAAGGGCTGCTGTGTTCAGGCTCACAGGAGACCAGGGACAGCTGGGGTCGGGGCGGGACAGCACGCACAACCTATCTTAACTCAGCCTCAGTTTCTGAGCAACATTTGGAACATAACTGGTCTTCACAAAGGCATGGTCCCAGACCTGCTGGTCCCTTCCAAATCAAGATGAGGTGAAAACTTCACTGAGTATTAGGAGAGAAAAGAAGAAAACCCCATTAATTCTCATGGAGCACTGCTTCTCAACCTGCATTAAGAATTGTTATGTTATAAGCCATGTGCAAGGAACAAAGTGAAAAATATGGTTTTAACCACAAGTATCTTAGTAGTTAAAGAAAGCAATTAATAAAACTAAAATGAAAAATTCTAAGAACACGAACCTAAGAGTTAAAGGATTAAAAATTACCCTCCCCTACAACTGCCTAAAAAGAGCCCTAGGAAGATGATTTCCTATAACTGATTGGCTCTCACTTTCTTGGTCAAACTGAATGATTTCTGAAGCTCACTTTATCGATTTTAAAATATCATTACCCAAACATGACTGCAAAAAGGGTAAGAATATAGCATTTAAATTTAAAATATACTATTACTTCAAATGGTAACAAAATTTCTCAAACTATTTATATCCATTCATATTTAGCTCACTCCATGCTTACTGCATTAAAACAGAATAGACATGATTGCAAAAGAAAAGACTAAATCAAAACTGAGTATAATGCCTACGATGTGAAAGTTTGTACTGCTGGTCGCTGAGGGGAATGTGATAACCCTATCCCTGCTCTCAACAAACCTATAACCAAACTGAGGCAGAAAAACACTAAATCCATAATATACTAAATAATGTTTCAAGATTTAAATAACCGGATAAAATCACCAGATTTAGAAGGACTGTCATTCCTTTGCTGTGTGATCTTGGGCTATTTCTTGGTGCCTCAGTTTCTTCCTACATCACTGGATTGTGCTAAGGATTAAATGAGATAGTGCAAGTCAACCTCCATAAGCTGTCAATAAAAGGACGCCATTTTTTTTAAGAGAACTGACACAAGATAGTGTGTGATTTAATTATCAAAAGATCATTATTGTTACAGCAGGTGAAAACTCTCTGGTTTACTATGGCCAAGGAAATCTTCTGAAAGGAAGTTTTGTCCTTCCTTCTTGACCTACGTTTATTCTCTTTTGTTTTGCTTTTCATCCCCTGCCACTTAAATATAGGTTTAGTCCCAACCACGGACCTGTTAACTTCGGCTACTGTGTGAATTTTTCAGAATGGTATAAAGGTAGGGAGATGTGGGGAGGAAAGAGATCAAATATCATATTATTAGTTATAATGTCATTTTAGTATGTTTATCATTTTTCCTAAACACCTGTCAGGTTTCTCTACAGATCTATAAAAATTTAAATCCACTGATGGGCCTCTGTGTAAAGACAAATGCACTGTCCAGTGTTTCCAAAATGAATTTTCATAAATGGACACTCAACAGGAAACTTCAAAGGAATTCTCTTTCTTATGTATTACAGATATACAAAAGCAAGTTTTGTGGCTGACCACAAAATTTAACATATTCATCTCTTACATGTAAAAGATAATCAGCACCACAAGACAGAATTACTAAAACGGCACAAATAAATCTCAAGTGTTTGACAATTTGAAAACTACTACCTACTACTCTGTCTTTGGTCCCAGCTTCTCCTTCCATCCTTGGTACCGTGTGTATGCCGCCGTCACCTACTCATGAAGGGGTGAGGAACGAACGTACAGGCTAATTCGTTTTACAGAGTAACGTGAGACACCCTGGCTGGTTCGCAAGTTGACATTAGTATATGTTCTCCTACACTTGGGACTACTTGGCACTTAATGCCTGTCAAATGGATAGTTTTATCTGTAATACTCATTTATTTAAGGCTGATCTAACACATTTGATACTCAAAAGAATGTGTCATAAACCACAGAAATTTAAGAAGATGATATGTAGTAAAACAATCTACTATTTTCTTTAGTTTCCACTTTAGAAGCTTTTGGACACATTAACATTTCTGATGCACATCCTCTAATAATCACAAAGAAATGGATACGTGAAATTTCATGTCATGAAAGAACAACACGTTATACAAAACTCACTAATTCAAGTAACCATAACATAGCAAGAAATTCTGTAATTCTTACTGCCCTGATGACAGTCCTTTAGAAAAGGTTCTTTTCTGCACTATTTAAAGATACACTTGATTTAATATCTTCATCCAAAGAAGCTTTAAAAGCAAAACAAAGTCTGTTCCTTAAATGGATAATTTTTATTTCCAAACTTTTCTTCTAAGAAACATTTTATTCCCTTCCTTTTCTTTGCTATATAACATTTTACTTTTATTCTTTGCTGGAACCAATATCTAGAGACCATAGACTGAGAAACCAGAGAATGGAAATGACTTCAAAAATGAAACAGTTTGGTTTAAGGATGAAATGAGAAGAAATTTTGATTCTATGCAAATTAGAATGTTTACTTTAGTTATGACATACTTGCAAATGTTCAAGTCACATCCCACGAACACTGGCAAGGGGAAAACGTTTCCCATCAGATGCAAATAGTTCTGTGAAAACAGGAAGACAGCCCAGGTAACAAGTTCCAGGCAAAGTGGGATCTAATAACTACCATCTCTGAATACAGCAATTAATTTAGCAGCTTTCCGATTATTTTCTATTAAGCCTGTAAAAAATTAAAATTTGCTTTCAAAAAATTATGGACTTTGAAAATTAGGGAATTTATCTTTATAAGTTTCATGAACTCAGATCAGATAAAACTAAACCATTTTATTGCACTTTGTGGCAAAAGTGTGAAAAGAACAGTAGGTTAAATGGCCAACTTTTTAAAGGCAAAAGTAAAAATGATAAAATGAGAGAGAATACTGAATGTGGACTTTATAGCACATAAAATAAGTCAAACGCAGAAGGAAGTAATGAGAAAAATTTAAAAATCTCCATTAGAACATCACTGTAATAAACGTTATTGGCAAGATCCATATGGATGCTAAAATCAGTGGAGGAAAGTTTGAAGAAAAACAGGATGTTAGTACAGTTGAAAAGTACCTCTCCCAAGATATTTATTAATTGTGCAAGAGAAAGTAGCAGCTTCACAGTAGGGAAATCTGTCAGACACCACCTTAACCAGGTGGTCAGAGGTAACATCAACATTAATGAGACAGTAACATCACATCTCGACCCCCAATATGATACACGGAGACGTAATTCTGTGGAATTCTCACCCAAAATGCATAACTTCAGTCTAACCATGACAAGACATCAGACCAATACAAATTGAGGGACTTCCTATGAAACAACCAATTGATACTCCAAAAGTGTACAAAAGTGTCACAAAAGACAACAGACTGGCATCAGATTGTAGGAGGTTTGGGAGCTATGACTAAATTCAACGTGGGATCCCAGAGTCAAGTCTACTACAGAAAATTTCCAATTCCAGTGGAAAACCTGGTGAAATCAGAATAAAGTCTACAGTTCAGTTAATCATATTGTGCCAGTGTTAAATTTTTGGTTTCAATAATGGAACGCAGTTCTGCAAGATGTTAACATTAGGGGAAACTGGGGAAGGTTAAAGGGGAACTTTCTGCACTACTCCTGCAAGTTTTCTAAGTCTAAAACTACATCAAAATAAAAAGTTAAGGGAATGTTATCATCTTCATCCACATGAAAATGATTCTACAACACTCTAAGGATTAATGATCAGGGAGAACTGAGGTTAAAAATGGACAGAGCAACTGGCCAAACATTTGGCCAAACAGGCTCAGAGGAAATGTGCCAGATGTTTTCCAAAAGCCCCACACATGGAGGCACCTACAATCAGCAGGGACCTCACTGTAAAAAGAAACCAGAGACATCAACTCTGGTTTCAACCATCACATAAAGAATGATCTATAAATACCTTCTTCTCTCCTAAGAATCTTATTGTCATTATTCTTTCTGAATCCTCTAGAAAAGCAGACCTACTATGCCCCAGAATCTGGTGGGCCTGTGTCTGTAAGCTCATAAAGACCTACATTAATGCTTAACTGAATAAGAGTTGGCACCTGTAAATCAATGTCTTTTTGATTAATTAATTTCAATCCAGGAATGTACCAATAAACATGTCACTAAATGTTGCTAACTTTAGTCTTTTCCACAAATAAAATATTTACTTTCTATTCATTAATACTATTTTAATCAACTTATTCCTATTATAATAAATCATTATGCTATCAGGAAACAATATGCCCTTGACAAAGGTTTTAACATTGCTGTAGAATGAGAATTCCCAGGGTAACCTTGGTGAGATTCTACATTTGTTTTTGAGGAACAGCTGCTCTTTTCCTCCTCTATTTTTGTCCTTTCTCAGGAAGTTTATGGTATATTGAGATAAACATCAGAAACACTCATGGCCATTTCATACTATTCCTTCGCCAAAATATTTTTATATATAGGAAATCATTGAAAAACAAGCTTCACCTTCAGCTACCTTTCATTTTGTAAGTGTAGTCATTTTGAACATATGTTAACATTTTCACTCTGGATTCTGACTGAGGATCTAGGAGCTTAGCCTCTCTAAAAATCACATGAGTCCAAAGACAATTCCAACCATTTGCTGTAACAAAAGTGAGAATTTATAATCCTTCATTCTCTTTTATCCTTAAGACAGAATGTAAATATAGAATGTTTGTGAAACAAGGAATTGCCTTCTCTCCTTCCAACAAATGCTTAGTACTCTTGAATCTTTTTCCTGCATGAGTAAGTTTGGGGGATAGGTACCAAAAATATTTTACTCCTCTTTACATCAACTGTGATTAAAAGCAACAGTAGTAATAATACAGCTAACAATTGTCAGGTGCTTCCTTGGTGTCAGACACTAGTCTAAGCAGCTGAAGCAGACTGCAAAGTCACGTGGTAGGAAATGGGGTAGAAGATGAGCAGAGTCTGGCAGTCTGATCCCAAGCCTGAGTAACTGGCAAGTACACTTTACATTGGCTACTACTCACTTTAATAAAATAAAACAGGCAGGCCCTCAAAGAAACTGAATGGACACCCAGCTTCAGTGTGGAAGAATAGGGAGAAGCGTGTAGCCATAACAGCTTCAGCCAGTGAAGGCCTGAGTTGCTGGATACTTTGATAGCTACATTTTTTTTAATGGGAAGCTGAAGGCCAGATTTATATCTGAAGCCTCTTGATTTTGAAATGTTGCCACTTATTTCAAGCTTTTTTCTAAAAGTTCTATTGGTCCAAAATGTAAAGGGTCACATTCCTAAGGCAGGGTCTTCATCTCATTCATCTTTGTATCACTAATGCCCATTACATTTCTGGCACATAGGTACAAACAGGTTAATTTCTGCTGTTCAGAATCCTTCCAATTTATTTTGGCCATTTTGTAATCTTGGTAGGGATTCGTTAACTTATTAAGTTACTACAATGACCAGACACTGCTCCAGGCACTGGGGATACAACAGTGAAGAAAAGAGAACAGTGAAGAGAGAAAGAGATACTATTTTAGTGGGAAAAATAGGCCAAAAAATAAAGATAAAAGCACGTAAAGTAAATGAAGTGGAGGTTTGGAAAATAAGGAGATGGTCTGCTTTGAACTGAAACTACGCTACCCAGAACTAAAGAACGACGACACTTAGAAAGTCAAATACAATTGTCCATGCTTCCTAGTGCCACACTGGCCACTGCTCCACAAATACATTACACACATGCAAGCAATTTAAAGGAAAGGGTATTCTTGAAAGAGAGAGTGCTCTCTTCATAAGTAGAACAATATGCTCTTGCTCCTTGGCTTGAAAGGATGTATTGATCAGGAGTTAGTGAGTCAAAGGTTAATAACTCAGGCCTGATTATTTCTGTTATCAGACTCATGATTGATGGTGTCCTCTGGCTCCCTGTAAACACAGGAACCTCTTTTTGATTGCTGTTACTGGGAACCAAGGAATTAAGCTATTCTCTCATGATTTAGTTGCAGGGGGCAGTGGTCTACCTCCTGCATCAGAGGGTGAGTGGCACAAAGGATCATGCACCTAAAATGCAAACTTGGGGCAACATAAATCTGATTGGCAACTGTATGGTGAAACACCAACTATGACAGGCGCATATGTTATTATTGCACAAGACCACATGCTGGGTTAATGGAACTTCTCCAGTCTGCTTTGGAAAGGGATGTAATTTCGGATAGCCCAAATGGCACAATCTGGCTCTTGCTCCTCAACAGCTGCAGGGAACCACAGACAGAACAGCTACCCCAGGACCACCTAAAAATGCATGAACCTGGCCCTTGCTTCTCATCAAATTACTTATATGTTTAGTTACTCATAATACGAGTAATTATACTCAAGAATCATGTTTAGGAAAGAAAACACCCTAAAGGCAAATGCAAGTCTGTACCTTCAAGCAACCTCTAAAATAATGTGCCAGAAGAAAAATGTTCTACGCTCACTGTCTTTTTATAAAAATTAGATTTCACTCAACCTGTTCTTTTTGGAAGAAATAATATTTTCTTTGTTAGCCAAGTCCAACACAGATTTCATGCCAGTGCAGTCTGTGCTTCTCACGGATGCTAGCCAGGAGGATATTCCTTGAAATAAAATCGCAATCTGTTGAAAACCTTGCAAGTCAATTAAATTAGGAAACAAGTAATCCTTATCACATAACTAAATTAAAAGTAGGAGAAAAAAATTACTGAAAATAAACATGCAGAAAAGCATACCAAACTCCCCACTCGTAAAGAAAACCGTTCATCAATGGATCCATGGCAGATAAACAGTCACATTTAAACTAATGAAACTTCCCCAAATACGTGTCAGATACCAAACTATCTCACTATCCTTAATATTTTCGTCCACCCACAGGAACTTCCTAAATGTCTAACATTTTCAGTTTAGTTAACAGAAGTCTCACATGAACACTCATAGAGCAATTTAACACAGATCCTTGATTCATTAAATCTAAAATGCATAGTGAGAAACTTACAGACCGCGTCTGACCCAAAAGAAAATAATAATTGTATTTACAGAGTCAACATTAGCAATAACACAACATTAGCAATGACACCAATGTACTTACACAATTGAAAGGTTTTTTAAAATCTAGAAATAAAATTGTTTTTAAAAGTCTACTGAGATTTTCTTTTTGGAGAATCTCTACATCTATGTCTTAACTCGTGTCTAATGCAGTTACTAAAGTTCTTCACAGTTTGCGGATTTAAGATAACGTATTTTACTTTTATTTTCCATTTTCTGCTGCTGTTTCATTTTAAATGACTTTTAAAAAAATTCTCCAATAGTTCAATCACTGAATTTGGCAGAAATGAGGCAAATGCCTATTAGCAAGCTGTATCAAGAACACAACTCTGTCGCTAAACACTGCTAGCCAAGTCTCTAGCCATCCTCCTCGGAGCCTGGGTAGGTTTCCCACTTCCAACCAAAGACAACACAAAGAACGGGAGGCTCACTCATTGAGTCCACCAAAACTTGAAACAACAATCTAATGCTGGTCCAATGCTCTGGCGGAAAACCCAGCAGCATATGAACCCCCAAGCCCAGGAAACCTCAAACCTCTGCCCCTTCGGCGCGGCTCGGTACCTGCTGCCCGGGTGGCTAGCGGCAGCCCGGGGTGCGCAGCGCGGCTCGGAGCTGGGCGGCTGGGGGCGAGCGTACGAGTGGTAGGCGGTCAGCACCACGCCGCCCGAGTCCTCCACTTCCATCGTCAGCCGCGCATGTCTCCGCTCCGGCCCGAGAACAAAGGCGGGGACCAGCATGGGCCAGCGCACCGGACCGACCACGGTGGGGAGGCTCGGCCCGTCCCGCTCGGGGGCTCCTCCCGCGGCTGTCAGGGGCGCAGGCACGCGCCCCACCCGCCGGGCAGCCTTATTAGCATGGATTTAAATACACGCCCACGAGCCCCTTGGAGGGGGGGCGAGTAAGGGTGCAGGGAGGGTGGGGAGGGGAGGGGGAGGGGTGCGATCCCTGTTTCTAGGTAACTGGAAACCAGCAGCGATCCTTAGGGGCTCGGGCTAGCTGCTCTCATAAAGTTTTTCTTGCTTTGTTTCTTTTCCTTTTCCTTTTCTCACCCCCACCCCCACCCCTTCAAACGGGAGGCTTATCCCGAGGCCAGGGACATTTCCTGCTTGGCAGCACGAAGCGAGAGAAAGAAACCCTGCCCGGGGAGCCCCGGCTGGGAAGCAGAGGGGCCAGGTCAAATGAGAGTGGTCTGAGGAAAAAAGGAAGAAAATGTGACACTCTCTCACTTAAAGCATCCACATCAAAAATGGAAGAACTGGATTATGTTGCTGTTTACTTAGCCAAGTTACAAAAACTTGATTTCCTTTCAGGCAGGTAATTCCCTCTTAAAACAAGCAGAACCCTCACCCTCAGTGCCACAGAACCAGACTCTTACCTCACTCTACATCCCCTTCCTCCTCCCAATCCTGATCAAATTAGCAGATATGCTTTCAGCTGGTCTGAAAATTAGACTTGATTATCATGGGCAAAATACATGTTACTCCCTAGGTCTTCACTGAGGGAGGGGGTGGGATCTGGCAGGGAGGCCCAGTCAGAAAT
Source organism: Vicugna pacos (assembly GCF_048564905.1). NCBI lineage: Eukaryota > Metazoa > Chordata > Mammalia > Artiodactyla > Camelidae > Vicugna > Vicugna pacos. The sequence continues at coordinate 24,676,330 of NC_133010.1, read as the reverse complement.
TTGGGGTCTGATGTCTTTACCTATATCAGACTAATGGCACAAATGAAAAGTCAACATCCTTGTAATCAGTTAAAAAGAGAAGCAGAAGATGCTACAGAGAGGCCCCCCGGACAGGGGTTTTACCTGTGGTCTCTTACACTCCCGTGGGAGCAGGTGGACTGGAAAGAGGACTTAGTTCACCCCTTACTGAGGGGTGAACTGGATCCTGCTACTTAACTTCTCAGTATCTGTTTTTGTATCTGAAAATTTTCATGGGATCAAAAGCACCATGTGCATCGCTAGTTCTCAAGAAATGCTCATTCCCTCTGCGGCTTCCTTCACATTCTTCAAGAAGGGAGACATTTGTTTTCACTGCACTTTCAGAGATTGGGAAAGCAAAAAAAAAAAAAAAATCATCCAAAATGCTTTTTGAAAATGTTTTGTTGGCTAAAGGGGTGGGATAATAAGGACTAACATTTACCAACATACTTACTTGTCATGTGCTGGATCCTGCACATTAGCTCTGTAAACAACTGTGAGGTAGGTAGTAGCAGTATCACAGTTTAATGAAGAAACTTCTTAAGTGTCAGCATGTGGAACAGGCACACACAAAGAATGCTTATTTTTCCAAAAATTTCAGATACAAAGAGGCATCTGTTTACCTACTGTGTTTAATAACAAATACATCAAAACTAAGAGAGTATCTTCTTAAAATATGAAGTAAAGAAACAGTATAAGTATTGATACACAACCATGATGCCTCACCTAAAACTTCGGGATGGAATATGTTTTAGAATTTATAAACATTTTTTAGTTTTAAAAGGTAATTTGGTACATGCACCATTTTATATAGAACACACTTTGTCCACTGCAATTTGGGATAGTACCCTGTATTCAAACATATTATTTCTTCAGCAAAAAAAAAATTGACCCTAAGTGGGATAAAGTCTGTTAATAGCCTTAGATTTTTTTCATGGCAGGTTTGTTACCAAGTAAGTCTTGACACGAAACTTTTTCAAAAATGTGTAATTTTACAGCTTTTTGAATTTTGGAATTACCGTAAGGAATTATAGTGGTGTAACCTTTTCTGACCACAGAATTTCTCCCTGGCATTTTTTGTTTGTTTTTGAACTGGAGTGGAGACACAATTTTAGATACGTGCAGGGTATTTCCTTAAAAATATTTTGGCTGTAACTCATGTCCAACATTTCGGAGCGCTCCCTCATGTTAGCTTCAAGGGTCCTCCTCTTTCTCTTGACATTCCTAATTTAGACACTCTGGAGTCACTCTGGTTCCTCCCTTCATACAATTATCACATCTGTCATTTCCTTCTCAAAATGTCTGCCAACCATTCTTTCTGTTCCTACTGCCACTGTCCTTGTTCTCACAGCACCATTGCTTTCCTGGGTGATGGCGATCTTCCTTTGACATAGTTACTTTCCATCATGCTCCTCTTCATCCCTCCCCGCATTCAGAGTGCTGGGAAAGTGACTTTCCTGAAACACAGGACCTCCCCTTTTTCAAAAATCCTCAATTGCTACAAAATAAAGTCCAAGTTCCTTACAATAGGTCCTTATTAATCTATTTTGGTCACCTACGACTTTTTCACTCCCCAGACCCTGCGGCCCACTTAACACCAGCCTGTCCTGCATTCTTACTTTGCCTTTGCTCTTACCTGTCCTTTGCCTGTCTGGAAACCCTTAAAACCCCCTACCAGCCCCCACCAAGCGTTCTAGGGTTTTTCAAACTCAAAGTAACCCTACTACCTCTGTAGGGATCACTTTTGCTCCTGTGGTGGAACAAGCTCATTCTGCCATGTAGTGAAAGGACAGCCAGACAGAACCATGTGTGCGCTCACACACCCAGCTCCTGCACCCCCTCACACGTAGCTAGTGGGCAGAGCCCCTCTGTGCCCAGATGTGCCACGAAATCCTTCTCAAAACAGAGCTTCCAGCAGCAAGATAGCTTTCAGATGAAACTTTGCTAATCCAGGATCGTGTTACTATTTTCCAACAAATGGTGTTTTCCTAAGTTGTAAGCTATTGGAAGTACTACTGTCACATTTTTGTCTTTATATCCCAGAGACTATGTTTTGCAGAGCAGTCAATCAATAAAGAACATCTGCTGAGTGAACTTATGAATGGATGAATGAATTGGTGAATGAGATAGCACTCTTGAGTGCAACAGTTGCAATCTTTCAAAGTAGCCAAGGAATTATTATAAAAGGTTCATAAGTCTCTATGGCACTGCAAACTTAAAAAATAAAAAAGTTTCACATGTATGTATTAATATTTTTGTAATGTGGGTATATGCTGCTGACTTAATAAACTACAACTCTTTAAGCATTCTTGAGCTTTCAGGTTTCATAAAGGTGGTGGAGTGCATGTATTAGCATTAGAGAATGTGCTGTGCAAGGATTCTCCTTTCACCCTCCAGATCCACCTGCCACCCTCACGACTCTGCTTGGTGCCTACTGGCTCACCTTATGGCTTCACCTGTGGGCTCTCCTGCCTCTGGCTTCAGGTAGAGTGCAATCAAAGAAAGGCACCAGCAGAAAATCTAGAGAAAGAGAGAAAAATCAGGTTGGGTATTTATTTCTCAGGATGCTTCTCTGCTACTTTGCTGCTGGTTGGTTCTTTCCACCCAAGGCCACACCTCTGACAGTGGCCTGCTCCCATGTGCTCTCACAGGGTTCTGGTAACTCTGACGCTAGGGTTGGTAACAGCTCCTGGTTCATCACGTAATCCCTCCTTTTGGCCTCCTGCAACATCCCTGTTGGTCCCTCACCCCACCCACACCTCTACCGATAGTCCTTTTACTAAACTCTGCTCATTTACCTGGGCTGAGTACCCCATCCCTTCCTGCCAAGACCCCGACTGATACATATCCCCACGAGATCTGGGCAATATCCTGTAGGCAAAAGCATTAGTACATCTGCAGTTAACTGTGTGAGTACTCACTATGATGGATAAATACGATAAATAAATCATATCACTTCAGGTGCTTGGTTGCCAAATAATTCAGGTCTGAGCAAGTTTTACAGTTAAATAAGTTATGAAAAAGCTTCCAGATTTGAGAGCTTTTTGGATTTCAGGAAGGAAAGATATGGGATTCTGGATCTGGCAGAGTCTGTTTACATTTTTGGCATGCTGGGAACTACTGGGCTGGGGGATGACAGCACAAGACTGTGACGACTAACCGGGCAGCAGAGTCACCAGGGACACTCGGAAAGATTCTCCATCTGGGAACTGGGTTGATAAATTGTCCCTGTAGCAGACAGTGGATACTCAGGGCACAGAAATAGTATTTTCAGTTTATTTAGACTAGGGGCAATGGTAAAGGGAAAATTCTAGTTTGCCACACTGCATTGCTCTGGTTGTCACTACAGTTCCCAGCACTGGATGGAGAATGGGAGACCTGGGTGTCTGTACCAACCCTGCCACCAGCAGAACACTGGGACCCGAGCGAGTTGCTGAACTGCAGACCTGCTTCCTCAACGTAAAGAAAACAAAATAGCCCGTGTTTACTGAATACTTAACTTAATGTGCCTCGTTCTGTTCTAGGCATCAGAGCCCCATTCATAAAATGCTCACAGCAGCCCTCTGAGATAAGTATTGTTACAATCTTCATTTTACAGAGTAAAATGAACTGGCTATAGTAACTTGGCCAAGGTCAGTCAGGCTAGGATGTGCCAAAGCTCAGGTTCAAGCCCAGGGAGTCTGGCTCCCTTCATCCAGGCTCTTAAGTATTATAGCTCTTTTTCATAAAAGGTTTGCTAAGATTCAACATCCATTCCTCCTTTATAACGTAAAGAAATGGGTAGGGTTTATGTCTCTTTGAGGCAGCTTTCCATAAACCTATTTAGCTTATCAGAGGAAAGATATCACTAGCATATAATAATTATAAAATGTAATAAATGAAGAAATGCATGTATTTTCAAAGTACAACACTAAGATAGTTCAAAATTTATATATTTATGTATACATATATACAGTCATTAACTGCTCTTAGAATGTGCTGAAGGCTAATTCAGTATTTCATTCTGCCTTGTAAATCTGTCACTGGACTCACATACATAAGGCACTAGAGGGTAGTGACATATGTGACCTACAGATGCACAAGACTCTGCACTTTCCTAATAAACAGAGGAGGCAGAGTGGTAGACCAAACAGGGTCAGGCAGAGTTGAGCTTGAGTTTGAATTATGAATTTGCTACTTACTCTCTGTGTCAATTTTTCCGTTTTAATTTCCTATTTTGAAAAGTGCGGGATCTCCTCAGAGAGTTGACAGGAAGGTAAAATGAGACTGCATCTTGAAAACACCAGTCATGGTGCTAAGCATATCACAGATGCTCAGCAGAAGTGGGTTCCTTCTCCTTTTTTCACTATCCCCTGTCACTATCCTCTACCTCAGCCTTTCTAGAAGCATCACTGGAGTTCAACCCTCAAGACTAAACAATCTGATCTTTGGAATTCCAGAGGTGTTTCATAAAGTTTACTGAGGGAAGAGTCAGACTTAATTCACATAACGAAGCTTACCTGGGAAAGCCTCCCCAACTCTGGGTCCCCAGTGTAGGACACACAGCAGCAAGCATTAGGAAACATGGAGATACTTCAACATGTTCAACCCCATCAGGAAAGGCAAGAAAACAGCGCGTGTGTGCAAAACCTTAACACGGACAGAAGGAAAGTGTCTCTTGTGGCCATGGCTGCTTATCTGGCAAAACTGCTACCAGGAGAATCTCTGGTACCAGAGCAGGGAAACAGCTGCATCGGCATGAGTCTCTGCAGCCGCTGAGCCATTCCCACAGCAAGTCACACGGTCACCAGCCCTATCTTGCAGGAAATGAAAGCACAGTTCTTACCTATGAAGAGAAACTTCTTAACTCTGTCAAAACTCCATCTTAACACACATTCACCACTTCCCCAAAATCCTCTAGAAAGACTGGATAAAATTAGGGGGAATTAATGCAAAATTGGAGGAATTTCATTTATATAAAGAGAAAATACTTTAATGAAATAAGTATTTAGAAAATAATGAATAAATTCTTCATCATTGATTCAGCTAAATCTTGAATTTCTACCCTGAAATATTTTTAAAAACTGACTGGCACTAATTGAATTATACAAATTTATTTTCTGAATGCTCTCTAGAGAACACAATTTTTGACTACTCTGATTTTCCCATTGTTTTCTTAGCATCTCTTTTTTAAAAGATGTTAGGGCCTATTTTCCTTCAGTAACTGCTCTACGTTCTATCATCAGTTTGGTAATCAGGTTAAGCAAACTATGTCACCGTGAAAGCCTGTCAGCCAGGTCAAGACTTGTGCTATATATGTGCTGGACATAACTGAGCCACTAATGTGACTTAGCTAAATGACTTAAGTGACTTCTACAAATAAACTGAATCATTATTGATTAGAAATGCATCACTACTAATAGAGCCAGGCAGAGTGGGGGAAGGCAACAAACATGAAGCTCTGGTCTAAAAAGATTTCCACCATGGAATACTTTCTACATGTTTTGTGATTATACAAGGGCTTCATGTATCCATCCAGCCAGCCATCCATCCTAAGAACCTACAATCATCATTAGTACCTACAATGCTAAGCACCAAGAATGCAAAAATGATTAAGAATTTGGAAGCACAGTCAAGAGTAGCAGTGGGGTTGGACTAGTAGGTCACCACAGAACCCAGAAGAGGTAATGCTAGAGACAGGTCATAAAAGATGAATAACAACCGGCCAGCTCAGAAGTAGGAGAGGGCAGTTGTAAGGAATGAGAAGAAGGGAAATTCCAGTGAGAGATAACAGACTGAAAAAAAGGCACAGAGGAAAGAAACAATTAGGCATATACAGAGAAGCAACTTTAGCTTAGCTCTGCTGGAGAATCAAGCTAGAGATGAGGCTAAACACAGAGGTCAGGCACCAGGGGTCTGCTTGCCGAGTAAGGGATTCAAATGGGAAATCCACTGTAGGTTTCCAACAGGGTAGAACCAGGATCTACTTGTGTCTGTAGATCTACTTGTGTCCTCCCTGGGTTCTGCACAACCTGGTCCTCACTCAGCTCTTCTGACTTAACATCTCCTATGCTTCCCAACCTCCTTTGGAGAACAGTATACACTGAAACCTGGAAAGAAGAAAGCCAATTATAAATGGCCAGATGCTAAGTTCCAAACAGACTCCTAAGACAAACTCCAAGAGGATTTTAAACAGCTGTTGAGAGGAACTTCAGCTTCATAAATTTTGTAAGTGCCTCAGAGGAGAAGCTGAGGAAAGAACTCTATCAACCCCCTCTCTCTGCCACTAGCTCAATATTACAGACAACTTACTTACTTCATTAACAGTCATCCTGGACAGTACAGACCACCTGACCTGGAAAGTGCAGGAATGAGGACATAAGGTTTCCACCGAGCTGGTAAAGAAAGAACATAACAGTAAGATGCCCAGAGAGAGATGTGGCACGTGGGCCTACCAATGAGGAAGGAAGATTTATTATGAGTCCTTTGGTTGCAAACCACAAAAACATTTCTGATTCTGAAACAAGGAAGACAGTTTCAGAAAGGTCATGGGAATATCACAGGATTATGAAGGTCAAGCTGAAGAACAAGATGTGGGGCACGAATGAGAACACAATCTTCCAGAATACAGTCTTGCCTCAGAGCTTCTGATACAATTAACTACTTTTAACTATTCTCCCATTCTTGCTTCATTCTTCTCAGGACATAGAGTTCCAGAATACTGCATCAGATCGGCTGTGCCTAGGCTGAATGCTAACCTTTCATTTGGCAATCCCTGGGTGTTAAATGATCTAGTGACATGGCCTTCTGGGATCCTTTGCCTTCTGTAAAGGATCATGAGTGGTAAAGATATCCAAGAGCAGAGAAGGGGTTTCACAGAGTGAGGAAAAGAAAGAATACACTTGCTCATCTTGCAGTTTTGCCTAGATGTGGCTCCAAATAAGGACGGGGGGTGGAGGTGGGGAGGGTTTTATTTCCTGAAGTTTACAATCAAATCGACCTGTGATTTTGTGATGAGAATAGAAAGATTCAAATTCCATTCCTTTCAATAGGAAGATTCCATATTGACAAAGCAGTCCTCAAATGGGCTCAGATTACATCATTCATTAAGACTTACAGGATCTGAACTGAGTCACCTGGCTGTGGGGAAGTGAAACTGAAGGTATAATTTTAAAGTAAGTTTATCACGTATGGTTAAAGGATGGTGGAAGGAAGGCAGGGTTTGAAGCAGGACAGACAGATCAGTAAACTCTCTCTCTTCCATCTAGTGCCACAGGACTATGCGCCTTTACTTAATCTCTCTGGTGTCTGATTTTTCTCACCTGCAAAGTGAGGTTAACACCTACCATACAGGGTTGTTGGCTATGATTTAGAAAGGATGAGCTGTAAAATCAGTACATACATTATGTTCGATAAACGTTATGTTCTCTTTATTATGCTAAGCTTTCATGACATTGTTATTCTTCTTTGTTAGCGGTACCTATTTGAGGTTCCAGGGGAATTCAATAAACTCTATCCAACATTGTTAGTCAGATAATAAAGACGTTTCAATACACTCCAAAGCCTATAAATATTTCTGCAGAAAGGGTCATGATTGTAACTGAGCCATCCTTTGAAACTGAGAAGGCAAGGGAACACAGCAAGAAACTGACGTTTGTCTGTTAGTTGAAACATTATTTAGTGATGTACCTAGTTACTACTGATTATCATCCAGCTCAAAAAAGTCACAGAAAGCCTGACTGCCTTGGCATCACTAGGCCAGAATACTGGCATGGCCTCTGAAAAGGAAGTTCTGACTCACAGTGCTGGAATTCCAGATCAGTCATTTCTGGTTGGGTTCTCAGAAGGCTGCTAGCAGACTTACTATAGCATCTGCTACAAAGTATGCTTAAACAGCTACTTAATGAGTAAGAAGCTCCTTGTCCACTCAATCCTCACTTTCTACATCTGCATATGTGAGATGAAATTAAAGCTGCTACCTTAACTGTGCTTTTCTCAAAGAGGGGGGAGGACTCGAAAGTCATGGGAGAGCAGTGCTAGTGGGCCACACAAGTAGAGGGTAGGATGCTGTGTAACTTATGCCCCTGCTGTTGTGGGATGCAGCCCTGATAGAATGGCCTTGAATATAGGTGGCTAAATTAAATAACAGTTGTAATAAAACTTGTGTTGGAGGGAGATGATAATTCTGATCTCTCCTGTGTCACCTGCTATCCATGAGATGATATGTACACATAATATTTATTCGTATTTCTTCTTGATTCCTTCCTTTGGGTAATTACATTAAGTACCTTCACACAGGAACCCGTCTCAGGCCTTGTAGTTTGGACTGGGCATACCCAGCCCTCCTTACTCAGTGCTTGTCCCAAGACACAGGCCTGGATGGCAGGGATGGGTATATGGCCAAAACTGGGCTACTCCCCTGGGACCTCTGCCAAATCTTCATAAAAAGAATTTTTCATTCCCTGTAAGGGTAGTGCAGCCCTGCAGCTGCAAACAGCCATCTTGCTACCACAAAGCTTGTCTGATAAATCTTGAAGCCAAGGAGAAGCAAGCTGAGATGCTGGGGTGATTTTGAACCTCTTTTCTAAGGCACGCCTAAAGCAAATATTATCACTTCTTCTTCTACAGTTTAAGCTAGTGTGAGTTGGGCTCTTGTCACCTGCAACCAGAGAATAATAATAACAGCCAGCACTCACATGGCATTTAGTAGGTGCTACGTGCTGTGCTAGGCACCTGACTCACTCAATCCTCACAACAGCTCCACATGGTAGTACCACCATTATCATTCTCTTTACTTTGCAAGGGGAAATGGGAGCCCAGACTGGTTAACTCATCCAAGGTCACAGACCTAGAAAGAGGTGTAGGTGGGATTCAACCCAGGTAACCTGGCACAGAGTTCAGGAACTTTGCAACAACACCGTGCTGCCTCTTAACTGCTCAAATACTGTGAACCTGGACAAGTAACTCACCATCTCTAACCCTCCAACATAAGAACAAATATACAACATTTTATGAGAGGGGGCTCTGAGTAAATAGTAGTGATTGCAGTGTTTGTAATTATTCAGTACTTCATTCCATTCCGTTGATTCTGAGTGTTGCTTAATGGGTGGGAATAAACAAATTCATGTTTACAGTTTTGAGGATTTGGGATGAAAGTTGGGTTTTAAGAATCATGATGGTCTGTTCCCTAAAAACAAGTAACTGTTTTGTTCATTTCCACAAAGAATGGACCATCAGTGTGTACCTGATGACTTGATTGTGTCTGTCCCTGTCGCCATCACATGTGGGAATAAACAGTCACTTTAGGCTTGGCTATTTTTAAAAAATCCTCTCAAAGTGACCGAAAAGAGGCTGAAGATGATGAGATACTTGAGAAAGAATTATTATACCCTTAACCACAGTGCTTCAAAGATTTAGAATCCCTTTGTTCTGAATTCATTTCACGTGCTAATGGTGGAAAGGGGTATATTTCCTAAAGTAGATGAATTCTTCTTATCTACAGATCACAAATCTGATCCAAACGAAATACAATTCTAAAGGTAATTTGATTAGTAGCAATTTACCTTCAGGTAAACTACAGTCATTCAGAGTCTGCTTCTTTTGTAATTTTTCTTCCCTGCAGCTTCCCCCTTCTTATTTGGATCTGTTCTCTGCAGACAGAGGGCAAACTAGCCACTTCCCTCTTCTGGGTTGGTTTGTTCCTCCAGGCCTCCCTGGAGAAGAGGACTGCGCCCATTTCTAGGTGGAGCCACTTGGCTGTAGCTTTTGAAGGGAAAAACCACCCTGACTTACCTCCCTAAATATAAATTTCTTTCTGGGTTTTGAGGATACAAATATAACAAGATGATATTATAAAATGTACTCATATGCTTCCTTTTTCATATTTCCTCACATGATATTCTACCTTTTCAGCCAGAGGTTACAACTGCTTTAGTGTGGATTGTCCACAGGTGAATCACGAACACACAGAAGTGCAACCTGGTCTCAAGATGAGTGTATGACACAAAGAGATCAGAATTGTCCTCTCCCTCCAACACAAGTTTTATTACTACAACTATTACTTAATTTAGCCTTCCACTCCTGTCTTCAGAGCTATTCTAACAGGGATGCACCCCATAACTGCAGGGGCATACATCACACAGCATCCTATTCTCTACTTTTAAGGCCCACTGGCACTGCTCCACGACTTTTGAGTCTTTCTACTTTTTAGAGGAAGTCACAGCAAGATAACAGTCCTGTAGTTTCATTTTACATTTGCAGATGTAAAAACTGATACAAGCTGTTACAGCTGGAAGAGAGAAATGGCCAAAGCTTTACAGTTCAGATTTTGACTTTCGAGATTGGCTCCTTAAAGACATTCCAGATATATTAGTCAAGAAAACTAGGCTCCCATGACCAGAGCTTGGCACTTGAATTTCCTAAATTCTAAAACCTCCTCATTAATCTCAAAACCAAAGCCTGGGAGACTGAATGTGGAGATTTTTAAACCATGATGAGTAAGGCTACAGACCGTGACGTTAGAAGGGCAGCATTGCTTCCACACAAAGGGGACTTCAAATTTGCACAGCTTGGGAGAGACGGCAGAGAAAAGAGAACTATACTCAAGAGGGGCTATCCCATCTGCCCCTTTCTGGGTTAAATCCCTGGGATGCAGGGCAGTATGAGCGATAGGCTTGAGTCCTGGAGGACAGAGAAGCTTATGTGCCATTCCCACCTGAGACTCCGGGATGAGGCAATCCTGTGGAGGACTGGAGGCAATCCACACCTCCCAGACACCATCATAGAGGGCACGGAGGAGATCAATAATCTCCCATGTTCCCCAGTGAGAACTGACCAGCAAGCTCTGAGAGGAACCACTACAGCTGAGATGAAAAGAGCATGTGGCAGAGGGCCTCAGGGTTGACAGCCCAACCTGGGGAGTCAAAGAGTAGGTGTAGCCAGGCCACAGGAGATCCCAGGGCCAGCAAGATTGGAGGTGGGGTGTGAACAAGCATGGGAAAATGTCTGGAGCTCCCGACGTGCACTGCCTGTGTGGACAGAGTGAATACAGAGCTCCACCAGCAGTGGGGCAACACAGACAGCCCCTCTACCCCCCTACCAAAGGGAAAAGCAGATGAGCACAGTCTGGAGGACAGCACAAAAGCCCCCTAAAATTACGCAATGTCTCCTGTTCCCAGACACAATCTCAGGATCACAGAGGAGGAGGAGGAGCACCAGGGTATTTTCACCACAGAGGACAAGAACCATGATGAGAAGCTGTAATGTTAATGGACTGAGCTTAAATCATGAAATTAATAATTTCCTAAAAAAGATGTCTTTGACTCAGAAGACACTAAGTGTCCCTGAAGTAGTAGAACAGACTTGAGTTCAAGGATAGATGAGTAAAGGTACACTTTTTGCACATCTGACTTGTGGCTGCATTCAAAATGTAAAACCCACCGTATGAAGATGAATGCGATAAAATGTCTGCCTTAAAACCGTATCATGGAGGGATGCTATAAGGTGAGGCACTGAAGCTAGGAGTTCTCTGCCCTATAATTTTGCATATGATTGATCTTGACATTTTATGAATAAATATGTTTCATGCTTATAAATGGGGCCTGTGGGGGCTAAAGTGAGAATAGACAAAGCCTAGGGCCAGAAGAGCTAGTTATACTGCAGAAATATGATGCTGACTGAGAAAAACAACTGGAAAGCTCAGTAAAGGACAATCTACGCAATCACTAGGTTGAGGAAGATGCTTTATGAAAAGAAATATTTATATGATAAACCAGCCAAGAAATGCAAATACTGAGAGGGAACAGAATGAAGTCTATCTGTTTTTGTTTTTGTTTTTTTTTTTTAATATTGAAACCATCATAGACCATTACTCAATCTCACTCCAAAAGAAGTCAAAAAATGAGTTGGATAGCTGCAAAGTCTGATTCACTGTGGCAGTCTTCTTGACCCAATAAACCTCACATGATATCAGAAGTGACATGATCCCAGGCATTTGTATTTTATGTGCTAGGGAGATGGGCAAGGTTCACACAGCATGTTCATTGGTGCTGCCCAGGATATTTCCCAGAGATGGAGGATCTGTTTTCAGAAAAAAACCCAGTCAAGAAGGGATTTTCTTCCAAAACACCTTAAAATGAGACACTGAGAAAACCCATATGCAGTGTAGAAGGCGGCTCATCCCCCAGGGAAATCCCAGGCACAGAGACACTGTCCACATGGAGCAGCCTCAGGAAAGCTGCAAGAGCTGCAGCCTTGCATGCACTCCTAGGGCAGACAAGACAAGTCCCATGATTCAGGATAGGCTTTGGGCAAAAAGCCATAAGAAATGGCTTTGCTTTGTACCCAGAACCTTGAAGCAAGAAGCAGACAACTCAGGACAGAACAGATTCCAAGTTCTTATGGCAACAATCTGGCATGTAGCAGAAGAGGTGGCTGGGGCCAGCAAGGCCATTCAATCACAATAGAAAGCACTGTCATAATTCCTCGGCAAGGAAGAAACAGACACTTGCATAAAAACACACTCTGTTTCCTTTATAGTTACTTTTACATGTTCTAAATTGTAAGAGGTCTTATTACAGAGCATGGGTTTAGTCATTTCCAACAAATGCTTTTGATGTTTCCATAAAAACCTAAGTTAAATATGCCCCTCTGCATGGATCCTGACTGGTTATTAAAATCAAGATTCTGGTAAAGAGCGGCAAGGACTGGTTTCTGATGAGTGTGCTACATGGGCTGTACTTTCCTATGCTTCCACAGCTCCTGTCCCCTATCATTTTTCCAAGCTGTACAACCTCATGGTGGTTTTCAATCTCTCCTGATTCTCAGCTGGGGGATGTGATTTCCCACACACACCCCCTCCTAATTCTGCGTGTAAGACCCCCACAATTGTGCCAGAGGTGTGCTGGAGCTGATTTGTACTGGCTCACAAAAGACAATTATTACATTTTTAGGAAATTTGTGAGCCAATTGCTAGTCACAGCTGTTCTTAAAATTGAATTGTATAAATTTACAATTAAATACTTAAACAAAAATAAGAAATGCTTTCTAATTATTTTGTTACATCTTACTATTTTTTATGCCTTTAAGGCTATTTACATCTAGTGTTCCTCTATGGTGGAAAAACAACGTTAACGGTGTGCTACTGTGAATCTCTTCACAATTCTCCTTTCAGTGACATGATGTCTATAGCTTGGAAGTGGCCTTGGGGAGGGGTATTTACACCAAGGGAATCAGCAAAATACTGTAAAAGAGGGCTTAACTGTTTTGTTGATTGCCTAGAATTAAAAGAGTGAAGAAGAAAGTGTTCATGATATAGATTAATCTTAAAAGTACGCAGTATCCATAGCCATTACATTGTAAGTAACACAAATAAATGAGGAAATAAATATGCTTCTATTATTCAAAAACCATTCTCTGATTCAGCAAAGTAACTCATGTCATCTACAAGCGTGAAGTTCCAACCCATGTCTTGACTGTTTCACTGCTGCCTTGCTGGTTAACATAAATGCAAATAATAGCCAACATTCAAGTCCAAACTATACTCATTCATCAATTGCTACCATAGGTTACCAAGAGATATAAGGAAGGGTTCAGCACCCCCCAAAAATCATTAAAAGCATTTTATGAGGATCAGTTGGCTGTATGGAGTTTACAATAAGGCATAGTATATTTATTATTATTTATAAATTGTGTGGTAAACACCATATATATAAAATTTATAATAAACTTTAATGTAGAACACACCCATTCTCTTCCAGAGAGACAGCTGTCAGTCATCAGCACACCACTAGCTGTGCCTCACTCTCATCTAGGAAGCGAGGGATTGGTCCAGTTTTGTTGTTGTTGTTGTTGTTGTTGTTGTTGTTGTTGTTGTTGGGTTTTTGTTTTTTTTTTTTTGGTTAGTTTTGTTTTTACTCTTAGAGAAGACAGACATCTCTCTTTATTCAGAAATGTCCAATTTCATATCTCTATACCTATTGGCCCTTTGTTGTTTTCTATAGTGTTGAAAGGAGCTTGACTTAAGGGCTACTACAAGGAAAGAGAAGGCAACTAATTATCATTCTACTTTCTTCACAATTAAAAGTGGCTTTTTAAAAATGAGTATGTACACAGGATATTACCTGTGCTACTCAGGCTGACTCCAAAAGTTTCAGTGTGGCTTTGAAATTATTTTTGAGTTTGAAAAAAAATTGTGGTGTTTGAAAGAAAATAACAGCTTATTTATTTACTACTTTTTAAGAAAACAATATTGCAGTGGTTAAAGGTATGGACCCGAGTACCAGAATATCTGCATTTTAAATCTAAATCTGCAAACTGCCAACTCTGTTATCTGTTTAGATAACCTCTCTGTACTTTAGTTTCTCCATCTATGAAATGAACATGAGAAGACAATCTACTGCATAGGGCTGTTGTAATAATTAGATTCGTCAATATGTGTGAAGTATCTAACACAGTGCCTGGCACACAACAGAAGTTTTGCCATTTCATTACCACTACGATCACTACAACTGTGGTTGCAGCACAGTGTAGGCAGTTTGCTGACTTACAGATATTAAACTGTACAGAGCCCTGATCTTAGATTTACTCTGGGGCAGAAAAACTGACTTACCAAAGATCACACAACTTTTAGCATTAGAACCCAAAACAGGTGTCACATCTCCTGATATGTTCTCTTGTTAAGCTTCATGGCTTCTTTCTGAGCTACACTGCAGTATTTATCTTAACCAGTTAATTAGTCAACTTCCAGGAGCTATGTGGCTCTTACATGAAAAAGAACGCTCTTATCTAAGTGTATTAGGATGCTTGACAGGTGCACTGTCCAATATGGTGCCATGTGTGACCAGTGAGCATTCGATGTGTGACTAGGATGTTTAAGAACTGCAGTAAGCATAAAGCACACGCTGGATTTTGAAGACTTCACGTGAAAATAAAATGTTAAATGAGCATTTTTATACCAGTTACAAGTTTAAATTATAATATTTTGAATAGATTGGGTTAAATATATTATTAAAATTAATTTCACCTATTGCTTTTTACTTACTGTGGCTTCTAGAAAACTTAAAATTACGTACATGGCTCACAAGTGTGGCCTGCATTATATTTATATAGGACAATTCTATACAAGATTAACCTTCATGTCCAAATTTGAAAGCTGAAAATATTGCTTTGTTTAATAATCAGCAAGTGTTCTCTGCTTCGTTTAATGGTATAAGCATCCACCTAGCCATCCAAGCTAGAAATCTAAGAGGTATGGTTGACTCTTCCCTCTTCAGAGGAGTACTGCCCACAGACAGAATTTTGGGGGTTCACAGGTGGAAACGTAAGCCCACTTCCAGTAGATGCCTAAAGGAGACATATGTGAAAGCCAGCAACGATGCCATAGCAGAACCTTTGTAAAATGTAACCTGACTATAGTCTGTACACTTGAAGGCAGATCACATCAGAGACAAAGTTATATTGCTATATAATTTACTCTTGTGGTTAGCAATTAATTTGAGAAAATGGCCCAACGATAAGGATGGTTCTTGTACTTTGTGGCTAAACCATACTCCTCTCATCAACTGCATCCCATACCCCTGATAACTAGCACTGCCTAAAGATAAAAATACATTGAAGTTCATTTAAATGCAAGGGATTAGTGATAGGGGTGTTCTTCTGCTGTGTGGGAGTACTCAATGAAAAAAATGTCTTTGCAAGTCCTAGTCATGTAGATGTTACAAGAATGGAAGAGGTGAACAAAATTCTTTAAGCCATTAAGACAGATATAAGGTATCCCCAAGCAAAGGAGAAATTCTCTTGATCTTGGGAATTAAAAAAGGGAATATAAGTTGTCTTGTAAGAAAATATTAGAGCAAAGGGGAAATTTTTAAGCAGTGGGGAAAAATCCATTGAGAACTATAAACAACCAATAATTCAATCAACATTTTAAGAAAAAGAAATACAAAATCAATTCTCCCACTCTTAAGACAAAAATATAATAAACATGTACTTCAGTTCAGTATTCAGGGTAGACAAAGGGAAAGAAAGAAAAGACCATCACCTCAGGCTTACTCCAATGATTATTTCTATAATGACAGCAACCAATATGGTACATTTTCTTGAATCACTCCAGTTTCAAATATGCTGTATTATTGTCCAGATACATTCATTTGTATGTATCACATGTTCTGACTTTTGGTTTAGAAAATGCTGTCATCAAACCTACTGGTATCCAGTCCTCAGGTTCACTCCTGTTGTAGTCCCAGGTCCTCCCCCTAACCCGTATCTGGACGCCCTGTAGTTCCCCTGTCGTTTCCATCTCCACTTCCCCCACACCCAGACAACCCTCAGCTCTCATCTGTTTTGGCTCTGTAACCTTACCTTCCTTCTCACTGAGACAGCCACAATTCCCAACCTGACCAGCCTTCAGACTTCCAGCCTGAAGTGCTCTCCAGCCTATAAATTCCATCCCACCCTCCACCTCAACTGGACAAAATCAGTTTGCTTGGCTCTGTGCCTTGAACTCCCTAATATCCCTTGGCAGTATTTTGGCCACAAGTTCCCTTTCCACAAACCTCAACTAAAAAAACATATTTTAGGTACTTACCTTTAGTCATCCAACTACCTTTAGTTCCTCCCTCTCTGAAAGGGTCTCTCACAGTGCAGTTAAGATGAAGAAATAGTGATAGTAAAAGCAGTTCAAGTTCTCAAATGTTTACCAAGCATCCATTGTATGTGCCAGGTAAGCACTGGCTGGTAGGGGATGGAACTGACACACCTCAAATCAGTAAGACATCCTTTGCTCTCAAAGCCCTTAGAATTGAATGGGTAGGGGACATGGGTGAAAACTTAACTAGGATATAAGAGTGATTCTTAAATGAGATAAGCTAGCTTCACTGGCAGAGTGAGTTTTAGAGGGAAAGGATGAATAGGGAAACATGCTTGCCTCTCTCTATTGTGAGCACAAAAGGGGAAGCAATTGCTTCTGACCAGAAGACTGGCAAAGTCTTGGTGGCAGAAATGGCTTTTGGACTAGACCTGGAAGGTAAGCAGGTTTTCAATAGTGGCCAAAGAGAGAAAGCACAGGAGAATGTTCTTGGCGTCCCTGCCTATGTCGTGGCCCTCTGGGATCTATCTGGCTGCTCTCACTCACTTTCCAGGGGGAAGTGCATTACTTTGCTAGGGCTGCTGTAACAAGTACCACAAACTGAATGACTTAAACAGTAGAAATGTATTGTCTTATGGTTCCAGAGGCCAGAATTCCTGGGTCAAGTTTCCTAGCAGGGTTGGTTCCTTCTGAGGGCTGCGAGGGAGAATTCATTCATGCCTCCTGCTAGCTTCTGGCAGTTTGCTAGCCATCTTGTCATTCTATGACTTGTAGAATCATTACCCTGATCTCTGCTTTCATCGTCACAAGTTTTATTTTTCCCTGTGTACATGTCATTCTTCAGATTTCCCCTTTTTATAAAGAAATCAATCACTGCACTAAGTATGATATTAGTATATATACACACACATTTAGAAATGGACAGTTATAAAGTAAGGAAATGGATTCTTCTGTATGGTTTGTGAAAATCACTCTAAATTTACCATACATATTATGTAGATAAATTAGAAAGATTTCTTGTAGCACAATGGCATTTTCATATTTACAGATTCTTTTTGGTGGAATATTGGTCTTTCTCAAATTCTTCACCTCAAATCCCACAGCACCTTGAAGAAACATCTCAAGTTTCATGTTTTTTGTTTTTTATTTTCTTTAAAGTTTCATGTTTTTAGATTCTCTATATCTGGGCAATGCCTACAGATTTCAAGTCCACAAATGACTTGTTTTCTTCCCATGAGAGGTAAACGAACAAAGGGAACAGATAATGCATTATAGTACAAACAGGATCCAAATAAAAATATTAGAGAGCTTGGCTCCTGAACAAGTGATAAAAGGTTTAATGCCATCTACTCTTACTGTAAGTTCCGTTCAGAGGATATTCAGTTTAAAAGGGAGGAAAGCAAGAGAGGGTATTTTCCTCTTTTCATTTTGGTAATAAGAGTTGTATTGAAAAGGAGTCATAATGGTAGTAATACTTTAGATTTTCATAGTGCTTTAGAATTTTCAAAGAATTCTCAAATATTTTATTTCACTTGACTACAACAGCCCTACTTGGTGGGCAAAACAAGGGCAATGACCTCCATTTTATAGATAAAGACACTGAGAGCAGAGAGTTTAAGGGGTCTCCCAATGTGACCCAGCTAATAAATAATAAGAAACACAAACCTTCAGACCAGCTTTTTGTTAGCCTTTGGGAACAGCACATACCTCCCCAACATCAAAACTAAATTGACTTATGAAGCACTTCACCAAGAATCTGTTGCAAAAGATGTTCAGGCCAAATGTTCAACAGCTGTTTCAGGCCAAAATGCTTATTAGTTATTAATCAAAGTGTTCCTGATAGAGCTATATATTACTTCATGAATGGCTGCCAAACATCACATGTAAACAATGAACTACAAAAAAAATAAGCCACCACAAGACCACATCATTCATCCAAGGTATTAAAATATAATTAAATGTATTCATCGATTCAACAAATGAGCTGAATGCTGAGCAACTACCATGAGCTATACATTGGGCTACATACTAGGGGTACAATAATGAGCCAAAGTGAAGTCATCCCACCTTTATGGAGCTGGCTGACTGGCACGTGTCGCGTGTGTGTGCCTGGACATACACATGAACGTAAGTATATGATTACAAAATGTGCTATGAAAGAAAATTGCGACAGGAAGACCTCTTCTAAGCAGATAGGCTGGAATAATCAGGAAAGTCCTTTCTAAGGAAGTGATGTATGAGCTGAGATTCAAAGTATGTGGATGAGTTAACAAGGACCAATGTTGTGGTGGGGGAGGGTGCAGTAAAGAGGAAAAGAATACCAGGCAGAATAAATAGAGTGTGTAATGGCCTCAAGTTGGGAGGGAGCATAGCACATCTTAGAATACGGAAGAACTGTCTATAACAGCCATTCTACTTTCTCTCCTGTTTCTCTTTTTAATGCTGTTCTCTTAGGTTTCCACCTCCACCACTCCACTCAAACTGTCAGCAATGACCACCACATTGCAAATCCAACAGACACTTCTCTGTTATCTTATTCACTCACTCACTGGCATTCAAACTGGTAATCATCTCTGCTCCCTCTTGAGAAAGCTGGTAACAATCTCTAGGTTCACCTTCTCAGTCTTCTTTACTCGCTTTTCTTCTTTTGCTTGAGTTTTTTGTATTGGAGCCACCTGGCATAAGCTTTGATCCTGGGCCCTTTGCTTTTCTGTATCTACATCTTTAAGAGATGTCACCCAGTCCCATAGCCTTAAACTCATTATGTTGTCAATTTCAAATACATACCTCTAGACTTCACGTTTCTACTGAGATTCAGATTCATATATAATTGCCTTGGGCCTCTCAAAGTTATGGGAAAAAAGTGGATTCCCATCCCCTCAAAACTGCTCATCTTCTGTGGTATATTTATACAATGGAATACTATTCAGCCATAAAAACCAACAACATAACGCCATTTGCAGCAACATAGATGTTGCTGGAGAATGTCATTCTAAGTGAAGTAAGCCAGAAAGAGAAAGAAAAATACCATATGAGATCGC
Organism: Vicugna pacos; assembly: GCF_048564905.1. Taxonomy (NCBI): domain Eukaryota; kingdom Metazoa; phylum Chordata; class Mammalia; order Artiodactyla; family Camelidae; genus Vicugna; species Vicugna pacos. Next base: position 24,656,707 of record NC_133010.1, on the reverse strand, counting down.
TCATATGTGGCATCTAAAAAAAAAAAAAAAACCATAAATACGACATAGAAACAGACTCATAGACATAGACTACAAACTTGTGGTTGCCAAGGGGGCAGGGGGTGGGAAGGGACAGACTGGGATTTCAATATGTAGACTAGATAAACAAGATTATACTGTATAGCACAGGGAAATATATACAAGATCTTGTGGTAGCTCACAGAGGAAAAAAATGTGACAATGAATATATGTATGTTCATGTGTAACTGAAAAATTGTGCTCTACACTGGATTTGACACAAAATTGTAAAATGATTATAACTCAATAAAAAATGTAAAAAAAAGAAGAGAAAAAAACAAACAAGATACTTTAATGAATCTTAGATATAATATTAAATAATACATTTAAATCTTAAAAAAAAAAACTGCTCATCTTCTAGTCTCCATCTTAGTAAATTAGGGACTCATCCCTCATTCTTCTCTTCCCCTTACTCTACCCCCACATAAATATATTAGCAAGTTTCTATCTCCAAAATACATCCTATAATCATTCACTTTCTCCACCTTTATTACCATCACCCTAATCCAACCAACCAAGCCCAGACGAGTCTGCATATTCCCTCACTAGTCTGTTGCCACTCTTCCCTCTTTAAATTCAACTCAACATAGTAAATCGTATGTTCCTTTCAAAATGCAATTCAGATCACTTCACTGCCCTTCTTGAAATTCTCCAAGGGCTTTCTTTTTCACTGGGAATAAAATCCAAACTCCTTAATCTAGCCTACAAGCCTTTCATAATCTAGTCCAAGCTCATTTCTTTAACCTCATCTCCTTTTACACTTTTCATCTTTCTTTCACACTGTGGTAAGCAGAATAATGCCTCTCTCCTCCAGATATCCACATCCTAATCCCTGGAACCTGTGAATACATTATCTTATATGCCTAAGTGGATGTGGGGTTGCAGATGAAATTAAGATTGCTAATCAACTGACCTTGAAGTGCGACAATTATCTTGGATTATCGGGGTGGTCAAATGTAATCAGAAGGGTTCCTGAAAGTAGGATAGAGAGGCAGAAGAATCAGAGTCAGGGAATGAGATATGACTGAAGAAGCAAGGTCATCAACATGATACTGTGTAAGAAAGACTCAACCCATGTTGCTTTGAAGATGGAGACAGAGGACCATGAGCCAAGGAGTGTGAGCAGTCTCTAGAAGCTAGAAAAGGCAAAGAAATGTATTCTCCCCTAAAGTGTCTAGAAAGGACTACACCTTGATTTTAGCCCACTGAGACCCATTTCAGGCTTCTGATTTCCAGAACTGTAAAGAAAGTAAATTTCTTTTGTTTTAAGCCACTAAATTTCTGGTAATTTTTACACAGTAATAGAAACCTAATATACTACCTCACTATGGACCAGACACATTGGCCTATTTCATGAACAAATTCGTTTCACCCTCAGAGCTTTTATTTTTATGGTCATCACTACATGGAATGCTCTGTTCCCATACATTAACATAACTGACCTGGCCCGTTGTCATTCTGAGCTCCACTTCACAGAGTGGTCTTCCCTGACGACTCAATTCTAAGTAGCTAGTTATCACTTTTTTTCTACCTCGTTATATTTTATTTTCTTTGTAGCAATTTTACCATCTGAAACTATCCCTGACATTTATTGGTATGGCTGCCTGTAGCTTAATTCCCTACTCTAGAATGTAACTTCCACAAGAATAGGGTCTCTGACCTTGTTCACTGCCGTATCCTTGGTACCTGAACAGTATTTGACACAAGGTACATACTTAATCAGAAATGTTGACCAGTGAATAACTGAAACCCACTATAGGTGGAACATAGAGTACTGGAGAGAAGGGTGTAAGAAGAAGCTGGAAAAGTGAACAGAGGCAGATCAAATGGTATCTTAGAGTCCTTGTTAAGACCCTGAGCTTTATCTTAAGTACAATGAGATGCCATGGAAAAACTGTAGGCAGGGGAGTAATGTATTTGTAGTTCTGATTTTAAAAGATTATTTGGTGACAGACTGGAGTGAGGGCAATGGTAGATGTGAATGTAAGGAGGACAGATAAGAAGAATGCTGCTGGGTAGCTTAGGCAAAAAATGATGGTAAACTTGGACTTGGATAGTAACACTGAAAAAGCTAATGTATTAGAGATATAATTGGAATTAAAACGAACAAGATTAGGTGACAGATTGAGATATAAGGAGTTCAAATGAGTAGAGCTCAAGAATGACTTCCAGATTTATATTCTAAGCAGTTTAGAAGACTATAATGCCAATTTCTAAGATGGGAAAAGAAGAAGGATCAGGCCTGAGTGTGTACATTAACGGGAACGATCTGAAGCTCAGTTTCAGTTTTGTTAAATTTGCATTGTCCTCAAGACATAAAATTGGAGACATGTACAGCTAAATTTTGATCCAGGAACTCAGATTAGAAGCAATGGTGGCACATAGTGTGTTCTGAAGGAAAAAACACTCAAAGCCATGGGAATGGATGAAATCATCTAAGGAAGGAGCATCATGAAAAAGAGTTCAGAATCTTGCAAGTTCTCCTGTACTGAGAAGACTTATCAATGTTCCTCACTGCAACAAGAAAGCTGACCAAGGTCCAGCTGGAAAGATGCCTGTTTTACTTTGAGAATTTGTTTAGGCCATGCAAACTACCATGGATGGGATTCTCTCTTTTCCACTCTTCTCTGCATTTAGGCAAGGAAGGAGCAGGCAAAGGAGACTGACAAAGAGCCATTAAGAAGGTTGAGGGAAATCAGGAGAATTTCATTTCACAGAATCTATAATAATACCCCAAATTAAAAGAACAGATAGGAGAATAGTGATTTGTGTGGGATAAATGACTCCTCCCTTATCAGAGCATTATGAAACCAAAGCCTCTCATTTTATTCTAAATTTTTGCATTGGATGAAAATTTAGGGAGTATCTATCTCAAGGAAATGTTAATTCTTTTTTTTTTTTAATTAAAGTATAGTCAGTTACAATGTGTCGATTTCTGGTGTACAGCACAATGTCCCAGTCATGCATATACATACATACATTTGTTTACATATTCATTTTCATTAAAGGTTATTACAAGATATTGAATGTAGTTCCCTCTGCCATAAAGAAAAAAAATTGTTTTCTTAATCTATTTTTATATATAGTGGTTAACCTTTGCAAATCTCAAACTCCCAAATTTATCCCTTCCTACTCCCTTTCCCCTAGTAACCATAAAATTGTTTACTATGTCTATGAGTCTGTTTCTGTTTTATAGCTGAGTTCATTAGTGTACTTTTTTTTTCTTTTTCTTTTTTTTTTAGATTCTACATATGAGTGATATCATTTGGTATTTTTCTTTCTCTTTCTGGCTTACTTCACTTAGAATAACAATCTCCAAGTCCATCCATGTTGCTGCAAATGGCATTATTTTATTCTTTTTTATGGCTGAGTAGCATTCCATTGTATAACTATACCACAACTTCTTTATTCAGTCATCTGTCAACGGACATTTAGGTTGCCTCCATGTCTTGGCTATTGTATATAGTGCTGCTATGAACATTGGGGTGCATGTATCTTTTCAAATTAGAGTTCCCTCCAGACACATGACCAGGAGTGGGATTGCTGGATCATATAGTAAGTCTATTTTTAGTTTTTTGAGGAATCTCCACACTGTTTTCCATAATGCATACACCAAACTACATTCCCACTACCAGTGTAGGAGAGTTCCCTTTTCTTTATACCCTCTCCAGCATTTATCACTTATGGACTTTTGAATGATGGCCATTGTGACTAATGTGAGGTGATACTTCATTGCAGTTTTGATTTGCATTTCTCTGATAATTAGCGATATTGAACATTTTTTCATGTGCCTATTGGCCATTTGTATGTCTTCATTGGAGAACTGCTTGTTTAGTTGTTGTGCCCATTTCTGGATTGGGTTGTTTGTCATTCAGTTACATGAGCTATTTATATATTTTGGAAATTAAAACTTTGTCAGTCACATCTCTTGCAAATATTTTCTCATTTTGTAGCTTGTCATTTTGTTTTACTTACGGTTTCCTTTGCTGTGAAAAAGCTTGTAAGTTTTAATTAGCTACCATTTGAAAGTGAGAGGATGGAAAAAGATATTTTACATAAATGGAAATGACAAGAAAGCAGGAGTATCAATACTGATAGAGGACAAAACAGACTTTAAAACAAAGGCCATAAAGAAAGACAAAAAAGAACACTATATAATGATTAAAGGAGCAAAATAAGATAAGGATATTACATTCATTAACATATGCACCCAATATAGGAACACCTAAATACATAAAGTAAATACTAACATACATAAAGGGAGAAAACTGATGGGAACACAATCATAGTAGGAGACTTTTAACACCCCATTAACATCATTGGACAGAATTTCCAGACAGAAAATCAGTAAGGTAATGGTGATACTAAATGATTCAATGGAACAGTTGGAGTTAGTTGATATTTTTCCCCCAAAACAGAATATACATTCTTTTCAAGTGCGCATGGAACATTCTCTGTGATAGATCATATACGAGGGCACTAAAGAAGCCTCAACAAATTTAAGAGGATAGAAATTATTTCAAGCATCTCTTCTGACCACTATGCCATGAAACTAGAAATCAACCACAGAAAAACAAAGGAGAAAAAATGACACCATGGATATTAAACAACATGCTACTAAAACAAACAAACAAAAATTACCAATGGGTCAACGATGAAATCAAAGAAGAAATTAAAAAATACTTTGCGACAAATGACAATAAAAACACAACCACACAAAATCTATGGGATGCAGCAAAAATAGTCCTAAGAGGGAAGTTCATAATACAGGCCTTCCTCAAAAAACAAGAACAATCTCAAGTAAACAACCTATCACCTAAAAAAATTAGAAAAAGAAGAGCAAACAAAATCTAAAGTCAGCAGAAGGAAACAAAAATAATCAAGGAAACATAATTCTTGATGCAATTAGTTTTCCTATAACAATATTATCAAAGAGGTAATTTGTCAAAGAACCCCCATCTCTAGGTGTCTGTTACAAGCAGCAGCCAAATTCAAGCCTCCAATCTGTCTCACTGTGAAGGTGAGATGGCACCTCCCAATTTTCTATCCAGAGGTTCAAAAAGTGGGGACCTTGGGGTTCCCAAGACCCTTTCAGGAAGCCTGCAAAGCCACAATTATTTTCATAATAATACCAAGATGTTATTATCTTTCCCTCTCTCATTCTCTCTGGGTTATACAGTGAAGTTTTCCAGAGACTTTATGACATGGGTATCAGACTGTTTAAAGAGACAGGACACATTAAAGTAATTCGAAAAAAATGTAAAACACCACCACGCTTTTTTTGTTTGGTAGAGTTATTTTTCACAAACCTGTTAACATATAAGGAGTTCGTTACTGCTGTGTTTTAAATAAACTGAAATAAAAAGTTCCCCCGTTTTAATTTCTGCCAGTAAAGATTAACAGATGAAACCCATATGAACGGAAACTCTTTCAGGGTCCTCAGTAATTTTTAGCTGAGTGAAGAAGTCCTGGAGCTAGAAGCACTGCCCTAAAAGGCCCGAAAAGGGGTCTGAAAACTGGGACAAAAGACAGCAGGCTCCCCAACCCCTCCCCCTGGCTAGCAAAGGCTCATCGTGCTGGAGCTTTGGGGTGCTCTCTCCCAAAGCCCCTGGTTCTTCCTGGGTTTGAGTCCAGATCTCACCTCAAAGCCTCGCCTGCCCGGAGCCTGGTCAGCCTCTCGGCGCCTCAGCCCCGCTTCGTCCCGGGCCTCCAGCATCGGCCCAGCCTAGGTCTCAGCACACGCATGACTCCGGGTCACTGCTGCGGGGAGACGTGGGGAGCAATCACCCGGAACCTCCGCGGGCCGAGCCCAGCCGCTCGCCGCACCGCGTCTCAGGAGTCACAGGAGCCGCCGTTTCCCTCGAGGGCCGGCCGGCCTCGCCCGACGCCGGGAAGGCCTTTTTGGATTTCTGAAGGAATGCTGGGCACTTTCATGGTTCTCTCAAGCCCTTCCCTCTCCTCAAAGCGGGAAAACACGCAGCAAAGTTCTTCAAGACTTCGACTTCGGGGTTCATGTGCCGAAGCCTTTGCGATGCTGGAGCCGCACGACACGTCGTCCCTCAGGTGCGTCAGGTGCTAATGGCGAACTCTGAGTCTGCGCAGTAGAAGCGGAACCATCTCCCGACACCCTCTCCTGGTGGCTGCGCATGCGCGGGCCTCGGGCAGGAGCAGGGCAACCTCGAGAGAAGGCGGGGTCAGCAAACTGGGTTGCATCCAACGCTGATCAGCTTTGATTGATAAGGGCTGGAAGTATATTTTTTGTTTCGGTTCTGTTTTTAGAGGATAGAAATGTGTTTTAAGATTTTAAAACAAATACACTAAGGAGCAGAACACCACATGTATGTATAAATAATAATTTGAAAAAGAGTAGAACCAGCCTACCCCACCTAGTGAGGATTGTGAAGAGATAGGACTGGAGGTAGAGAAGCGTAATCAATATCATATTCACTGGTTTCCTGGTTGGAGGATTCAGCCAACTATAGATTAAAAATATCTGGAAAGAAAATTCCAGAAAGTTCCAAAAAGCAAAACCTGAATTTGCACCAGCAACTATTTAACATAGTACTTACAATTGTTGGAATAGCATTTACGTTATATTAGCATTGTAAGTAATCTAGAGCTGATTTAAAATATACGAGAGGATGTACATAAGTTATGTAGATTATATGCAAATACTGTGCCATTTAATATAAGGGACTTGGGCATTCTAGGATTTTTGTAGCCACAGGGGTCCTGGAATCAAGGTTCCCCCCCCCCCCTCGCCGTATATGGTTCCACTGTATTTAGTTCAACTTCTGCCAAGGAAACCCTGGAACTGCCTGAGGCCAGGCCATCTGGTGCCCACTCTGTCAACATCTGAGTGAGCACCCACCTTCTCCTGTCCTGAGAAGCCACAAAGCAGTGTGTGGTCCAGCAGGAAAGATTCCTCTCTGCACTTAGAGACTTTTCTCCATCCTTGGACCACCGTGGGTGGAACGCTGGATGCCTCAGTGGCAGCGGTGGTGTGAAACAGAAACTCCTTACAACCTTGACATGGTTGGGAATTAAAGGACCCAGCTCAAGATGTACCATCCCTCCCTATCCCCAAGCCCAAGCCAGAACACTGGTGAAACCCCCTCCTTCTTAGTGTCAGGGGCTTGATTCCAGAAGGTCATGACCCAGAGGATTTGATCACAGGCCAAAGAAAGACCTTTAAGTTCAAAGGTGCTAGTCAGGGGAGGACTGATCAGTAAGCTCCAAGAACTTGAGTTTAAAGGGAGTGGAAACCTTTAGTAACTCTCAGAGCAAAAGGTGCTCTGTCTCACAAACTCCAAACACTTAACTATGATAGCCTCTCTAGCTTCATTCTCGACACTCTCCACCAGATATTTTCTGGGTTATGTTGGGGCCTTCCAGTTAAGAAAGTCTTTCTTCTTGCAACTTGGCTTTCCAATGTCCAATCTAGATTGTCTAGCCATTATAATTTTTTTTTACGTAATCTTTGATGCCAAAGTAGGGTAAATTCAGCAAACCATACTAAATTCAGAACAATTAGCAAATTAACAGATTGTAGTTCTGATCCTTCTATTGTTACATCTAATGATTTTTGTGGAAACAGAGCTATTTGATGGATGTATATACATTAAAATGCATTCAGTTACTGGCTCCCCAGAGTGAGATTGATCGATCGATCGATTGATCGATCTATCTATCTATCTATAGTTAGATATATATCAGAGCTACAGATTTAGAAGCAGGTGCCTTGGTAAAAATTCAAATTTGCGTGTACCAAATGTTCATGGTCTCTGGTAGTGCTACTCAATGCTAGATATTTCACATTGAAAAATGTTACCCTTTTCAAACAATGACCTTCACATTGAATATGTAAATCCTGGTTAGAATCTCCTGGGCCAGCTAATGAAGAGCTTTATGTGTGTGTTTAAGATCAAGGCAAATTACAATACACAAAGTTTTCGTGCACAGGAAATGTGAAGAAAATAGCATAAGAATCACTGAAGTGAATTCCTAGAGCTCATAAAAAGCATTTGAAAACCACTAGAAGAACTGCATCTTGGCAACTTTTCAGAAGTTTTGCAACTCTGAAAAGTTTACCAATACTCAATGCCCATCAAGAATTGAGTGAAGTCAGATTATGTGTTATGTTCGATTCTGTTCAACTTTTTCTATGCGGTTGTATTTGAGAATGCAATAAGGGACCTAGAAAGCTGTGTCACAATAGATATTTTGACATCTGGGAGACTCTATCACCTTAGCAGATTACAAACATTATCAGATATCATTGACAATGACACAGAAATTGTAGGATGTAGATGGATGACTGTGTTCTTAAAGCACAGACGTCGAAAAAGCAGGCAATTTATCACTCGCTGTTTGCAGATTCAGCATAACACTGGGGGCTGGCAGTGAGCCTCAAGGAGCTGGAGATCAAATGCCACTTTACACAAGGGAAATATTGTACAAAGTCTATGAGGTTTCTTAGAAAATGAGAACTGTCATTGGGTTCTGCCTCTGAGGTTAAACATTATCTAGTAACAATTGATGCAGGAGGAGAGAACTGGATTGAAAAGGAGAGTGAGAGGTGAGAAGGGGTGTGCACCAGAAGAAAAAGCAGCTTTCATATTATTTAAAGATTGACAAAAGTGAAAATCACATGGCTTCCAGGCAGAAACTCCAGGCAAGTGGCATGATGGTTAAACATCAGGACTCAGTAGTCTTGGGTTTGAATCCTTCCTGCCTTTGTCACGTCCCAATTTCACAAATTGGGCAAGTGAATTTCAACCTATATAATGGGGATGATGGTGATAGTATCACAAAGAATTAAATAAGGAGATGCATAGAAAGCATTGGGCACACAGCATGTGCAAGGACGTCTTTGGCATGGAGTGGCAGGACAAGCCCTCAGGAGTGAAGTTCTAGACTGAGCCCATCTCCAGGTATGGAACCGTGCTCATCTCAGCCCCGAGATGGGCCCAACATGAAAGGGACACGGTCACAACACAGACCTAGGCTGTAATGGAAAAGGAAGTGATGATCACCGACAGGTGAGCGTGAGAGACTTCTGGAAGATCCACTCAAACAGACTTGAACACAAGTCCAAGTTACAGACTGCCATAGGTTATTTGGACTCCATGTGGGAAATAATGTTGGCTTCACATGATTTTCACAGCCTTAACTACGCAGATTCCAAGGGCATAGTGCATAGCACCTGGGACCCAAACTCCTCTCAGCTCCCTGCACCCTTAGCTCTAGGCATTTCATTCAACCTCTCTGCTTCCTCAGCCAATATGTGAAGGTAATAGAATTGCTGACTGCTTGCTGAACACATTTTGTTAAGAATATAGAGACAATGATTTATAAGCATTTTGGGGAGAAAACAAATTTAAGATATAGGAACTGAACTATAATTCTACAGTGTATTGTGAGATCAATAAATATTCTCTGAATTGAACTGAATGATTCATTGTAGTAACAGTTGATGGATATATATAACATACACACATGTATATATGTATACAACCAGAGCTATGTATTTAGAAAGACGAGACCTGGGGTTCAGTCCCAGTTCTGACACGAACTAGCTCTCTGTGACTTTAAACAAGTCAGTTAATCCTTCTTTAGTTTTCTCCAGCTGAAGAACACAGATAATAAATTCCTAACAGCATTATTCTGAGGATAAAATATACATGAATGAACAATTTATGATTTCCTCTAGAAAATACAATGTTAGCCATTAGTATCAATAAGACATTTAAAATTTTTAATTGTGGTAAAATACATATAACATAAAATTTCCCATCTTAACCATTTCTAAACGTACAGTTCTGCAGTATCAAGTACATTCACACAATCTTATAACCAATTTCCAGAAGAAACACTATATCCATTAAACAACAACACATTCCCTTCTCAGCTCAGTTCTGGCAACCACCATTCTACTTTCTGTCTCTATGAATTGACTACTCAAGGTACTTCATATAAGTGGAATCATACAGTATTTGTCTTTTCATGACTGGTTTATTTCACTGAGCATAATGTCCTCAAGTTTCCTCCATGTTGTCACATGTGTTAAAACTTCCTTTCTTTTTTAAGGCTGAATAATATTCCTCCATAGGATATTAATGTGGATAAACTTTTCCTTCTTTTTGATGTTCATTATTTGTAATTCATTTTCTTCCAAAGGTTTTTTATCTTTATATGTGTTTCATTTATCACAACCGGCCTGATAAACTCATTCCTTTCACATCAAATGCTACTCTGCTTTCTTCTGAGAACATCTGGTTTATAAAAAATGAGGAGCTTGACAGTAACTATAATAGGCTAGTCCCATACCTGCCTGACATGAAAAGCATTTCAACAAATTTGACATGATTAATGATAGTCTCTTAAATAAGCTGTATGGGAAGAAACTGCAGTGATTTGGCATGTATGTCCCTGTCCTCAAAGAAAAGCTATTTTTTACAAGACCTATCATGTCTATTACTATAATTGATAACGTGGCCTAATGCTAAAGTTTAGTGTTGCTCATTCTGCCAGGAGAGACATTTGCCTAAACTAGAAAGCATTTATTTTAAATAATTTTTTGCAACTGCTTATTAAAGGAAAATTACCCAAACATGCAGACATTTATAGGATACAGTATTCCATAGAGATTGGTTACTGAGTGTGTTATTTCAAGAGTTTAAAAAAATTATCTTCCTTTCCCTCTTCATTAGTGAAAATATTGTTATGTAGCTTTTTATCTTACTACACAGAGAAAATTTAAAGATTTAAAGCGAGCCTCAAATCTTTCTAAATTATTTCTTAGAATTGTTTGGATTTTTTCAACTCCAAGTAAGGAAACAGCCTTTCTCTCTCTCAGCTTTTATTTGCATGCAGTTTGAATTGTCTTCTCAAACATGAGAGGTTTTAAAACATAGAGGATGAAATGAATCTGAAATGAATATCAAGGAACTTGGAGAGAGAAGTTTGGACTTTTTGTCTTGGCTTATCATTTCTACTGCAATGTTCTCTCAGTCTGAGCCAATAATTTTCTCTGTGTATTTCAGGAAACTGGAGTGAAAGATGCAAAGTATGGCATTGATCAGTCTGAAAAGCACTGCTTCCCGTGTGTAGTTTATCCTGTCTGCTGAGCAGGCGCTGCTCAGTCCCTGAGTGTGGGGCGCCCGGATCATTCCCTCTAGGCTTAGCTGGGAGACTGGAACAGCGCAGCCACACTCGCCCTACTGGCTGTTGCTTTGTTTTGAGGCCACACCTATAAAATGGCTTCCCTTTTCAAGGATGACTGTGTCCTATACTACACTCTCCCTGCAGGGGAAGAAGCAGAATGCCTCCCACAGTAGAAGGGCAGAAGCACAATTCCCCTGCGTATCTCCCCATGTTAGAAATCATCACTGAGTATGTTTCTCTTCCCTGCTAAGATTTTCTCAGCCCGCCACCTTCCTGCTCCCAGGAAAAGCAAGATGGTTTAGACAGCCACCTGTATCAGGAGTTGGCGTCTTTCACTAAACACAGGCAGGCTTGTGCCTGGCCTGTGATATCTGGTATAGAGAAAGATGGCTTATTTCCAAAAACCTTTTGGTGATATCCAATTTTTGCAGGTATTTTTGACCCAAACGTGGATTGATGCTTTTTAATGTAACATTTTTTTTTCTGATTATGAAAGTAGTCCAATCCCACTTCTTGTAATCTATCCCAAGGAAAGAATCTGATGGTGGCTAAATCTTGACACACAACTTTATTCATCACATTATCATTTATAATATCAAAAAACTGGAAATAATCATAATGTCTAGCAGTAGAGAAATGCACTGCAACATTCCAACTTCATTAAAAATGGTGTTTTAAAAATTAAAGATAAGTAAAAACCTTACCATATAATCTTAAGAGAAAAAAAAGCAGGATACTTAACTTGAACACCCACTGTCAACTTAAGTTTAACAGGTGTACATTCATATCTGGGTGCACAGAGAAAACAGAAATGAAATATACCAAAATGTTAACGTTTGTTTTCTCTAGGTGATGATCTTTACTTTTTCTCATATACTTACCTGCATTTTCCAATTTCTCTGCAGTTGTCATATATTGCTTTTACAATTTTTTAAAAAAGCTTTTAAGAATGCATGCTTGTTACAGAAAATTTGGAAATTGCTAAAAAAAAGTGATAAAAAAAATAAAAGTACTCATAGTCTCACTACCCAGATTAACAGCCTTTAAAAAAATTTCTTTTTTCTGATCTCTTTTCCATGTGTACCATGGGCTCACATTATATACTTACTTGACTTGTGCAATTTAACTGAAATTTAAATAATACCACTCGGACCACTGGTCTCCTCATTCAAGTTCCTTCTGTGACTCTGGGCTTCTTGCCTCCATTTCACAAGGACCCATGCGATGATATAAGGCTCCCCCTGGATAATCCAGGTTAATCTCCCATTTCAAAATCTTCAATATCTCAACATCTGTAAAGTCTCTTTTCACAGATTTCAGGAATCAGAATATGGACATCTTTGGGGGCACATTATTCTGCCTTCCAAGTATGGTTAAACATCAATTAAAGTTAAGTGAGAAAGCCATCAGGATCTCTTGGCATAAAAAGAGATTCTCATTTCCTGCAGCTGAAGGACAGAAAAAACTGAGGCTTAAGTCCTGGTACTAATTTAAACACTCTCAGAACTCCAGGCAAAGTTGAATTCTCAGCCCCTCTCCTCTCTGTTTTAACAGGGCAAAAGTTCTTCCCTTTAGGTGAAGACAATGCAGAGGCCTCTGCCCTGCCAGACAGAGCACGCCGCCCTCAGTGTTTAACCCCATTTTCCTTGCTGGCCACCAGTGACTTAACCAGATTTAATTACAATATAATCTCACTGTTGTGTATGTTAAGAGAGGAAAATAATTACACTCCCAAGAAGCTGTAGGATCCCACTTGGAGCTGAGAGAATATGAGTGGTTCTGTGTCCTGAGGGTGTGTGACGAAGAGGAGTGGATAAGAGAGAGTTTATCCATGTTTGCGCTGGCCCGTGGCACTTCAAAGCTTGGAGAAGTCAATGCCCCACATTAAATGAATTAGAAACGCCAAAATTGTTATGGCAGATTATAAAGAAGGAACCAAAAGTCCTAGAGAAGTGGGCCTGCTAGAGCAAATATACTATGTAACCCACTATGTGGCTCTGTGCTCCAAGCTGTGGCCCCAAGGACACTCCATATACCTAAGTGAGAAGCAATGAACACCATGAAGAAGCTTGGAGGTGGCTGTCCTCTGTTGGCGGGGGTGGTGAGAGAAGACATTGTTACAGAATTTTGCTCCTAGAGAGCAACAGGGATGATAGGGTCTTGACCTAAAGGTCTCGGCGGTGGCAGTGCTTCAGTGTCAGAAGAAAGTGGGTCCCTTTATCATAAATGGCAAGATCGTGACATGTGGAGGGCTGTGGAGGTGGATAACAGCATATGACACTCCTTGGGGGTATGATAGATAAAATAAATCAGAGTATGTTTCCATCTACAACCAAAAGAAATCAAGGATGTGTGATCAAGAGATGGAAGGTAGACGCCCAAATTAAAAGTCATGGTCCCTTGTCCAGTTTCCAGACCAGAGCCAATTTCAGACCCACAGTCCACTGATGGAAGAAAGCTTAGGTTCCCCAGGAGAAAGGACCTTGAAGTACAAGTGTACACAGTGATATCGCCCAGTTTTTCCCCAAGGAGACATATGGCTATTGACTCAAATAATGACTGGTTGAAAGGAGAATGCCAGACATTTCAGGGATTGTTGGACACAGAGCCTGAGTTGACAATGAGATGTGAAGACTTGTCACGGTCTCTCTGTGAGGGTGGAGTACAGGAGAACCAGCTAACAAATGGAGTCCTGGTCAAGGTCCAACTCACAGTAATTAGTCCATAATCCTAATCAGTGGCAATCGCCCCACCCCCCAGTTGTTTAATTGGAATGGGTATATTTGATTGATGGTAAGAACCTCACAGTGGTTCCTCAGCTTGTAAGGCATGAACAGTTATTGTGAACAAAGCTAAGCAGAAGCCTCTGGAACAATCCTCATTCCCCCTCCAGTACCCTCAGACACACACACACACACACACACACACACACACACACACACACACACCGGCCAAAGCAGTATCACATTTTGTAGAAGAAGCAGCGATCAGTGTCATGCTTACAGACCCTAAGGATATAGGGGCAGTAGACCCCTTCTCCATTTAATCTATCACTTTGAATTGTTTAGATGAATCCTGTCAACAATAGAATAGAGCACTTGACACTTGAGTTTATCCACTGTTGGCTTTATCTTCTCTAACTACTGCTTAATTTTTTAGGCCATCAGTGTCATATATTCTCTACATAAATTACTGTTCACTAAATTCTGGTTGAAGTATCACTGAATTTAAGACTAGACAGAAATTGAATAACTTAGTCTCAATGGGATCAGATTTGACAGGATATCCCCATATCACCTAGGAATAATTACCAGATGACTTTACTGCAATCTCTTTCACTTTCATACTTTAAAAAAAAAAAAAGAAACTTCTCTTTTCTTCTAAGTGGTTATTTCCAATTTCACTTGTAGATGAAAAATTAATTTACATTCTAGGAAAGACTAGCTAACCTGATAATATCATAATCATGGAAAGGAAAGCAGTAGGAGTAACCAATTCTTCATGAAAAATGTGGACTCAGAGAACACAGGGGTATGAGAAACACAGGGAAAGGAAAATGGCTCATCAGACTTCAATAATAAAAAACCCAAAATCTTTATTAAGGATCTAATATAATCTCCAATGATTCTATATTGATTTGTTTACAATTTCCATAGGACATAGAACAATGATTATGAGCTATGACTTTGGGGTCAGATTGACCTGAACTTGAATCCCAGCCATACTACTTACTAGCTGTCTTATTTGAGAATGGTATTGAAATGTTATGGTTCTCAGTTTTCTAGTCAGAAAAATAGAACCAACTAATGGATTTGTGTGTATGCTAAATGAAATAATATTTGTATATATTTGGGATGATGTCTGTACATAGTAAGTGTTTAATAAAGTTTAGCTATGGTTGATGAAATTATTCTGATGACAATGATTGTCCATAATGAGATTAAGAGTTCCTACTTCAAATATTTTTAGCTAAATGCAAAGAATCAACCTTTGGCTGCAATTATTAAAAACCACATCATTGCTTTTTGATTTGTGAGAAATTTTCAGAAATTAGAACTTCCTAATGCAGGATTTAAAGCAATTGTATGAGACAAATAGGAATTCTTTGCTAAAACAAAATCATTGTAGTAGAATTATTGGAGACTATTCTTCTTATAAATGCTTCTAATTGGCCACCTCATAAAATTTAATGTTCTAGACAAAAATTTTCAGGGAAGTCTTTTCAACGTGTTTGGTTTGGGTCCTGCGGGCTTCAGTTTGATATATGAGATGACCAATGCTACTAGGAGGTGAGGTTTGACAAAGTGTTGTTTGGATTCTAAAGAAAGATAGTACTTGTATTCACGGAGCACGGAAACGTATCTTGAGTGGGCAAAATCTACCTGCCTCAAGGCTGAAGGCTGAATTAGGTAATTAAATGTGTATGTTTGTGACATATAACTTACATAGAGAACAATGCAAAAACAAGTAATCATCACCCAGATCAAGAAAGAGACACTGCCAGAACCTCAGAGCTTCTGTGGGTACTCCCCTGATCATAACACCCTTTTATTTCCTCCTGAGAAAACTATTAGCCTCATTTTCATTGTTTTCAGCAGGAGGGTTGATCTAAATAATCTAGCTGATCATTTGCAGAAATGGAAGTTCTGGGTGATTTTTAGAGACTCCTCTTAATCTTACCATTGAATCATCAGCTCAAAAGGAGAGGTCCGTATGAGCAGAGTCCTGTGTGGGTCTCTAATGTAGTAAAAGGGAGCTACCCCTAATTGGAGGTCAAGGATCTCCACTGAGCATTAGGCAAAACTCAGCTGACCCGAAGGAGGGGAGAAAAAAACTTGAAAACTTCTTAAATAATATTCATAGGTGTCTCCCATGATAATGTCTAGTCTCTTGAAGGAATTACTTGTGGCTTCCTCTTTCACTGAAACTGCCCAATATTTATTACACCTCCGTCCCTCGCTTCTCCTCTCCTTTGCTTCCCCAAATTTCACTTCCTCACTCACTTAGCAATTCTTTGAGGAGCTCTAGTGATTTACTGACATTTACTTCTGAATTTCAAATTCCACTGTAAACAAAGACTCCTTTTCCTATTGATTTTGTCCCATGTTTCTGGAAGCTCTAAATGATTCTTGGCTTCTCTACATCAGCCTCAGAGTAATCTTTCTTTTCCCTTCGGATCTTCTTAAAACAAATCAGCATAATTGTGTCTACTTACTCCTTTAGCATAAAGCCTTCATTCTACTCTTTTAAAACCACACAATGAAGTTAGAAATGTTTTGTTCACGCTTTATTTTTAAAGCAAGTAAAAGCAAGCAATCCAAATATCTGATTTATTTTTATTAACAATAAGACCTAGAAGAAAAAAAAAACCCTTTCTTCCTGAGTGGTAAAGGTCTATCTGACATTATTGCTTCAAACATAATTCCTTAAAATATAAGACTGTCTTTCTTAGGAGACAAGTGCACTCAAAGCTGTCATTATTCAGCTGAAACATGTCAGATGAAGTGCATCTCTTTTCTTCCCTCCAAGATCAATAAAGTACCATACACAAATGGAAAATTATATCCATGAAGACAAAAAAGGGCTTTTCAGGGGGAAATTTGAAACAGGGTGAAATGAGATGCTGTTTCTCATTGTAAATATATATTCTGTACTCTGGAAAGGGCCACATAGATCCTTGCAGTAGTTGCTTAAGCTCATAGATAATAATCAATGACAGTTCCACTTTCCAAGAGAAAAGAAATATTATTGCTCAGGTATATCCAAGGGTTTCCAACACATAAAAGGAACTTTCTGAGTGTTTCTCATAAGGTAAGTAGTGAGACTTATAAAGGTACAAGAATCTTCCCTACAAATTTTCATTTTTAAAATAATAAATCCTGGAAGGAAACTCAAATCCATTAATACAGAATTATTTAAATAAACCATGGTCTGGCTATATATTAGAATACTATGTAACTCTTTGGCAGAGGGTGTCTATCTATATGCAGAGACAGGGAAAGAGCAGTAAGACTTTGTGCATGTGTTTGAGCCTACATGACTACCAGTCTAAAGCAAACGGATATAAGGGGGGGTTAACATATTTGAAAAACAAGGTCTACTACAAATCAAACACATGCAAATAGAGTCACAAAAACCAAAAAGAAACCAAGCTAATACAAAAGAAAATTATTAAATCAGAAAAATACCATATGATATCACTTATATGTGGAATCTAAAAAAAAGACAAGTGAAATTATTTACAAAATAGAAACAGATTCATAGACATAGAAAACAAATTTATGGTTACTGGGGGGGGAAGGAGGTGGGAAAAAATAAAGTGGGAGTTTGAGATTTGCAGATACTAACTAATATATATAAAGTATAAACAAGTTCATACTGTATAGCACAGGAAATTATATTCAATATCTTATAGTAACCAACTGTGAAGAAGAATATGAAAACAAATATATGTATGTTCATGTATGACTGAAGCATTATGCTGTACACCAGAAATTGACACATTGTAAACTGACTATACTTCAATAAAAATCTATATTAAAAAAAGACTCCTTGATTTAAACACAGATTATGAAATAATACACATAATTCACTTTATTTGAAATCGCATGCTTCTATATATGTATGTACATGTAGAGAGAGATGCTTAGAGAGATAGTCCCCTAAATGTTTAGGATGCCTAAGTCTGCGTGGTGTGATTTGGAGTAATGTTGACTTTTTTCATACTGTTTTGAACATCCTCAAGGTTAAAATTACCTGATGGTGTTGTGACACAGATTTCACCAAAATAAAAAGCCATGGGTCTATATTATAACAAAATCAGGGGAAAAAAAAGTGAAATTACCTTTATTTGGGGAAAGAATTGTCTGGCTAATTGATTTAGTTCTTCACGCTGTTTCCATAGCAGCAACTGGCTAGAAAGTGAGGCAGAGAGATTCAGTGAAACAGTCACCATCAGGGTGGACTCTGCACAATGTCTCGGAGATACTCCTGTACTCCAGTTTTCTCAGGAATATTTTACAGCAGATTTTAATTTGGGGTCTTTTTACAAAATGTTTTAAAATTTACACTAAGTGTAAAAGATCAAATGATAGTGAAATAGCTGATTATTACTTGATACTGCTATATTATTTCTATGTTGTAGCCTCCACAGAGACTCAGTATTCAGAATGTGAAAAGCGCTTTGAGTTCTTGCCCTCCTGACTTTTTTCTATGAAAGTATTTTGGAAGCCTGCCAAGCATGTGTTCAACAAATGTTTTATGCTAGAAATGTTTTGCCATAATCACAACCTGATTGGATAACCACGATAATTTAAGTGTTCTTTTGTTCATGTGCCTCAATGTTTTGTTCATTTGCTTGAAATATGTGCTTTGTTTTTAGCTAAAATCAGGTTCATGTGTGTTGAAAAATAAAGAGCTGTATGCTTCCATAACCATATTCTGGTAACATGAGGTCTGCAAATGATTTTAGAAACAAGTTAATAATCACTTGGCATCAAGTGAAGAGAAAGCTGTATATGGGATATATTTTCATAGTAAGAGCATTTGATTTTGGTCAAATTCATGTCAGAGAAGAATTAGAATTAATTTTAGCTTTGGTATGCCTATGGTATGGACAGCCAGACTATCTTAATAGGAAACACATTTTCACATTCAGAATTGCTTACTCTCAGGCACAGCTTCCATTTCAAACACTGGAGCCACATACAGCAAATATCTCTCATTTATCTGAAAAACCTCAACTATCCAGATTACCGCTAAGAATCAGGAACAAAGGGGGAAAAAAAAGCCTCTAAAGCATCCAAGTAGAAGTCACAAATAATCCTCAGCTCATCAGCCCTTCTCTTAGAACTCTACAAGAGATTAAGAACCCCAAATTCAGAAAGGCTCTTAAAACTCAAACTGAAAACAGTATGAAGTAGTGACTGCTCACGTTGTGACAGCCCAGGAGGAAACAGAAAAGCTAGAAGGCAGGCATGATTGGAAAACCGAAGTCCAGGGCTACCTCAAGTAGGACCAGTGTACTCTTCAAGGGCAGCAGCGTTGATGACAAAGTACAGTAATGGATATCTTTATGATACTGTTTACTTGCCCCCAAAGCCACGTCCTCCAACGGTGCTCCATGTAGTGGGCCACCTATGGCTCTCAGTGCATTTGTGGATTGGCTGTGTGGCCACTGGTGAAGTACACAGGCAGCAATTCTAGGTATGCAGAGGGGGAAGGATCATCTGTTTATCTACCCTCCTCAATTATCCTGATTTTATCTTCATTGCTTGTATTTACATGAATTAATAGGATGGAAATAAAGAAGACAATTTCAGTGCACAGGGACTCTCAAGTGAAAATATGGCTGCAACAATGGTATATCTTGGCCGGGATCATATTCATATTTATATTGTGGGACATTTCCAGGTTTCTTGTGGTCCAGTAGGATGTAATCAGCTTTTAAACATAGCTCACAAAATTATATGGTGATTTTGCAAGTGTACTATTAGGTTCCACCAAATGAAAAAAGATTTGGATGAGTTTGTTTCCTAATGAGCAAAAGCATAGAAAGATTAGGAAAAAGAAACATGGATCCTGTCTGGACTTTGCAAACAAGGATTTCTTTTTCTTTGCCATCACAGAAAGTAGAGATGAAAACTGTTATAACCATCACCAAACTTCAAAATCCCACAGGCAGGGGATGCGCTGACACACCCTGGGCGTCGCTGCCTTAGCCACAAAGAAACAAAGCAGGGGCACCTGTGAGCCGGCAAAGTAAAACTTACAAAAAGTTAGGCAAATCCTTGAGGACTTAAAAAAAAACTTTTAAAATATTTTAAAAAATATTTAATTTTTTTAAATATTTTAAAATATTTTAAAAAATATTTAAAAAGCCTTTTTTTTTTACCAAAAAAGGTGAAATTTAACTAAAACATTCATTTTGTGGGGTTGAAATGTTATAATAGAAATGTTTAGCATTTGCTTTTCTTCTGCTGCAGGGGAGGGGACGCTACACTTTCCTTAGCACTTATAGCAAGTGCTAACAAAAGCAATGTCCTTCTCACTTTGCTTTTGTGGGGATTGCATAACCTGTAATACATGATTAAGTGCAATGCTCCCTCTTGCTAAGAGGTGAAGAAAGATGAGTTTCACATGCCTGGCATCAGGCTGGTGCTCATCCAGTATCCAGCATCAGGCTGGTGTCCATAATAACCTTGACTGAAATCATACCATATGTTTAATTTTATTTTGGACAAAAATACTATATGTTGGATATTGAGACATCAATGAGTGAACACAGGCATGAAATAGCAGGCGAAAATTCCTTGAAATTAGCATCAATCTTTCATGTGCCTTAGTCATACATTTTCCTCTTCAGCAGACTGAGGGCGATCTGGTTGTGATATCTGCAACCCTGGACAGGGTTGGCCTCTCAGGAAGGTGTATCTCTTCTCTCTCATAGAAGCAAACTCTGTTCAAGGGTAGAGTCTTCCCAGGATAAAAATGAGTACCTTGGTTAAGAGAGGATGAGTAGTCAGGCTGTCCTAGAACCTGAAAGCTGGTACCAAAGGTCCATTTGTCAGAGCTTTAGAAATGCCTGTCATGCCAAAAGGTACTATTCAGCCCCAAATTCTAAATTATTAAGTGTTCAAAAGGTTTTTAAACAATCTCAAGAATTTCCATTAAATTGACACAATGATCCATCAAAATTTTGCTGAATTAAGCTGATATAAGCATACTGCAAGGCCATTACTACAGCATTATGTTATGGAATATGAATTTAAACAAGAATAATGAAAATAATGGAAAGAACCTAAATGTCCATCAACAGATGACTGGATAAAGAAGCTGTGGTATAGTTATACAATGGAATACTACTTAGCCATAAGAAAGGATAAAATAATGCCATTTGCTTCAACATAGTGGACCTGGAGATCATCATTTTAAGTGAAGTAAGCCAGAAAGAGAAAGAAAAATACCATATGATATCACTCATATGTGGAATCCAAACAAAGAAAAAGACACAAATGAACTTATATGCAAAACAGAAACAGACTCACAGACAAACAAAAAAACTCATGGCTACCAGGGGGAAAAGGAGGTGGGAAGAGATAAATTAGGAGTTTGAGATTTGTAAATACTAACTACTGTATGTAAAATAGATAAACAAGTTTCTACTGTATAGCACAGGGAACTATATTCAATATCTTATAGTAACCTAAAATGAAAAAAGAATATGAAAAGGAATATATGTACATATGTGGATGACTGAAGCATTGTGCTGTACACCAGAAATTGACACAACACTGTGAACTGACTATACTTCAATTTAAAAAAGACAATAGTTATTGTGATACTTGCTTAAATTCATACAAAATCTTTACCCTTTTGGAGTTCATGGCTCCAAAAATAGTGTCAACATTTTAAGCTGCCAGATTTTACTTGGCTAAACATGATTAACAGACATTCCTTGCTTAACACACCCAGAGGTTAAACATAAGCCAGAAACCAACACCAAATGCAGTTCAGGCATTCCTGAATCAGATACCTCCGTAAAGGAAAATGATAAAATCTCAGGTCTTCTCATTCTTGGCAAGCACTTCTACATTTTCTTTTCTAGTGTTAGTGTTAAGGGAGAATTCCCAGAGAGGAGGAATTGCCTATAAAGTGGGGATTTGCCTGTTGTGTGTTGCCTACTCCTCCTAAGTTAATTCACAAAATCGCTTCATTCTCTAATCCACGGCTATGACTCCTTTGTCATCCACCTGTGCTTGTTTCCCTGTGCAGGTTGGAAAGATGACCTGGAACAGGGGTGAGTGTGAGCACACACAACGAGAGCGCTGGGGGAGTCTGCTCAGCTTGGTTTTTGCCCATTAGTTCCCGTTGTAACCCCTCTTTTTGATATGGTTCTACTGTTCTTTTGCTGTGGCTGGTGGTGGTGGTGGTGGTTTGGTTTTGGGACTACACAGTTCCTGGCTTTATCCTTTGGCTTCTTAATCCTAAATGGCAAGTAAAAGAAAATCGAAATTTGTGTGGAGACCATGGATATTTTAGGAGAGTCCCTCCTCAGATTGTTTTCCTTGTCCAAGTGGAGTGTTAAGAACTGTAGGCAGAGACCCACTCTCCGCACTGAGCGTATTGCTGCTCTTGTGGACAAGAGTTAATGGGCCCAAAGAAGTGGGTTCTCTGTTTCAGCTCAATCCCTTGGCATTGTACGTTTGTCTGTTCCTTTCAGAAGAGTTCACTTGCCTTAATCAAGTTTGGCATATAACTGAAGGAACTTAACATTGATCTAAAATTTAGTTTATCTTTGATTTCTTTTTTGGTTCCCTCTGGTGCCTTGGTAAAATGAAGGCAATAGAACTTGTGGAAAAAAAGGAAAATAAAAAGTCAATGGGATTTAGTCTCAAACATTACAGGTTCACGAAAATTTCTGTTTTTTACCTCCAGAGGGTTTTAGGGTAAATGTCTCTGCCATTATAAGGTTCGTATAAAGCTGTACCATTATCTAATGAAGTTTAAACAATTTCCAAATTCTCCATAATTATTTAAGGATTTTAAATCTTTAGCTCTTTATTTATAGAAAACTTGGTTGTTTAGATTAATTAAATAAATCACAACTGATGGCTTACATTTTAATTATTGAAGGTTCATGGCACCATGGGCCAGGTCGATGCTAAGTTTAAAAACACTACAATTAAATATAAATAAAAATAATAAGGCTCAATAAAGTGAAAACACTTTCTCAAAGACTTACTCTGGAAAGGAGCTAGTTACAAAATACAAAGTTTTATTGTTCTGTTGTTAAAAGCAGAGAAGTCTCTTAGAAAAGGAAAGATTCCTATTACGGTGAAAAACCTGAAACTAATATAATGTCAAATGTCAATTATATCACAACTAAGAAAAAAAGATGAAAATGATTCCTAAAATTGGAGCTATATCATGGTGAAGAAATTTATAGGATAAAACCTTTCCAGGGCGCATAAGATATGTGCAAACTTCTGATTATGATAAATGATGCTTAAAGAGAAGTGCCAGTGAGAAGTGAATAAAAACAAAATAACTTTAAGCCAACTCATTCAAATACCACTACATCTGTTACTGACTGCATCCAGCAGGTCTGAGGCTGGAAACCTGAGCTCTGGAGAACGTGCAGTGCCACCAGATGTGACTTCTGAGCAAGAAGAGATATGGCTGGAAAGTGTACAAAGGTCAGACCTCCAGTGAAGCCTGGTTAAATCTAGCACAGGCTTCTAGAAGCAATCTGCATGCACGCACGCGTACACACACACACACACAGAGACACATCCACACACTTTTCATTTTATGACTTTATAGTATTTGGTATTCCTTAATCGCAAGTTCCTATCTGTTATCCCTCTCTTAATTCATACCCGTTCTCTTAAGGGTCTATGCATTTATTTGAATATCTGTCTATGTCCTTTTAGTCTGGGACTTGCTTTATGCCATAACTTGACCCTTTTACTCTTTGCAGATTCTATCCCAGTGGTCCCAGGGCCCCAGTGCTGCCAGGGATCATTATAGTCCTCTATGCCATCTTTTTGCTCAGTGAAGGATTCCTGGCTTATCTTTTTTCCCTAAAGAAAGATGTTGGGATTCAGTTTTGTTGCTCAGAGAAGTAGGAACTCCCCAGGTCAGTGCTGCAAACTCCTCACATGTGTTTGCACCTTTCCCATTCTCACTTCCACTCCTACTAGTCTATTTGTGGCCAACTGAGTGGTTTCCGCTGATAATATTTTTCATTGTATTGTTAAGCAGGCTCCTTTCTTTCTCCACCTCCTCCCCTTCCATTCTTCCCACCCCTTAACAAAACACTATGAAAATATTTCCACCAGGCACTCTTGCTAATTTGGCTAAAAGCATATGCCACCTTAAGTAGAGACAAGTTCAGCTGATATGTAAGCACATAGACACACACAATGCGCACACACACACAACACGCCACACACGCACACACAACACGCCACACACACATACACACATCCATTTCCAGCAAAGTAGTATCAAATTTTGCTGTTCCTTCTGTCCATAAAAAGAATTTCAGGTTTTTCACCTACATCTGGCATTTGTATTATTCACAAAGAAATAACAAGGGTGCTTGACATGTAGAATTCTGAGTCTTAATTAACCTTGCAGAGATAAATACCTTTCAACTCCCAACACCAGGCCCTTGAGGAAGCAGAAGGCGCCTTTCACTTTCCTTTGGCAAAGGGCGGTGGTCCACTGCTCTGATTTCTTCTGAGCCCCTCCTTGTCTTTAATGACAAGGGCCAAAACGTTAGAACAGAGGTTGCAAAATGGCAGCCCACCAGCTGAGTCTGGCCCTCGGACATATTTTAAATGGCCTGCTCAGAGGTTTAAAGATCGTTTTCATTTTGGCCAACATTTCCAAATGAGAACACTTTACTGAAAAGTCTGGATAGCTGTGTCTCTGAAACAAGCAGAAGCTCTTACAACCCCAAGGCCGTGTTCCTTCTCGGCCACCATTGGCAGGAGCCGCACAGCAGGTCATGGAAAACACAAGGTGTGCTCCCTGTCTCAGCATGGCCTCAACAACTCACTTTCTCTTAACATCCATCCCACTGCATTCTGTCGCCTTACAGCCCTGACCCCCACAGGCAAGTGAGCTGTTCTTCACATGGTGATGCTTGGAGTCTGGGTGTGAACTGACTTGAGAGAAACACACAAACAAAACCTTAAGTGA
Source organism: Vicugna pacos (assembly GCF_048564905.1). Taxonomy (NCBI): domain Eukaryota; kingdom Metazoa; phylum Chordata; class Mammalia; order Artiodactyla; family Camelidae; genus Vicugna; species Vicugna pacos. Next base: position 24,631,774 of record NC_133010.1, on the reverse strand, counting down.
ACCGCAGCTGATGGCAGGTATTGATGGTGAGGGTAGAGACTTTGGAACCATGGGTCAAATAGAATCTGAGATCCCGAATGAACAAAATTGCACCTTGCTGGGGTACATTCTGTGCAAGTACCCCATTCACCCCAAATTGCTAATATAACCAAGATGGAAAATTGGGGGCAACAAAATGTGACAGGGAGACTGCTGTGTTCTCGCCAAGTACAATTCCTTTCCCTTCTGGGCACTCAGCCAGACAACCTATCTCAGCCTCACCTGCACATGGATGTCTGCTGATGACTCAGAAATTGGGCAGAATGAAGGGCATGACCTACAGGTCTGATGCAGAAACGCTTCCAGCACAACCTTTCCTGCAACCAAATGGAGAGAACACCAAGGACATAAAGGGAGTGGAAGCTGGAAGGGGTCTGCGGAGCACGCCCGGGTCCATCCCACCCCCAGATCCCACTGCACACTAACCTGCGACTTGAAGTAAGAAATGAGCATTTGTATTCCACTGAGATGCTGAGATTTGGGGGATGTTTGTTACAATAGTTAGTCTATCCCTGATTAATGCGGAAGGCTCCTAAAAGCTGGCTAGGGCATGGGTGGAATAAAATGTTCCTGAGGATAGGAATGATTGCTAGTAAGCAGTCCGTGCCACCAAAGAGATATGGATCCGAATAGAATAGACGTGCTTAGTCCTTAATGAGCTAGGAGCCTGCTGCTTCCGGCTTCCAGCTCCCTGCTGAAGAACAGATGAAAAGGTGCGCGTGTACTTAAGAAATCTTTTACGCAAAATTGCTCAGTGCAGCTGTGCTTTTCCGGCCCAAGTGGAAAGGAACGCATAAAGGGAAAGCCCGTCTGTTTGGGGACTGTTGATGCGCCCCAAGGCTCCTCTGTAACACGTACCTGAAAAGAGCGACAGAGAGATTATCAAGATGAGACCTAATTCTGCTTAAGGATGGTGTCTGGTACCCAAGGCCCCCTAGAGGGCCACACAGTTCCAAGTTAGAACTCTTTATTGGTTTAGTGCTGTTGAAATGATAGGAGTTTTAAAATTCTGCTTTACAGAATTAGCCTTAAACTAGGGATACATTGTTCTAACCTCAAATTTTCTCTTTTCTGTAGTGTGGAGAGAACGGTAGGGAAGGATTTAGCAATTCGTTGGGATAATTAAGAATAAAAGAAGGCAAGACATAATAACTAGCTTTTTTTCTTTACTCTACTTGTTTTGGGCTGTTTGTTGTATAGCAATTTCATGTGGAACATTTTAATGGTGATGACCTTATTTTCTGGGGATTTGCCCAAAATGAGAAAGTTGGTTCCTAAGTAGTTCAGTTCACAAACTGAGACTTGACATAGTAGCGACTTGAGTGCTGTGAGAAAGGCTGACTGTGTCACAGGATGGCAACCCTGGTGTCTGCCTCCATTCCAGGGCACGGTTCCTGCAGTGTCACAGATCCCAATCTATTTGAAGGAAGTCTTATAAGTAATTAACTTTAATGTATGTACTCTGCCTCTGATGAAAATGAGGACGATCAAAACAAACACATGTATAAGAAAGTTAAGAGAAGAGGAACCAGTAATCAAGGCCAAAGAAAGAGGTTTTCCATGAGGTTAGTACAATGGCTTGATGCTGGTCACCATAACTGAATCAAAGCTGGCTCTGAGCTCCTGACAATGAAAACAAAGAGGACGTGGAAAATTGTGAAATCCTCTCCTCGTCAACAGAGCCTGAGTCTACACTGGCCCCAAATTTTAAAAGTTTGAGTCTGGAACTTCAAATTGGGCATCACTGGGTAACAGGACAACCTCCTTAAATACCATTTTACACACACATACACACAACAGAATTTGTTAAGAAATATAACGTAACCACAACTCAATGAAGGTGATTTGGGGAGAGGAAATTCTGGTGATTCCATCACCAGTGACTTTCCCCAGGAAAAGCTCCATAACGCACACACTGAGACTGTATCGACCATCTGCTTTTGTGGTATCTGAAGCAGAGTCAGGCATTTAAAGAGCTGCTCTTTTTACTATAACACAACAAATAAAAATTTCAATGATCAAAAGATGCTCGTTTATGTAACTCCAAGGGTTTGTGACGTACACACTGTATTTGACTATTTAGACACTGTCTGTAGAGACATGAACAGAGGCTCAGTGACATCAGTTCTATATTTCAAAGCACCTACCATTTAGCCTATCTGGCAAAGTCCCACTGCATTCAGGCAGCTCTGTGGTGTGTGACATGACAGTCATCTGTGCCTTAATCACGTGCGTTAAGACACATGTCAGGGAGCACATGGTCCCCTGGACACAGTGAAGGAATGAGTGTTGCAGCTTTTTAGCTCAAAGGTTCAAAGGCCGGTTTTAAAGCCTATGTAGGTTCTTGGAGGCTGAGCAGCTGTTTCCCATATTCCTAGCCATTAAAAAAAGAAGAAGAACTACCATTCATTGAGTCCTAACTATGAGCCAGGAACCAAGCACTTTGTACACAGCATTTCAAGAAATGCTCTCAACAGCCTCGTGGGTTCAGTATTGTCAACATCTTTATAGTGATGAGAATTCTGAGACTTAGAAAGTATTTTGCCCAAAAGTTACAACAGCTAAACAACAGGAAACTGAGGCACTGAGATGCTAAATAACCAGCTCAAGGTCAATCAGATAGAGGGGAGCAGTCTAGCAATTTCAGCCCAAACAGACTAGCTCCTGAGCCCATGCTCTTAAGACCTTTATTATATTGAATTTCCGCTGAAATAGTCTTAAGCTATAAGACAAATAAATGTAGTTTTATATAGACGCCTACAAGTACACTGGTTCAGAGCAGCATTAGTATTTCTGAATGTGGATGAGTTAAGGGGGAAGAAAGCAGAATCAGGAAGGATCAGAGGCAAAGGAAGGCAGGAAAGCACTACAGACTTCTAGTGTTTTCCTTCATTCTCTAACTTTCCACCAGCAGGTGGGCTTATGTTGGGGTTCATACTGAGGCCAAGATTCTGGCTCTCCTAAGAGTCCCAATCCTCTTTGGACTTAGGAAGACATTGGGATGAACTGGAGCCTCTAAGCTCCTTAATTACCGAAACAAAAAAATACATGGGGAGCAATTTAAGAGCCTTGCTGGTTAGTCTGCTGAAACTCGAGTGAGCAGTGATTTTCCCATGCCCCCTGCAAACTTAGCTTCCATTTTCTTTAAGTAATGTTTTTACTGTCTCTAAAACCAGGCTTTTTGGTTATCTCAGATTAAAGTGAACTACCTGAAAGGTAGAGAGGATGGATTGAAGAATGGATTGTTAACCTGAAATTAAAATATTATCTCCCTGATTCATCTTTCATTAGCATACTTGGTCATTCAATTGTTTATTTACCCAACTCTTACTGAGAACACTCCATGCACCCCCGTGCACTCGGGGTCCTTTGTGAGGGAGAAGGAAAGGGGACAATGACAGTTCCTGAGCCAATCTCTAGGTTCAGGTCCCCAGACACAGCCCCAGATACCACGGAGGGAAAATGTGTGCCAGCGAAGCACAAGATGGGGGCCGATGCTGGGGACCCAACCAAAGACAATCCTGTTACCAGTCCGCCAGTGCATGGAGATTCTCTGTGGGGAGGGATGCAGCCAAACACAATGAGATAAGAAGGTGGAGAGACAAAAAACAGGGCAAATGGGCACTGCCTTAAAGAGGTGACAAGGAGAGTGTTGGAGATGGGAACATGGCTGATGAGATGGCGACCAACAAACTGAAGGGCAGGTCGTGACCAAATTCCAGAGGACACAGCCCACTCCTGCGGTGAGTCCCTTACTAAACAGTCCCTCCAGCTTCTTGAGGCTGGAAATGTACTTGTAAAGAAATAAACTGTTCCAAGCAGATAGAACTTGGTAACCAAACGCAGTGCATTCAGTGGATGAGAAAGAGGAGTGGAGGGTACAAGTATGGGGCGTGGTGAGTTCTGCCTGCACGGCTGAGAAGCCTGTGGTGCCGCCAGGTGGGGTCGTCCCGTGGGCAGGTAAATATGCACATCGGGTGCCCAGGAGTGATGGATGAGGTAGCCACCGGCTTATGGGCCAGTCACCTCCTACAGAATGCTGTTCCAGTGTACAGTCCATATTTTTTTTACTGAAGTATAGTTAATTTACAATGTTGTGTTAGTTTCTAGTGTACAGCATAGTGATTCAGTTATATATACATATATATTCCTTTTCATATTCTTTTTCATTATAAGTTATTACATGCTATTGAATATGGCTCCCTGTGCTGTACAGTAGGACCTTGTTGTTTGTCGAATCTATATCTAGTAGTTTATATCTGCTAATCCCAAATATCCAGTTTATCCCTCCCCCCGACTCCTCCTGGTAACCATAAGTTTGTTTTCTATGTCTGTGAGTCTCTTTTTCTTTTATAGATAAGTTCATTTGTGTCATTTTTTTAGGTTCTACATATAAGTGATATCACATGATATTTGTCTTTCTCTGTCTGACTTACTTCACTTAGTGTGATCACCTTTAGGTCCACAGTGTAGATCCCATCCTGATGGCAGGTGATCTCTTTATACACCAGTGGATCTCCAACTCAGACACGTCACTAAATTCCCTTTTAGGAGTCTGACTCTGTAATGCTGGGCTTCAGTTTTCCCTTGGGCCCTCACTCTTTAGGAAGAGAATTGGTTAAAACATTTCCTTGATACTCTTGAATTTCTCATCTGCTTTCAAAGAATTGTGCATTATTATTACAGAAGAAATATCTCCATCTAAAAACAAGCCTATAAAAATCAGATAAAGCAAATTGTCAACATGGCTGCCACCAGATGTTTTTGATATTTCACCCACACCAGAGCAAAATAAATTCACACTAAGAAATCTGACTCCTTAACCTCCTCTTCTTAAACCCTCATACCACAGAAATTCATGGTTTGAGGAAAGACTGGCCCATGGCGGGCTGAGATGCTTATTAATTTCAATGCCTAGATCCATGGAACTCCACTGTTGGAAGGGAAAGATGGAAGAAACCATAGAAATTCTTGCAGCTTAGCTCAGGAGGGCTGAGAAATGCTTCCCTGAGATCATCTCTTAGGAAGGCAATTCATGCACGTGGGCACCGCCAGACCCTGCAGTCACCGGAGGGAAGCAGTGGGCAGAGGAGAACTACGTTCTGCATAAAGGAGAGAAGTGCAGACTGCTCACTAACTGCAGAGAAGCAGCACATTGGGAAGCTTCAAGATTCATTTATACGTCAGAATGTTCCGTCTTTTGGTCTAAAATGAAAAGCCCCCAAGTTCAGTGAAGTGGGGAACAGAGCATCTCTATCTGTGGTTTTACACTGCCTCTGCTCCCCCTCCTTTTTTTTTTCACTAGACTATTTTTATTCTGTGAGATCTGTTACTACTTTTGTGAGTTAAGTATGTTGTACAGATGGACCGCTGACAGCTTTGGGATTTGTCTTGTACAGCAGAGGGTGGCCAGGATGCCACATGCAGTGTGACCCCTGGGCATGAGCTCTGGCAAATGGTCCCCGCTCCAGTCTGTCCTCACCCAGACCTGGTGCTCCCACCAGCAGAGGAACAGACAGCCCCTCACTCTCACTCCTACCCCAACGCGGCCTGAGTTTCAGGGTGGCCGGCCAGGCTCTGCCCCTTTCCCAACCATAATCATCCTTGAATCCCTCTTCCTGAATATTAGCTTCCTTTCCCCTCTTACTGTTACCCCCCAGGCAGGAGACCCCACCAGCAGTCTCCCACAGGCCATCAGCTCAGGCACAGCCCCTGCGTGAGGCCCCTGCTCCAGAGGTGAGCTTGGGCTCTGCAGAGAGGCCCGACCCTGGGAAGCTAGTCTCCCGATCGACAGCACCATCTGAGTCAAAGAACAGAGATTTGCTTCACCATGGAAAACCTCAGGACGTAAGGTTTAAAGGATACAAGGATTCCATAGCCAGATCTGCCGTTTCACCACAGATAAGTCAGGAACCTGCTTAGAGACGTGTCATTAAAGGCATTTTAAACCCAAACAGCCTTACTCAAGCATCATTCCATAAGGGATGCTACTTACTGAAAACTGGGGGTCAAATCCCACATCAGTCACTCTTTAAAGAATGAAGGTAGATCAGCAAAGATGGCAACGATGAGCTGTCACTAGATGGCCTTGTCAGATGACGTACAATGGACATCCTCACCCCTGCAAACTGCCACCATCCTCATCAAAACCAGTCTCAGCCTTCTGCTCTGTAGCAGCTTCTGGATTGCAGGTCTGCAAAGTAGGAACTCAGTGGCTTAATCCCGATTGGCTCCTGTGACAGCTTCCCCACTAGGGCAACCAGCCCCCACGTCTATACACCTTGGGTCGTCTGACCTTTCTTAGTGGACTGGATGCTCCCTCTCTCTTCCTCAACAGCTCCAGCTATGAGTTGTACAAACAGCCTTGTCCCGACCACTCTCCTGCTTGCCATCTTCGGACCAGAGAGCAGCCTGCTTATTCCAACAACCCTCCACCCCGAGCTCTCCATCAAAGCCCACCTAGGCCCATGTTTCTCTGCTTGGCCCCCACCAGGCCCACCCTGGTCCTCAGCTCGGAGCAGAGGAAGTACAATGCGTGCCGAGCCCTCCTGTTTCCTCTTCCCCATGATCATCATTCAGGGTATCCTAACAAGATATTTTCCTAGGAATTCTGTAAAAAGGACCAAAAGGGCTAATTGGGAAACAAAAACAACCTTATGGTAAATAACCTTGGAATAACGTGTATACGGTTCCAACAGACACTTACTTCCAAACAAAAACTGTAAATGTTGTATGATGTGTGTCCAGTTCTGTCTCTTGGTAAAATATTCCATTACGTGTAGCAAAGGGATTCAAGCCTTGGAGTTTTAGCCAGATTTCCCTCTGGGCTGGTGACTTTACCCAACCTGGTTCCTCTTTCCTGCTGATGAGCACATGCCTCGGGGCTGCAGACCGACTCTGGGGTCCTTCAGCTCTCTCCAGCTATGATTACTCGGTGTTCAGACCTGAAGTACAGGCACTCCATCGACCACTCACACAGCCTTAGCTATCTAAGACTCCACATGCAATCACACAAATCCCTGCAAATCTCAACCTTAATTACATTTGCTTCCAGCAAACTACTTCCAGTAACGCGTTAGCGGGAGCTGTGTGTTACCCAAGGATAGATTATTTTCAGGTTGGATTCCGCTGAAAAAAAAAACCCTTGGTCCTCACACATTCTGAGTAAAGCACGTAGGTGAAGGCAGTCAAAAGGTACACACTGCCAGTTATAAGATAAATACGTCCTGGGGCTGTAATGTACAGCCTGGTGATTACAGTTAACGATTCTATGCTGTATATTTTAAAGTTGCTAAGACAGTAGATCTTAAAAGTTCCCATCACAAGGGGAAAAGATATTTGCAACTATGTGTGATGGATGTTAACTAAACTTAATGTGGTGATCATTTTGTAATATATCAAATCGTTAAATGACTGACACCTAAACTAACGCTAAATTAAACTAAAACAAGCTCAATGTTACACCAATGATATCTCAATAAAAATACATTCATTTAAAAAAAGAGAGAACGCCTTGTAACAAATGATAATAATATATATGTCCCTAATGACCAATAAAAAATTAAATGTCATAAAATACTTTATCATAGTGTGTCCTTCAAAAATGCTCAGAAACAAAATGTAACTAACAGGTTGCATGTTCTAAACTGTAAAATACTGGAGGCGGACTTTTAGACACTACCTAACACAATCCTCCAGGGCCCTTTTAAAATCAAATTACCTCTTCAAAGAGCAGACCAAACACACACATATTTGACCAGTGAATGTGAGTGCTATGACTTTTTTTAAATTGAAGTATAGTCAGTTTACAACATTGTGATTGTTGCTGGTGTACAGAGTAGTTTTTCAGTTATACATACATATATTCCTATTCCTAGTCTTCTTTTTTCCTTTTTGTTTGTTTTTTCTTCTTTTTCCTGTTCTTTTTCATTACACGCTATTACAAGGCATTGAATATAGTTCCCTGTGCTATACAGTAGGACCATGTTCTTTAAGAGTTCTATAATTTTAATGCAAAATCCTGTAGTGTTTTTTTTAACTGAGTGATTATTGGTTAAATTCTTTGGTGTGACTTTTGATTTTGCCACCCAGTCCTTTTTCTAAGGAAAATATGTGTATGATGATGCATCTTGGTTATATATATATATATATATATATATATACAACAGAAAAACACTCAGAAACAAGGCTACATACTGCCAGAAATGAGAAACGATCTGGTCAAAGTCTTGGGAATCTGTTCGCTCAGGTTCTCTAAAACTCAGAACCTACGACAAAGCTCTGGTGCCAGTGTTTGACCTGGGAGTGCGATCTCAGGGCAGTGAGTGAGGGAACAGAGAGAGTGAGGCAGGAAGGAGGGAAAGCAGATGCAAAGTGGTCCATGACCGAGCTGGCCAGAGGTTCTCAAGGAACCACAGCAGCTGCTCTTTTGCATCGGCCACAGACAGGATGCTGTTCGAAGCCCCTTCTCCTATTGGGAATAAGAAGGACAAACATTTTACAGGCCGGATTCTCCTCCAGACCACCCCAGTGGGGGCCTATCTCCCCTGAGCTTTTGGGTTGGTGAGGTGCAGCTCCTCCAGGAGCTCCTGGAGACCGGCTCCGCTGGGGGTCCGGGCAAGGCAGAGGGGGCACTGGAGCTGTGGTGGCTCCCAGTACAGCAGGTGCAGTGGGGCCCATGCCTCAGCCTAGCCCACGTTTCCCAGGAGTGCGGGAAGGATGGCTGGCATCAGAGGATAAGACAACGAGCCATGGGTGGCCCCAGCACCCTGGGACTGTGGGAGCTGCTGTGGGAGCTCCCAGAGCCTGGAAGGATAGGTGGGACCCAGCAGATCCGGGCAGTGGTACGAGCATGTCTGCTGTAGGAGCAGAGGAGGGGATAGGTGTCACTGACCCCTCATTTCTGGCCATGTGACATTGAGCAGGTCAGGCGACCTCTTTGTGCCCAGTTACTGCATCTGTGAATCCTCAGAGGAGGAGAAGGAGCAACCTCAAGACTGGCCCAGTGTGAAGACACAGGGCTGGAAGCTCTCTTAGACTTGGAGGGGCATACGCTTACCTCTCGCAGCCCTGGAGGGGTCTGTCTACAATGCTCCGATCTAACATCTTCATTGTGCACATGGGAAACATCACAGAGAAGGGCCTTGGGCTTTTGGTTCTATCTTATAACATTTAGAGTTGGCAAAGAACTTTCATACTTATCATCTCACCTGACCCTCTCCAGGGCCCTCAAGGTACACGTTAGACATTACTACCTGCCTCTGACAGTACTAAAAAATGGAACCTTTGTGCCTGGATTCTGAAGCTAAGGACCTTTCCATCACACTTCAGGTCCTGTTTTTCTTGCATCCTTCTTCAGTTCAAGGAGGCGTGGCTTTCTAAGGCATTCTAATCAACCATACTTTGCTGTCTGAGAAGCCCAGTGACTTCCCATCTGTTAATCCACCCAGTACTCAGTGCATCATGAATTCTAAGTACTTTAAGTATTTCAGACAATGTGTTTGATATTTCGGACAACGTGTTTGATCTGTGTTCCCTGGCAGGAGTTCAGGTAGCTTGGCTCAGGGTTAGTTCCACAAGCCAGGTTGTGAAGGAAGGGATACCCACAGTTACTGGCACAAGTTACAAGACAGTTGACAATGACTGGGTCCAAGACGAGATGCCAGGAATCAGAGCTAGAGAATCACATTTGGAACCTGAATGTGCTGTCAAATCCAGCAAGGTCAGAAATAGGATTTAGTGGCTGGAGGACAGAGCCAGGGGATTATGGAAGAAGAGCCCAAGGAATAGAGGGTTGAAATAAAGGAGGGAGGGCGCTCTGGGTAAATAACCAAGATGAGATGGTGGCAGGTGTCTGAGCTGGTTCGGACTGTACAGCAGGACTGAGCTGAGCTCCACTGAAGAGCCAGCTACCGAACAAAAATAATACATTTTTCTGCTGCCTTGTGGAAAACTCCAAATTTGATAATTATTTATGAAGTGTCTACTTTGGCTACATATTTAAGGGCTCAACTCTCAAAATGCTTACATTCTAGACAGAAATATAATTTGTGTACATATTTGCAAAATCACAAGAGTGTATGAGTGAGGTATCCCAGGAGTAGTGTAAATAACGTACTCTCGTTATTCAGAGGGATAGGAGATCTGAACTGTGAATTTTAAACCCTAGGTTTTCGAAGACAAAAGTGTGCCACTTTGTGAAGATTTATCTGGAGGCAGAATATAAAACAGATCAAAGAGGAAGTGACTGAGACACAGAAATCAGTGAGGAGATTACCGTAACAGTTCACACAAGGGCAAAGAAGGTTTAGTATAAGTCATGGCAATAAATATAGTTTGGATTTACTCATTTAAGTTTATCTCTTTAGATTTTTTTTTCTTGAAGACATAGTATCAAAGATGAAGCACATTTGACTCATATAAAGTCCATACTGAACTGAATGTCCTTTGAGCTCTCTCTTCACACAGGTTTAGTTTTGTTCTTAGGGTCTGGAAGTTAGAAGGCAGGGACAAAATAGGAGAGAACAGTTATTACTGGACGAGACGGAATGGTAACATATCTGTGTCTACATGAGTTTTAGAACCAGACACATCTGTGTTCAAATTTGTTTGCCAGTTTGTAATCTTGGGCAAATTACTTAAAAATTCTCTGAAACTCAATTTCCTCATCTATAAAATGGGAAATATAACCTACTTCAGGGTCATTTAAATGATCACATCTCTGTCATTTTACATGACAGTGATATCACTGACAGATTATCTGAAACTACATGTATTCTGGTCCTGTCACACTTTAAGTTGTCATAAAGACAGTTGAAGTTGTCATAAAAACAGATACTGTGTCCATCAATAGATGTTGTGAATTAATTTTAAATTTAGTATGTTCATTTTAAAAAACTGAAGTTAAGACTTGACAAGTCTATTTAACTATGCATCAATGCAAACTAATTTTAAATCTATATTGCATTTCTTTTTTTAACATTTTTTATCGATTTATAATAATTTTATATATTGCATTTCTTAGTGCAAAGATCTAATACTTAAAAAATATTTTTGAAATGCCAGGTACAAAAGTGTATGCTTACATTCGTGCCTTATTGAAGCCCCTTCTTCCACGTGTGTCTGTGTGTGCACGTGTAATGCACATCGCTCTAATGATTAGATTCAAGGGCTGCCTGACAATAATTAGACCTCAGAGAATGTGGAAGAGGATTACCTGTTTCTCTTTTGGTTTCATGTGACTAAGTCCAATCAAGAAGGTAATAACCCTGAAAGCACTTTGATGCAGAATTTAGGCTTTGAGGGAGGAAGGGGGACATGTGGAAGTCAAGAGAGACGGAGGCTTGGGAACAGAGTTACTGGGATTTGTCGGGTGCTCTGGTCTCTGACCCGTGACGACTGAAGGGAGTAGGCAGGCAGCAGAGTTCAGCGGTCACCTGGGTGTTCCAGTCCCCTTCATTAGGTAGTATTTACTCATGATTCCTCTTCCTTCACATCCCCAAACCTGACTCTAAATACCGGTGCCTGTATAGGCACAGAAACAAAAACTCTCAGATTAATACTCAGATGGCTATTAAAATTATTCTATAATTAATGTAACTATATTTATTTATAGTTAAATATAATTCAAGTAATATAAGGCAGTGTTAGGATTCATCCAGAAAACAAAGATTACCTCCAAGGACCTACAGTTTCTTCACAAATATCAAAATCCCTTCTTCTATGAAAAAAATAAGGAAAAAACTCCAACATATAAAAATAAATTGGGACCACTAATCACTACCTGCTGTAATTCTGGAGTACTGCTAGCATGAATGATATCTGCTACATATGGAATATCACATGAAACTATCTGTGATTTATTCTGGCCACATCACAGGGACTGTGGCTATTGCAGTGGTTTGTCGTCTGCCTTCCAATTTGAAAAAAATGATCAATTTTAGTTTGACATTAGTGAAAATAAAGTTATCATTTTCCCCACCCCCAAAGAAATGAATAAAGAAACACAAATTGCGGAAAACTTCAGATAGGATGTTCAACATGTGGGTTTCCAACCCCCCAGTAAGCATCTTTCAGATCCGTTGGCTCCAGTTTGAGGCGACAGTACAGGGAAGATTACAAAAGGAACGCCTGGCTTATTACACTGCTCACTGAGCACCAGGGAAGAAGGTTAATGATCTGTGACTCCTCCAGGCACAGACCACCTAGTCGAATGCCTTTGATTCGCCTGGCCGGGAGAAATAACCTCCTGAACCCTGAGGAGATGTGGCAGACAGAAACATAAACATCACCCAAAGCAGTGAAGTCATAGGCATTAACTTTCAACAAATATTTATTGCATATCGGGCAGTCAAGATGCTCTTATTCCAGGAGGAGCTGGCAAACAACTGAAGGAAGGAGAAAGGGAGACATACCTAGGACCAACCACAATTTATTTTCACAAGTGCTACATGAAAGAACAAAGAACTGGGAGAACATATCAAAAAAAAAAAACGGCAGCAATAATATTCTGCCTGGGGGATTGGAGGAGCCTGGAAGAACTCACAGAAGTGGTGACATTCAAGGAAGCCCTTAGGAGGGAAAGAAAGTCACCAAGCAGAGCAAGTGGTGAGGACAGTCCACATGAGGCTGGGAACAGCGTGCACTCCTTACGGCAGCAAATAGCACAGGGCGAGTCTATGGATGGGATCGGAACTGTGTAGGTATGAAGGAGGCAGAGAGGATTAAAAAGTAATATTGTCGTACTCTGGAGGAGTCTGAACGCCATGTTAAGAAATTGGGCTTCTGAAAGTATTATGAAATCGTTAAATCATTCAAACAATATTTTAGAAGACCTACTATGTGCTGGGTGCTGTGCTAGCTTCTGAAAATTAAGAGACAGGACCATCTTCTCAGTGAGTTAAACACTAAGAAGAGGGAATATTGGAGAACTCTAGAGACAAGAGTTAAGTCTGCCTAAAACACAAGAAGTCGTAGTATCAACCACAGCTAGTTACCTGGCTTTCCCTAAGTGGTGGAGCTGTTGTGCTCTGCCGACGCCGTGTTCGCCGAGCCCTGCAACGACCACACGAGGCAGGCGCTCTTGTTCTGTTATCCGCGGTGCGTGGATGCTCAAAACCAGGCAGAGCTGCGGTCGCCAGCGCGCATGGTGGGTGGGCGGCAGAGGTGGGATTTGAGACTGGCATCAAGCCCGAATGTTGAACAACTTCACTGTTTTTGTCCCTTAAAGAAAAATATAATTTGATATGAGGCTCGGAGGGTGACAACTTGAAGGCAGAGGCCTGTGAGGCGAGGCTGGTGGTAGGAGCTGGGTTCCAGGGGCGCAAAGGGGCACAGGTGAGCCCGGGGGGCGCCCTGGCGGGGGTTGCCGGGCAGGCTCCGGGCTCCAATTAGCATCTGTCAGTCAAACCCAAAGGACATTCTGGGGGACAGTCACTTTCTAACTTGATACTTGTAGGTTTTCAAGGTCCCGATTGCTGTCTTTCTTGAGCCATACCAGTATATCCCCCATATCACAGGAGGGGGTCAGGGAGCTAAGACGTTGCCTGTGACTTGAGCTCCTCCCAGGTGAGGCCGCGAAGGTGCGGCTCAGCCCGGCCCCAGGGGCTCAGCCCGCATCCGGGGCGCCACACCCGGCGCCCCTCCAGCCGCCGGCCTCACCTGCTCCGCCCCTCCCTGCGGGGCTCGCGCCCTCTCTGCCTCAGGGTCCCTGGGCCTCTCCGCTTCCTCCGCAGGCCCGGGCCGCGCTCAGGCTGAGGAGCAGCCCGAGGCGTGCGCGGGACTGGCGATAGCAGCGTGGGGAAACGCCCCACTTCCTGTGGGCTGTGCGCACGCGCACTCCCTGCTCTTTGCCGGGACCACCTCCACACCAACTACCTGCGCCCAGCTTCATCTTAGGCTCGGCTTTCAGGGTAACCCAAATAAGACAATATCTTTACATCCCGTTGAGTCTCCTCCTCTTAGAGCTTCCTTGAACACCCTCCCACCCCCCAGCAGAGATCTCCGGCTGCCACGGGAGCCTGGGAAGGGAGGCTAAGGTGGTACTGACTCTCAGGAAAATGATGTCGTCCTTAAACGAAGCGAGGAGAAACTTTTGGTGGCTTGTACGTATCTGTGGGGAGAACTGCGAATGTACTTCCCAGTTTTCCGCCCTCACCGTTGAGATTTCTATCCCTAAAAGAAGGGAGAGGAAATGGAGAACACTATTCCATTTGTCACTACCTGACAAGTCTGTAACAAGAGTGCAAACCCCACCCCCCGGACCTCCTGGTGCACTGCTGTGAGTACCCAGAGGGGTGGCCTCCCACAGCTTTGAGGATCTGAAGATCCGGCAAAAGCTGTACGCCTAATGCCTTTTTTCCAACTGAAATGTATGTTTCCCTTCCTTCCTTCCCTCCTTCCCTCCTTCCCCCTCTCTCCCTCCTTCTTTCTTTCTTGTCTCTTTCTTTCCCTCTGAATCCCAAACTAGACTCCTCCAAATCCCAGGATCCTTAAGTGTGCGTGTAGATATTTAAGGAGAGAAACCAGGCAACTGGGTGGGGCATCTCAGAGCCCAGGGAAGACACTTCAGCTCTTTGACCCTCATTTCCTGGTTTGTAAAATCAGGATGAAGGGAGAACCAGAAGAGATGACCTCTAAGGATTCTTATGAAATACTGTGACTTGAACACAATGCAACAGTGAAATAAAGCTGCTTCCAAAGTAATAATGAGGGAACACTAACATCTCAAAGAACAGAACTGTCATTTCTGCTGAATGTGAAAGAGACTCCAAGGCAGTAGCTAATTGGCAGAGCCTTCCAAAGAAAAGTTCCAGAGTTTACACTGGGAGTACCCCCAAATACTTGGTGAAGTACCTGCAATGGCACCACCTACCTCTCTCAGAACCTGGGGGTAGGGAAGGTAGACCTGAAGGTAGACCTTCAAGGGTTTTCCTCCTCACCGGTATCAGCGAATTCCCTCTGATGTGCTAAGTGATGATACCAGGGAGGTTTCACTCCAATGAGGAACTCTTACACATCAAAAAAACCCTTCAGATGAAAAAGAAATAACAAGCTAATGGAGTGAATCCAAGCATGATGACCAACATGAGATTGATGCTTGAGAGAGAGTCAGAAGTTTTCATAGCACTGTTAAATTGACATCCTGTACAGGGCTCCTAATTGGTTGACTTGTAATAGAAGTCCCCCACCACCACTGTCAATGCCCTGCATGATGAGGTGGGGGGCGTCAGAAACGGATGATTTAATTAGCCTCCACCTGCACTTACCCACAGAAACCTCAAGGATTTCATGGGAAGACAACATATTATTTCAAAATTAACTGTGAAGCTTGCAAATAAAAACAGGCTGCACTTATGTTTACCAGGGGGGAAGGGGGTGGGAAGGGATAAATTGGGAATTTGAGATTTACAGATACATACTACTGTATATACAATAGATCAGCAAGGTCCCACTATATAGCACAGGGAACTATATTCAATATCTTGTATTAGCCTGTAATGAAAAAGAATATATGTATGTATATGGATGAGTAAAACATGATGCTGTACACCAGAAACTGACACAACATTATAAACTGACTGTGCTCAATAATACTGCAAAAAAAAAAAAAAAGCAGGCTGCTATTTTCCTGCCTTAGGGGTAAGCCCACATCAGGAGCCCGGGGCAGGGTTGTGGGTGGGAAACGGACTGATAGAGACCATGGTTCTTCCCAGGGCGGTGGCAAGGCTAATGATTCCTCTGAGACCTTGCAGCCCGTGTGCCTACAGCACTGGTGGTTCACTTCGGATACGCAGGCTCATGGCAAAGATGACCAGGTCATTAAAAAATAATAAAGCCTTCATTATAAAGAAAGAAATACAGTGATGCCCAGGCATTTGCTTCAGCACAAGATAAAAACATAGTTTGATGGCCTTAAGGTGAACACAGAAGAGACTCTCCTCCCTACCTTTGTTTTGTTGCCCAGATAAGAGAGTTTACTGGGGAAAAATGTTGTACTGAAAACCCTCCATATTTTTTTTTCATATTTGAGGAAGGAAAAAAGACACATGAGGAAATTTGGTTTTAGAGAGCCACAGGAATAACTATCAGTTAGCATTGACTAAGTAAGAAACAACCCCAGAAATTAGTGACTTAAAGCAACAACTATTTATTTAGCTCATGATTCTGTGAGTCAGCTATTTGGGCTCATCTGGGCGGTTCTTCTGGTCTTGACTGGACTCACTGGTGTGTCTATGGTTGCCTGCAAGACAAACAGCTAGCTTCCGGGGACTGGCTGGCGACCAGCTGGGCCGACAGAGGGAGGCAGCAGCAGAGCAGTACTGACAGATGTGTAAGGACTGGTAACCAGCTGTGTCCATTTTTACACTAACCCAGATGGTGTGCTATGCCTAGACACAAAATAAATATATTGAAAGTGGAAAAGAAGAGAGAAGTCTTGGCATTATGGCTACTTCTTTGTTACTTTTCTACTTGAATAGATGCAATTCCGAAATAAACTTTTTGTGCTTTCTGTTACCAGCCTCAGATCACTTTGGTGAACGGTAGTATAGAAAATGATGTATAATAAGCATAGAATGTTATATTTAAAAATCATAATTTTAGCTTGCTTTGCCTTCTGCCTAAGATTTTTCTTTACCTGACCACTATCTTTTGGTCGCCTTCACCCAGAGTCACAGATTATCACTGGAGAAAAAGGAGAATTGCATTAAAGGCTAATCTTCCTAAAAGCAATGGAGTTATTCACTTACTGTGCATAAAATAGAAACAATTTGCCCAGAGTTAGTTACATGGGGAAACAGTACTGAACCCCAATTTCCGGACTGTTGGCTCAATACTCAATATTTTTTAAACTATGCTGATTGCCTGGAATGATTTTTATGAAATAAAATCTGATGATTTATTTACTTTCCAGATGACCAGAGCGCTCAGGGACACAGTGCCTAAAAGTTCTCTGCTGGAATAAACAAGATCAGCCAGTAGGGCAGGACCTCCTCAGGCTGCTGGGGTGGCATTTGCTACTTGCAACTTCCAGATGTTCTGGCTGACTCTTGTCCCTCCCCGTGGCTGTGGGCTGGTAATGCTTGGGCAGGTGAGGGGCACTGCCGCGCTCACAGCTCTCTCTCCAGCGCTGCCCGTAGCACTTAGGATTAGTTCCGGCTGCGTAAAAGAGAAAACGGCAAATAGCCGTTGTAGAAGCATCGTTCCCTCGTAAAACTGTTCTCACATCATGAAAGCTGAGTTAGGCAAACAGGGCCAGGAAGGCAGCTTCACAGCCCCTCAGAGACCCGGGTTTCTTCTTTCTGTTCCTAACTGCGTCTTTCGCGTATTACTTCCGTTCTTGGGAGCATCACAGGGCTTCTGAAGCTGCAGCCATCCCAGCGGCTCTCTGAGCAGTGAGAAGGCAGAAGGGAGGAAGGCAAAAAGAGGAACAGCTTCCTCTAACCCTCTCCCTGGATGAAACACCCAAAAATCCATCTTACTTCTCTTGGCCAGGGCCTATTACAAGCTTGCACTTTGTCACAAGGAAACCTGGGAAATACAGTCTTTTACTCAGACACATCGCCAGCCTGAATAAAAGCAGAGAAGAGGAGGTGGGCAGGTACCTGTCAGTCTCTCACCCTTGCCCACTAGAGACCTCCAGGTGTTGATGAAGTAAAGTGCTATTTTTCCTCAAACCAGCATTCCCCTCCTCCTGACTGGGGATGGCCCCTGTACTTCGTAGCAGGAGGTCAGAATTTGTATCCAGCGACAGAGCCAAAATCTTTGACACAGGTGGCAACAGGCTTCGCAATAGTTGTATATATTTAAGGAGGCTTATTTTTAAAACTCAAATACATTTGATTTATTTATCCTCCATGATTTATCCCCCATGAAATGTACATAGCACTGAACACTTAAAAGTAAATTTTGGCTAATATGAAATAAGAATAATATTACGGAAAGCCATGAAAACTGCTAAATTAGTCATCAGAAAATGCAGACTCCAATAAAAATATTGGCCAGAATAAGTATTAATAAAGATTGGTTATAAATAGTTGCTCCAGTGGACGAACTGGGGCTCATATACATCGCTGATGAGAAGATAGAGTCATTTTTGGAAAATTGGACATTTTTAGAAATTTAACCATACTACCCTGTAATTCTATTCCTACACGCTCACTCCAAAGAACTGAGAACATATAGCAACACAAAGGTTTGAACACCAACGTTCATAGCACCTATCCCATGCTACGTGGTCTCTTCTTGACCACACTGGGACTCTCCAATAGAAATTAGCTTTTCACTTTTCATGGAACAGAAAAAAAACAACTTTCATGCCTAAACCCTCCTTTTCTCTCTTACCTTTTGTTTCCCACATAGGACGTTTTAAAATTCATGGAACATATGTCAGGAAATTCCACATCAAACGGGAAGATGATTTAATTGCTGTGGATACACTCCGCAAAGGTCACAGGTGTGTTAGTGTCATGTGTGTGAAGTGATGACACACTGGGGTAGCTTTATGTACATGTTTTGTTAATTCAATAATTTTTTATCTGTGAAAGTCAGCTATGGATACACTTCCAAATAAAATATTTACTTTCTACACTTAACGATTAATTTTACACAGTATAAACTTCCAATTTATATTCCTAGTTTGTCCATTTGCAGATGAAAAATTCGGTACCAAAACAGTCATGGAGAAAAGCTGTCTGTTGCTGGCAACATAAACCACTCTGGGTACAATTAACCACCTGGCAGTCAGTTGATGCAGTCGACTAGCTGGCTTACATACAGTTGGAAGCTGGAACTATTTCACTATTTCTTCCCTGAAAGCATTTGTGGAGGAAATTTTTTAGGCACACTTCTAGGGGCAAAAATAGGAATATTAGAAAAATGTCTGAACTCTCCCAAAAGGTTACTATTTTAGAATAATTTCTTGGTGACCAGCATGAACTCATTTGAACTAAGCCATTTTTAAAGCTTTCAACAGTGCAAGTAACACATTTACTGTGCATGCTTTTTCTGTAATTTTGATTCTCTTTATCAGAAGAATATAGGGTTTCTCTTAATTTACCTGAAAGGGTTAAATATTTAATCTTGTCAAGAGGTATTTAAGCATAATTTTGTGATGTCTTTTTACAAGCATGTCTTTAATTTTAAGACCAGTTCTTTATAATCATCAGTTGACTCTTGTCGGTGGGTTTGGTAAAATCATGTACATCAAGTCCATGAAAAACTGTGCTGTGATCACCTGAATATGCGTATTTAGCATAAGCTCAAGTGTCATCAACTTAGTGCCTTTTTCTTTCTTAGATCTAGATGCATCTGTATGTATAGAACTAAAATTAAAATGGCCAAATTTTGCTTTCCAGACTCACAGGCAGCTGGACATGTTCCCAGTGGCTGTCCTGGGACTGAGCCAAGTATAACCCTGTATTTGATAGCATGTATCAAGTAATGATTAGAAACATTCATATGGGAAAAATCGACTTTGTGATTGTGACTAATACCAGGCATTACTACAGATCCCAGACCACTCTGATCAGAAGGAGCCAACTTAATGAGAAATGGGTGAAAAGACACAGGATTAGGAAGGCTTCAGTATTCCTTAGCGTTTGGTTTCCTTAGCTCGATAGTGAGGAGCATATGCCTTATCGTTTGCGTGTAGAAATAACATCGCACTGATCTAGTGCACGTGGGGCTGTCGGGGAATTTACTTAGATTTTGCATAAAGACATATCAGACATAAACACAATATTAAAATTTATGGGCATTTCTTTCAAACACTTAGGATAGCTAAGATACCATTCTGAATGCTACCGGAGGATGAAGAAGGAAGGAAGGAAAGGGGAGGGAAGGAGGAGGGAAGGAGGGAAGAAGGAAAAGAAGGAAGTAAGGAAGGAAGGAAAAAAGGAAGGAAAGAGGGAAGGAGAGAGGGAGGGAGGGAAGGGAGGACTGGCAATTCGGATTTCATGCCAGTTATAATAATGGTTTTCCAAAGGGCTTGTTAATTTAAAATGCTCATGACATTGCCCCCGCTGAAGCTTGCTACTAACAACTCATGGACGATTCTGTGTTGCGGTGCTTGTAAGATGATGTGACAGGCTTCACTTCGGTGCCCTGTGTTCACTCTACCTTGACTGCTCAGAGGCTGAACCTGGAGGCTTTGAAAGGACACAGAGGCCTTGGCCCCACTCCGGAGTCACTAAACCCTAATCTTGGAGATTCCCCCAGGAATTCTGTGCCTAGATGAATATAGACACACAGACTACAATTCTCACATTGAAGAATTATTCTGTGTAGTCTCATGAATACTAAATAATAGTATGTATGTCTATTTGAGACACTCTTCATTAGAACAAACTAATACACATTTTTAAAATAAATGATGTGCTTGAGTCGATCACAGGGGAAAATCCTAAAATCCCCCAGTAATTACCCTCATCAGTGTGCGCTCCATCCATTCTCAAAAAAATTGAAATGTATTTGTGAATCTGTGTCAATTATATAGCCATATAATTATCACCTTGAGGTTCTTTCGGTAAATTTCTCTTAAGCTATAGCTATGAAGCTATAAATTCTAAAATCAGTGGCAGCAGAAGGAGGATACTTTCTAATTGGGGTGTTTTCTGTTAACTAAATAATTAAGTAGCTCTGTTGATTTTAACAGCCTCTGGGTAAGGAAAGAGGAAAATGGTAATGTCCTCATTAGGGAATAATACATTCAAGCAGGAAAAGAATTGACAAGAATTCCCAAAGTTGAAAGGAAGAGAAATGGAAATGATCCCTTAAGCGTGAGAGCTCTTTAGTGGAACTCTGCACTGTTCCATCACTTGAAGCTATGAGTAAGTTTTGGCGTCTCCATAGACTTGATAGTAACCCCAACTTGTTCATTCTAATTCAGAATGTACCATCTCACTTAGATTGACAGAGATAAAAAGTATTGACAATGAAATGTATTCTTTACAATGCATTCTTTTTTAATACTAAATAAATAATGGATCAAATGTATTTACAGAGGGTGTCCATTTAACTTTGCCTCTGAATAACCTCAACGGTTAAAGAATTATTCCAAGTATTGTCTACCAGTCTTGAGACCCTTTTCCAGATTCTGTTTTCCCTTTTGGATCGTATTTGCCCCCACTACATGGAGGGGACTAGAAAGTTTCAGATAACCAACTGCAGGTTTAACTATTTTGTGATGTTATTTGTCAACAGAAAATAATTTTAGGCCCCAAACTCTTGATACCAAAAATCTTTTTTAATTTGCCAGTTTAATTTCTGGGATCATTCATTCATTCAAAAATGTTCCAGGAAGGATGGTGAGTTAATTAAATAGCTCATCTGATAGCGATCTGAGAGTTCAGAGGACACAGTTAATTCCATCTTCAAAAAATGTAAAAATAAGATAAAGACAAGGAAATTGAAAATAAATGAATATTAAATGATGCTGTATTTTTTTCCTATGAACTTGTCATGGTTCTCTTCCAATGTCACTTGGTGTTTTTTTCATACTGAGGATGAAAAGATAAGACAAAAGCAAAAAGCAGGCTTGAGTAGTTAATATTAAAAAGTTTCAATGATGTTTAAAAGCGGAAGACTGCATTCATTGAATGCTGATGTGCCAGAGTTTACGAACACGCCTCAAGGCAGAAAGACAGGTGTTCAGTTAACCAAAGTTTTTCTTTGTTGTTTGGTTTTTTGTTCTGTCATCCTGAAAGCTCAGGAAAGGAGACAAGAATATTTATGAAGGAAACAGAATTTACCCAACAATCTGCCAACAACATTTATCACATTAAGATATATCCTTGAGTCAAAATCTAAGTAGGCAAATTGGAGGCTTTAAGAATAAATTTATGTTATATATAAAAATAGATTTTTAAAAGTTTCTTTTGTTTAGCACAGAGAACTATGTTCAATATCTTGTAATAACTTTTAATGAAAAAGAATATGAAAAAGAATATATGTTATGTATATGCATGACTGGGACATTGTGCTGGACACCAGAAATTGACACATTGTAACTGACTGTACTTTAAAAAAAAAAAGAATAAATTTATCAGATCTGAGAATTGCAGCCAACGCTTCCCATTCAGATAGTGAGCAGAACACTTCCATGCTTTTCCCTGCCCACCAAGGTCCCTCTGAAATCACTAAAAAGATATTATAAAACTGTGTGACCATAAGTGGACCATGAGTGGCCCAGAAATATTAAGGATGATATGGAAGTTGGAAGTGAGTGGGATAAAATTCATAGAGGAGGAAAAAGAGAACACTGTAGCTGAAGAAATAACCCACTACCAAGAAGACTCAGATCTTTGAGGAAAACTGACAACGAGTAATATACTAAGGTGAATAATCCCAATAACTGATCCCGGGGAAAATAAAATTGGTTTAATAAACAGAATAGAACCTAAAAAATTGTCACCAGTGTCTCAGAGAAGTTCTAATCTAGAGGATATTAGGGTACAACTTGGAGAATAGTTTATTTGCTGACTTATTCATTAACCAATTTGACGTTATGTGTTAGTGCTTACGATCTGTCAGGCTCTATTCTGGGTGCTGGGGCTACAGCCATGTCCGCAGCAGACAAAGCCCCCTGCCCTCCTGGAACTTACACAAGGGCACGCAGGAAATCAGTCGATCACTCAATCAGATACTCTACGTCATAAGGAAGTGAAATAATACAGAGAATAAAAAAGCAGAGAATGTCAGAAGGGAATGGGCAGTAGAGTTGCAATATCAAATAGATGGCGTCTTAGTCCGTTCAGGCTGTTGTAACAGAACACCATAAACTGGTGGCCTATCAACAGCAAATATTTATTCTCACTGTGCTGAAGGCTGTGAAGTCCGAGATCAAGGTGCAGGAACATTAGGTGAGACATGCCTCCTGGTTCACCAATGGCCATCTTCTTGCTACAAGCTCATAGGGTGGAAGTGGTGGGTAGTCCTCTGGGGTCTCCTTTATAAGAACACTATCCCTTAATGCCATTTGCAGCAACATGGATGCTCCTGGAGAATGTCATTTTAAGGTGAAGTAAGCCAGAAAGAGAAAGAAAAATACCATATGAGATCGCTCATTTGTGGAATCTAAAAAAAACAAAAACAAAAACAAAAACAAACAGAGCATAAATACAAAACAGAAAAGACTCATAGACATAGGATACAAACTTGGGGTTGCCGAGGGGGTGGAGGGTGGGAAGGGATAGACGGGATTTCAAAATTGTAGAATAGATAAACAAGATTATACTGTGTAGCACAGGGAAATAGACACAAGATCTTACGGTGGCTCACAGAGAAAGGAATGTGACAATGAATGTATGTATGTTCATGTATAACTGAACAATTGTGCTCTACACTGGAATTTGACACAACATTGTAAAATGATTATAAATCAATAAAAAAATGTTAAAAAAAAAAAAAAGAGAGAGAGATTAGGATGGAGACAGACACAGAGGGAAGACCAGGTGAAGACACTTGGAAGATGAGCCAAGGGGACAAATCCTCAGAAGAAATCAATCCTGCCAACACCCTGATCTTAGACTTTCAGCTTCCAGAACTGTGAGGAAATAGATTTTTTTTAAGCCATCCAGTCTGCAGTGCTTTGTTAAGGCTGCCCTAGCAGATGAGTAACTCACACTCACCAAATTAAGGATTTGCTAATAAAAAGGAATTTATGTTTTCGGGAAAAAAAAAAAAGAACACTATCCCTAATCATGAAGTCTCCACCCTCATGACCTAATCTCCCAAATGTCTCACCTCCAAATACCATTAGCCCGGGGATGAGGTCTCAACATGAGAATTTGGGAAGGGACACGGCCATTTAGCCCGTAACAGAGAGGTCAGGAAAGACTTTGCTGAGATCTGAATGAACTGAGAAGCAAGTCACATAGATACCCCGGGGGAGGGTGTCCCGGCTTAAGAAAGAACCAAAGCAAATGCCCTGGGGCTGCTGTGAGTTTGGAAGTGAGGGAGGGAGGGGGTAACGTGCAGAGGAGTTGGTGAAAGAAGTTGAGATCAAGTTAGACTCTGTAGACCGTGGAAAGACTTTGAATTTTACTCTGAAGAGACAGAAAGCCACTGAAGTATTTTAAGCAGAGGAATGAACTGATGCAACTACATTTTAAAGAGATCTTTCAACTCCTGTGTGAAGAACAAACTCTGGAGAGATAGAAGGCAAGGGATACAAGTTAAGAGGTTATTTGAATAGTAAAGTTGGGGGATGAGTCTGGCTTACATCTGGACATTATCAGTAAAATTGGTGAGAAATATCTGGATTCTGATTAGGTAGAGGTTTTAATAAAGTTTGATTGGAAATTAAAAAAATACTATTGCCTAAAATACATACAGACATCAGTGGATGTGCTGAATTTAAAAATTGGACAAAACTAAAGAGGAAAATTATTAACCTGAAAGGCAAAGTTCAGGAAAAACCTTATAACATTGACTAGAAAACAAAGAGATTAATAATTAAAGTTAAAAGCCACGAAGGAGAGATGCAGGGCATCCAAAATGTTTCCAGTAAGAGTTTCAGCTGTGAAGAAAAGAGAAATGGAGTAGAATAAAGAAGTTACAGAAGGAAAATTCTTGGAGATTAAAAAAAAGACAGGAATCTTCAGATTGCAATAACCAAATAGCAAGCAAAGCTCATGAAAACAACAACGAAAATCTTGGGGACAGAGATCTCTAGAGAGAAAGTCAGGTCTCCAAAATGGACTGACAACAGACTAGCACCGATTGAAAATTAAATATCTGCTGCATAGAGGGCAGTCAGATTTTTCTGATGTAGATGAAGGCATTTGGAGGTCATACTAAACAAAGTTGGGATTTTGGCCACACTGATGAATACCTTGGCTTGACAGTGTTCACAGAGTTGCTGCTGGACACTTGTTTTACCTGGCTTTGTCAACTCTACATGGGACGTTCTTCAATCATATGAGCAGTATCAAAACTGCCCCAGTAACAGGGAAAATGGAACTGGTTTAAGTGGGAATTTAGTGGCACTAAAGACAGAAGGAGTTGAACATTCATGGTTTCATTTAATCAGAGTGATTTTGGTAACAGGTCATCCTGCTAAATCGACATTAATAATAAAATTTTCATATCTTTTCTTTCCCTCTAGAGCAGAAATTAAGTTGGCGACATTTATTGAAGGAATTTTGAGAAAACCTGATATATGAGCACTATTCTTAGGATTGTAGCTAGCAGGAATCATTTCCAAAGGTTAACGACAACTCACTGCCGAGCTCACGGCCTGCTTCAGGACAGATTTTCCAAGCTTTTTTGGAAGGAAAAACAATACAGCAAATTGAATTTGAACTTAAGACCAAAGAAATGGTTTCAGAAGTTGGCTTACTTGAATTACCACAGTTGAAAGCTTGCTGTCGCACGGGGACTTCCGGTGGTCAGTACCGCACCCCGCCACACGCAGCCTAGGACAGAACATTCAGAGGCTCTCAGGACCACAAACGCTTTGTGTCCTCATCCCAACACGCCGGGGAGGAACAACTGCTCTCAAGGTCAGCTCTCATTGCTAATTGAGTATATGCAAAAAATATTTTAAAGAAAATAATTTCTGTACACAATCTTAAATAAAATGGAACTCAAGTGATAACACCAGAGCATCCTGACAATGGAGAACCCCCAGGAGGCAGCCCAGAGCCTCCAAGAGGACCCCTCCACACCATGGTCATTTGATGGCATGTTGGAAGCTGACGGATGTTTCATTTCAAACTGGTGAGCTGGGCAGATGGAGTTCACGACAGAGGCTGTGAAAACCCCTGGTCACAGAGCAGCTCTCGTGAGATTCCACAGGACGTACACTAGCACCTTCCGTCTATTTTTGTCCAGCTGCGTTCATGGTAACTGTGCCACTAGAAACCGCTGATGGCCTTAGCTTTCATAGCCCTGCATGTCTGCTGGCAGTTGGAAGCTTCTGGAAGGGACATGCTGAGGCCAGTTGGAATATCTGCTGACAATGTGTCTCTTGTTGCTAGACTCCAAACCCTCCAATCAACAAGTCGGGGCAGAAGGTCTCAGATAGGGCAGCGTGCTTCTAAATTCTCGTGTCAATACTGACCTACTTGAATATTCCACAAGGAGGTCGACAGGAGTTGGAGAGATTAATCTCTGATATAATCCCGAGGGGATGACTCTTTGAATGTCTGGGAAGAGGGGTTCAGCTGATGCCTTCTACTTTAGTGCAGAATCCTTTTCCCTTTCTTTGTTTTCTTTTATATTTCTTTTTTTTCTTCGGCTGGTCGGTTGGTTGAAAACTGCTGGTCTCTTTTGTGGTACTGAGTTTCAGGGCACAGTCAGAATAGGTATGCTTTTTGTCTTTGCAAATATAAAATTATAATATTCAGCGTGGAATATTGACTATATTGTGAATTGAATATATTGGATACATTCTCGAATTATATATTTATTGTATTCTTTTAAAATTTTGAATTGAACAAATTTTGTTTAATTTATTAGAATGTATTTTTAGTATATGGAATATGTTTTTCCTTTTAAATATTGGATGTAAATTTCATGTTATAATTTTATATTATATTCATATATATTTCAGAAAAGATCACTCAGGAAATTTTCTTGACATAGATATGTTGAAGATAAGTATTGTTTTTTACATTATGTCAAGAAAAAGACTTTTTATACAATGAGGGACCTTGATGTAGGCTGTTCCTCGTTACATTGGTGGCTCACAGAGCATGTCACCATGATGCTGCACTGGGAATCAAGCCAGAGCTCGAACCCTGTGAAGATGCGACCTAGGTCACGGAGATGTTAAGAGTGATTACTGAGGGAGCATCTGGGCCTGGCATCTGTGGGAAATCAAGTGAGCAAAGCTTAAAGTCCAGTGCTAAATAGAAAGGAAGATGACCTGAATGGGTATCTCTCTGAAGCATAATCTAGAAATGGTCTTTTGACTAAAATCTCAAAATTCTTGTGTTTTCTTGCCCTTGGCTTTTTGCTCTGTACACAGAAAAATGTTCAAGTTATTTGCAGTTTCTTATTCCTTAGACTCTCAATAATTAAAGTTTTCTATATCTGTCTGCAAAGACAGACATCAAGTTCACTGCTGCACGATGTTTCATTTGATGGCGGTGTGTTTTTGAACATCAAAAGCATGTTTTTGACGCGTGCTGCAGACTAGATGGATGTTGTGGTCAGACATGGCTGTTCCCAGCTCTTCAGAAGGGTGGGGTAGTCTCAGTGGAGCTCAGAAAATCACTGGATTTGGAGACTCCCCAAATTAAAGTAATAAGCATGCTGGAATTCTAGTTTAAGCTGAAGAGAGAGATTTGTCTGAGAACATTGAACACCCTGTGATACCTGTAATCCCGCGATTTGGCACCATTTCATTTTTCAGCTTAATAAGGAGTAGATGAACCTTCAGGCTCAAGTCAAATAAAAAGACTTGAAAAACTAGACTATATCCTGAGACTGTCTGTGAGCTTTACCAGAACTGCTGGTTCCAAACATGAGCATTGACAATCTGATAGAGTTCCTAGGTTTACGATTTTATTCTAGAGACATGCTAGGGCCCAGGCCTGACAAACAGGTTCCCGCTTCTGTGTAAGTGGAACACTTGAAGGGGGAACAGCCAGCCATGACCCTATGCATTTTGCATCTGGGAAGACTGGAGGTTCGTATTTGCATGAGGCAGACAGACACGTGACTCAGGTCAAACTCCCACCTCCCACTCCCACATAGAGAAACAGTGGTGAAGATTATCTGGAAAACCGGAGATGAAAAAATGGAGACTGGTGTGCCTCTCAGAGCCCTTTGCTGATTTACAATTCTGGTACCAGCTCCCGCCAGTTAAACATCCTCTATTCTTCAGTCCAGGGTTTTGGTGGACTTGGATTTTGCTATCATTACAGCACTCAGTTTCCTACTTACTCTATTGCTAATGATGATCAATCTACAATATTAAGACCTCCCAGAGTCCCTCAGATTATAATTCATAGGGCTTTTGCTTTAAAATAATTTCTGATCAAATTATTTTTTCATTTTTCTTTGCTTGCTCCTTCTCACTTTGTTGGAGCTAAAAAGGACTTTTTTGAAATAAAAATAAATTAAAAATACTGTTAAATAAAAAAATAATAGGCTGGACTGGTTATTATTTTTCATTTCAGCCTCTGCCCCATTTATGCAAACTGGCCCTCCTCAGCCTGTTCTTTTTCTAATTTTTCCCTAAGAAAAATGGAGCATATTATGCCAAGAGAAATCTTTTCCTCACCAAGCATCTTCCAAGAAACTGAGTTTTGGCTCCAGGTTTCTAAATTATACATCAACAGCTCAAGACGTCTCCACATTTTATCTCACCCTCACATTTGGAAAACTTAGCACCCTTATCTTGGCCGAAACAGCAGTTTCCAAATACCAAGTACAATTTATTCCATTTTAAGTGAAAGATTTCAACTTAATATATTTTTTTCAAATCTTTATATCTTTTGGCCCAGACTGTAGCTCTCTCTTGATAATGCTTAGATGTAAGTAAACCTTTCGCAGGCTTATCATGTCACTGTTGACCCCAAAGGACTCCTAACTCCATCTTCCCCCACTTTTTAATTTATTTAGTTGAAAATAGCACAACCTCCAGGATTCCATTAAGTTGTTAACATTTGCTACTGCTGTGTGTTTACCACATGACGAGCCAATGTTAGGGTTGCCAGCAGAAAACTTCACCACCTTGGAAAGGTTTGCAAATCCAAGTGCGGTTCTTAAAATGCAAAAGGAGGCCAAATTCATGGATCCTTCACGAAGGATGTAACCTTCTCTACCTCCAACTCGATTTCTCTGTGCTTAGCTAGCCACGGCATGAACTCTTCACAGAGAAAGGGTAGATTAAGGAAAAAAGATTGAAAAACAGGAAAAAAAAAAAAGGGAATGGAGGCCAAAGAGGCAACTATCCAAGATATGAGATAACTGCTAGGAAAGGGCAGAACTCTAATTTTGAGGATTAATCACTCCTTGTTCTCATTTATATATTGCTCATTCTTTGCTTTGAGTCCTGAAGAAGTTAAGACAGAGAGATGAAATGAATCATGTTCTTAAGCAATTCTGTAGTTCCAGTGACAGTCCCCAGCGCTCCCTCCCGGAGCCCGGACTCCGTCATCCTGTCACACAGCAGGGATGCTGTAGGACCTGATTGTCTACACCAGTGTTGTTGCAGGAACTGTATCTAATGGATGTCCCTTTACATCTACTCCTTTTCAAGTAAATCTGCACATTTAAGTGAACTTCTAGGTAGAGGAACAGACTCCTGGGTTGACACTCCCGGGACTGAGCTCACTGCTGTCCCATCCTGGCTTCTTTTGGTGTGTGCTTCTCAGATTTAGTTGCATGGACCTCTGGGAGATGAAGCCATCCACAGGATAAATGGCATCAATTTTCCTCAAACACGTAGGAGGGTGGGGGAGAAAGGAAGGCCAGATAACTTACAACTTAAGAATGTTTTTATGTTTAAAAAAACCACAACGGTTATATTTTCAAGCAGAATACAAAATCTCCACTTTATACAGTAGAACACAAGACTACACAGAGCTTAACATTTAAGGGGGTTGCAAACCTCAGAAGCATTGACTTTCTTCTATTTGGTAGGTGGCTTCAGTAAGAACATTTCAGAGACACTGACTTAAATCAGCACGGCTAAGTGCACATATTTAGTTATACTTACCTACCCGGGGGCTGCAGGGGTCATCATCCTCTTTTTCCTAAAAACTGTAATCACAAAAAGAATGTGAGTCTTAGGATTCAAACTCCCTTAAGTTAAGAAAATTAGAAAAGGAAGAAAGGAATTCTTAGATTCATACAATCAGAAAGTCAAGGGCAGGTCTGGTGTCATGCTGGGATCCAGGCGATCAACCAGTATCCAGGGACATCATTTTCTCTCTCCATCTTGGCTTTGCTTTCTTCTGTGTCAACTTCACTCTTTAGAGGGCATTCCTGTTGGTGGCCCCTGGCAGCTCCAGACCTTTTGTTCCTCATAGCAAGGAACTTCTGTTCCCAGCAGATCCACAAAAATCCCCAAAAGCCAATCCTGGACCTAATCCTTGCCCAGGGGCATAAAAGAAGCTGCTTGGATCACATGCTCTTCTGTGCACCTACTATTTCAATCTTCGCAGTAAGCTTTGGGAGACATTCTTAAATCCCATTTTAAAGATGAAGAAACTGAGTCTCAGGGAGATGACAGTTGGTATTTACAAAATAGTGACACAAGAGCAAGTCTACCCATTGCCACTTACTGGAACTAGATGGGGAAGTCACCTGGAGTTTGGGAAGAAACTGCAGACTCATCAGCAGAGGAAAAGAACAACAGGTGTCCAAGGCTCCTGGGAGTCAGACAGGCCTACCGGCAGGTTAGCTTCCTGGGGACACATTTCCTCTCTCGCTCCACCTGAAAAAGTTTTTGTGGGTCAGTTCTCAACCCACTTCCAAAATGCATTGAGTTCTTAGAGAGTTTAGTAGTCATCAATCATTTGGATATAAGGAAGAATTGAATGAATCAGCTGTTTTTCTCCCGACACCTGGATGAAATTGGTGGACTCTGAGAAGTGGAATTTTCAAGTGTGAGCGGTAGTGTCGCCCATGCTATTGGGGGACAGGCCCAGAGGACGGGCTGTGCTATGGGACTCGGGCTGTGGAGACCATGGGCGAGAACAGAGGCAGGTGGTAATCAGCTCAGAAGTGGAGGCTAACAAATCCCAGGGGTTAATTTCTCATTTCCAGTACCAATGATGGCATTTTCACATTTTGAGCAGTGTTGGCCCTGATGCAGGAAACTGCACCCAAGAGGAGGGGTTCTGATATCCTGTGATACCCGGTATGTTGAAATTCCTCTCTTCTATCCTTTATTCACAGATCCAAAACCTTGAGTGACAAGGCCTAGTTCCCAGAAAATAAGGGATAAGTGGTTGAGCTGGGCCCTGACTGCCACTTACAGCGCAACGCATGCAAGCCACACTGATGTTTTAGAATGTAACCACTTCATTCTGGCCTCCTGCTTTCCTTAACTCTCTCCCCATTCCTCAGGAAGCATTCCAGTTCAAACTGGTGAACACAGGATGGGAGGTAGTGTTCAAGGTGAGAGAACAGGTCAGGGAGGCACAGAAGGCAGCAAGTTCACTACCTGGGGACCCCAGCCCGAGTCTCATTAGTCAGATCCCTCTTGGAATCCATCTTGGGCAAAAAGTTCCTTCTTATCCACCTACTTTACTAAAACAGCTAACTGCCAAGGTCTTGCTTTTCTATGTGCTCGTGTTCCCTAGTATCAAGTCACACAGAGAATCCGGGAGGCTGGGGCAGGAGGTCCACGCTGGAGGAGCTGATGTCTTCGAAGAGGCCAGTAAGGGAGAGAGAGAGAAACTTCTAGAACCATGGTGGGGGCGGAGGGGGGAGGGTTGTTGGAAGAATAGACCTTTGAGGCTAATTTTGGTGAAAAGAGAAAAATAGACATTCTCAAATCCCTAGAGTCACTCCACTGAAATGAATCATTTTCCTCTTTACACAGTTTCTGGTGGTCTCTGCTCTATTTTTATCACACTATTTTACTTAATTGGCTGTGTTAAAATAGTTCATAATACTTTTTGTCTAAATGCATTATTGTAAATGGTTTACTGCATTCTTTTGTGGTCTTGGGACCACTTTCTTTCTCTTTGTGGGACACGTTGCTGAAATTAAATGTCAGTTGAAAAGATGATCTAATTTACAAAGATTTATATTCAATGTCTTAAGAAATTAGCTTTGTGTAAAGTAAGGTGGCGAAGAGATGGCTGGGCTGTCTCCTCTACCCTTCCCCCAATGCGCACACAGGCAGTGTGGGCACCACCTGGTCCCCAAGGTATAGACTTTGCCCTGAGACAGTCTGGGAGGTCCCTTAGGTGGTGTGACCTGAGAGGCACAGAGATGGGGGCCACTGGTGTGACCCTAATTCCTCCCTTGCTGATATCCAGTTCCTTGGAATTTCAGTCAATCCTCTTAAAAAGGAAAATAATTTTATATATATATATTTTTTTTTGGCGGGGGGGATACATGTAGACTTTGGTGTATAGGCAAATGTGATGTGTGCTTCAGATCCTCCACTTTGCCGCAGAGACTTTGGGCAGGTTGTCTAGTGTCCTGGGGCCTCCCAGGAAGAGAATAAAGATGGGTTTAGACGGGGCCCAATGGTGGTTCTCACTGGCTTTTGGTAAACAGCTGCGGCCTCTTCTACCTGTGAAGGTACAGACGTGTATCAGGCCCACGTCTCCCCGCCTCTATGGAATAGCATAATACCCAGTGGGATGGCGGAAGTGGCAGGGAGAGAAGGCAGGGCTACAGTGACTTGAAAGGCTAATGAAAGGACTCAAGAAAAGCTCACTGAGGCTACTATCTCAGGGACGAAACTTGAGCTGAAACTTCCATAAGAAAGTAGAGAGAGTAGCTATTTTTCATGGATCACCGACCGTGACAGTGCTTTCCATAGTAGCCTGCTGATTCCTCACAAGAGCCCTAGAAGACAGAGAATGTCATTGTCACCCCTGCTTTATAGATGGGGGACCGACATGCTAAGTGGGGAAGCTGAGAGTTCACATCAGACGATCAGAAGCCGGAGCCCCTGTGTAACCACCACTTTGGGCAATGACTGGCCGCCACAAATGGCCCAAGTCCCTCTGTGACTGGTGGGCTCAGCGATGGCAGGAGACATTTTCACTAGTTTCCCAAAATGCCCAGGAACTGACCTATTGATGTCAGGAAAAGGGAGGGGAAGTGAGGAGAGGAGGACAAGACTGGAGTCGCGGAGGGGAGAGCCTGCTGAGCCCCGAGCCCAGCTGGGGCCAGGCCCCACCCAGAGAGCTGCTGGGGTGGGGGCGAGGGGTCACATCGGCTGGTGGCCCCTGATTTAGGCAGAGCTCCTGCAGGCCTGCCCAAGGGGCAGATGGGGAGCCCCCATCCGTCAGAAGTCCCTCCACGGTGGAAATGTAAGCAGTCTCAGGTTTCCTCCTGGCCCCTCCACTGTTTTCTCAGCACAGACAGCCAATTTTAGCTGTTAGGGAAAAATTACTTTTTCATGGAAGGACTTAGCTTCTCATTCTTTCTAAAAGGTTTTTGTTCATGTTACCTGATGTTCCTGAACACTCTAAGCCTTTTCTTTCATACTCACTCTCTCACAGAAATGCGAGATGAACACTGTCACAACGGACTCCACAGGGATGCTTTGCTTGTTTTTAACGTGTGTTACGGAAAGCATTGGGGTGCTGCATTATTTTATTATAAAGTATGAAAGTAATCAGGTCACATGACAAAAGATAGAAAAGTAAAGGAAAAACCCATCCATAATTTCAAGTTACTAATATAAAGACTGTTTTATTTTTGCTCTTCTCATTCCAGTCTGTTTTTTCACATGTTGGTCATCATAGCAGTCGTATAATTTTACACCCTCCTTTTTTTCCACTTACTGTTTTGAAGGCAGTCTTTTGGTCAACATTTTCGATTGCTTCATATACCATTAAGAAGCTACAGCATATTTTTCTCAACTCTTCTATAATTGGACATTAACTGGTGAAGCAATTTTGATTAATAAGACTTTCAGCACAAAAGAAGACGTGATGATTTTAAGTCAGAAGGCAAAAAAATTGTGTTAGCTATGGTAGATAGCTGGAATAGAAATGCTTTTGAAAATAAAACCATGGAACAATTCTACAGTGACTACTGTTTTTTTTAATGTGTTACTAGAAAGGATAGCAGCTAATATTTATCCATCCCCTCCTATGTGTCAGGAGGAAGTCTAAGGGCTTTACAAAATTAGATAGCTTCTAGTTAATTTCGTCCACACCCTACGCGAGGGAAGGACTATTTGTAGCCCTATTTCATCAATAATGCCACTGAGACTCTGAAGGATGAGCTGTTGCTTGAATGCGTGGATGCAAAACGCGCAGATGCAAAACCCATGGATGCAAAACCCGCGAACACAAAACCTGCGAATACTGAGAGTCGCCTGTATTCACTGTGCCTCACCATTTCATACAAGGAACTTGAACATCCGTGGGTTTTGGTGACTATACGGGTCCTGATTGAAACAGACATCTATACAGGCTCTTTTTGTGCCATGCCCCTCTCTTCTTGGGGAATTTGCACATTCCCTAACTAAAAAGATAGGTATATAGTATCCTGAACACTGTTAAGTAAACCATTGCATGACGCCCTTAGCTTTGGATAGTAAGAATCTTATTTTCTCATTTCCTTTGGAAATGAAATTGAATAGTCCTTATGAAAAATTGCTCAAGGATAAGCACTTAAAATACATGGCTACCAGCCACGCTCCTAACGTTTCCTCGTCATTATTTACCTACGTGGGAAGCACGTAGATCATGATGAAGACCCTGTCGCTGCCAAGTGAAAGGATGTTAAGATTGTTTTGATTCATTATATTGAATATGCTTTCACTTTTACTGTAAAAGAAATTACCGAGACCCAAATGATTACCCTAAGTCTTTTAACATAAGGATGGTAAAGTCTTTTGAAATAGATGATAGAGTAAGACCAAGGATACGTGAGTTCAGCAAAAATCAATTGCTATGAAATTTAGTTTGTCTAGTTTGATTATTCTTGTCTTTCCTGCTGGAGAGAAGAGCTAATGCTGCACCAAACCTAGGGCTGGGAAAACCGTCAGGAAGGCCGTCCTTTTGTTTTCTTCCACACAGGTCTCTACTCGGACCTCCTCCCCGACATGTGGGCTTGGGGCTTGCCCGGTCCTAAGGGGAGGAGAGTTCTGTGCTCCTCTCTGGGGGGAAGGGGTGGGGAAGGATGTATAAGGAGATGGTGTTCATGCCAGTTAGTGAAGGTGAGTGGGGGGATGGCAAATTATATTATATTCTCAGCAGGTGTTTATTCAATTTAAATTGAATTGTGGCCAAACACTTGTCCAGGTAGTTCCTGTACCATCACGACGCTCGGGGACTCCTTGCAGCAAAGTTGCTCAGTGCTGTGAGTGACAGTGAATGCTTTTGTTAGGCCTATAAATGCGTTGGAGGAGCCCGGTGCAGGTTTTTCTACTGTTCCCGAATCTCATGTCGCATCACTTCTGAGATGGCTGTTCCCAACTGAGATCTGAAGTCATGTCGGTGCCAGAACCGTTCCACCGATTCACTCTCCTCGTAATAGGACTTCACTCCCGTCAGCAGTCTGCTTATCTCTGATTCTGTCTTCCCTTTCGTTTCTCCTTCCAGCTCCTATAAATTGTTTTGAGGCACTCTATAGCGAACTCTCTTTGAACTTTCTCCTTATCTCTGTTTCAGAGTGAAACTTCTTACTGTGCAGAGAACTAGCATCCATCCACGGCTGCTGGCAGGGAATTTGGGGAAGCCTTATAAAGTGATGGTCAGGAACGGAGGCTCTGGGGTCTGACTGTCTCCATCTTCACTCCAGCTCTGTCTCAGTGGCTGTGTGACCTTGGGTGAGTGTGCTGACCTCTCCAGGTCTCTATGTCTTATGTCTTCCTTTGCAAACTGAAGATTATCATCACAGTGACTTTCCCACAGGCTCGTTGACGATGAGAGTTGTTTCATGTGAACAAAGTGCTTAGTGTAGCTCCTGTCTTGGAGTGAGATCTCAGTGACCACTACTGCCCTTAAGAAAAGGTAAGGAAAGGGCTGCTAAGTGACACTGTGACCCTTTCAGACCACACCCACACCCCCACCAGCATCGACAGTTTTTGTGTCTATTGGACAAATGGAAACATTTTACAAAAATGCAACATCTTCAGCTAGAAGAGATTAACAGATTTCGGTGTCCACGGCTTCCATTTTGAAAGAGATAGGAGGCCGAGATGTTAATGGCCAGGAAAGTCACACAGTGGCTAGGCTGAGAGCTCGGGGCTCCCCCACCCCTCTGCACCCATGTTAAGGCACAGCTGGCCCATCTCTCCCCAGGACAGCTCTGAGTCCACACCCAGCCAGCAGCAGCCTTGCCATCATTGCTCAAGGTCCTGAGAAGTCCAAGGCACAATTAGCCCCATTCTCCCTGTGATTCTAAGTGGCTTCGAACTGACCCCCACTGCCCTTACATTGTACTGTTTACCTGCTTATGGTATCAACTTCATCACTAGAATCTTCTTCAAGAAAAGACAATTTTTTTTTTCATTTTTATTGATTCATAATCAAGAAAAGACAATTTCTCAATCCTCTGTGTCATTAGCCCAATGCAGGCACCAGGAAAAAAGTTAATACGTAATTATTAAACATTGGACACCATACCCACAATTTGCTCAAAATCTGAGTGGTGGAGTGGAGGTAAGACCCGAATCTATGACCCAACAAGTAACTCCAAGAGCCCGGGGCCATCAGGAGGTGTTGGCAGGGTTCTGAGTCGCAGGGAGGCCTGAGCTGTCCCACGGACTGGGGCTGTCTCTCTCTCTGCCGTTCCCACGTTGGCTCCGAGCCCTTGGGAATCGCTGTCCTTGTCACCTCTGGATGTAACGGAAATGAGTGCAGCTGGTTAAGCCCTCAGCTGTCAGGTGGCCGAGCAGCTGCCGCACAGGAGGCTGGCCAGGAAGCGCCTGTGCCCGGGAAGGAGGGAACGCGGGCCCTGCAGGAATGCTGTGTATGTAAGTGACCTTCTCCTTGCCAGACTTTCTCATTGTCTCCAGAACAATGTGACTGCTAGCTGCTGATTCTCTTGGTGACCATTGTCGGGGATCAGTGACATCTCAGTTAACCAGCCAGGCTAGGGAGTGAGTGTCTTCTGGTAACGACGTTCCTCGGCTCATAGAAGGAATGAATACTCATCCTGCAGTGGCCCCTTCCCAGCACGGCTGCCTCTTCTCACCGGCACGACTGCTTTGCTCATGTTCCATCGTATATTCCCTTCCCTTTCCTTTCCCTCCCTTTCTTCAGTCTTAATCAGAGGAAACCTTTGCTACATCATCAACATATTTTTAAAGGCCTCATAACAGAATGATGTTGGTTTTTCCCGGGTAACTTTGGGGTAACAGAATCTTCTTGAGGGAAACCAGTTATCATTTCTCAGTAGGCAGGAAGAGAAAACAGTCCTGGAGGAGAAATACTGATTGGAAGCCAGGCAGTTGCAGCAGCTTGGGGAAACAATGGGGGAATTGTTTAACATATTGAGCAGTTAAAACATAAATGTCAAGTCGCCTCCTAACCCCTCTGCCCAGCCTGGGCGACCAAACAGAATGGAAGAGTTGGAATTATTTCCCTCTTTGAAACCAGAGATTCAAAGGTAGCCAGCAGAAAACCCCAGAGGTCGTGGAGGAATGTGTTACGCACATCATTCATCATCCAATCTGCTGTCCGAAACGGCTACAGGAGCTGCAGGAGCTCTTTTCGGTTCTCTGTAGCTTGCAGACCGAAAGCTTCTTAGCTGCCATTGGAGGGCTCTGGCTTTGCCCGGCTTCCACACTGGGGCGGGGGGTGTGAGGTCCTGGTACTCACTGTGCAGCAGCTGTCTTGCTAGGACCAAACAAGTAACTTGGATGGCTTTGGACACGATTATAGTTTTGCTGTTGTTGTTGTTGTTTTGGGTTTTTTTTTTTTACTTTAAAAAAAAAGTTGGGGGGGAGTAATTAAGTCTACTTATTTATTTACTTTTATTCAACTTTTTTTTTTTTAATGGAGGCACTGGGGATTGAACCCAGGACCTTGTGCATGCTAAGCAGGCACTCTACCACTGAGCTGTACCTCCTGCCAACACAAGTATAGTTATCAGAAGCAGCAGGTTCATCCCGAGGTCCTTGTTGCAGTGAGGAAGGGCTGGACCATCTCTCAGCCTCTTTGGGGACTGACCTCAACTGTTACTCAGACCCTGACGCCTAACTCGGTGCCTGGTCCTGAGGAGGCAGGCGCTCACTGACCCCAAACCTGCAGAGATTCCTCTGCCCTGGGAGGACAGAAGGGGCTGCCCTTGTGAATAATTCATAAGAGGTAAATCGTCAGACCTGGGTGCTCACCTAGCTATGGGAGTAACTTTGGGCAACTCATCCCACCTTTCTGAGCTGCAGTTTCCCAGTCTGTAAACTGAGAATTCTGAAACCCGGCTTCTAAGGTTATTACGAGAGGTGAATGAGGCAAGGTTTACAAAGCCACTGGTACACAGTAAGTGCTCAATAAATGGTTGTTCTCTTCCCTTTTATTCTATCTGATGCTTCTTTTCCATCTTCAGTTTCGCTTGGGTTTGGGTGATAGTCACTTTTCCTGTTAGAACTTAAAAAAGCCAGCTGCCCCGGTGACCACGGCTTCTCTGCAGCACACAGACTAGTGAGGCTTTGGGCGGTCCAGAGGGAAGTTTCTGCAGCCAAGAGTCCAGGTACAAGGTACCAGGTTTTACACACCATGTTTACAAAGCAGTGTACATTTTTATGCTAGCTTTCATTCAGAAATGATTTTTTTTAATGGGAAGACAAGAATCTGGCCAACTCAAACTACCATGTTATGATTTATTCATCCCAAATCTATTCTCTA
Organism: Vicugna pacos; assembly: GCF_048564905.1. Classification (NCBI taxonomy): domain Eukaryota; kingdom Metazoa; phylum Chordata; class Mammalia; order Artiodactyla; family Camelidae; genus Vicugna; species Vicugna pacos. The sequence continues at coordinate 24,593,285 of NC_133010.1, read as the reverse complement.
ACTACAGTTCTGATATTTTAAAAATACATCTTGCTCTCAGGAAATCCGCAGCTACTTTAGGGATTTCAGAGAACTAGAAAACGCAGATGAAGTGTGGGCGAGGATTACAAACCCAGCCGTCCCACCCTGCCCACTCCGTGATGCTGGACGGAAGTCCCCTGCGGTGTCTACCACGTGACCGCCAAGCTGTCACTTTCAGGGGCTGTTAACACATTCCAGGGAAGCTTCTTTAATTCCCAACCTGTAACTGGCAAATATTACAGGCAGCTTCTAGTGACTCCTCATTATATTTTATTAAGTATGTTATTATTCAGTTATTCAAAATTTTTTTAGTAATCTCAACCAATACGATAGTAACCATCTAATGGAAAATTTGATGGGTTGAAAAATAACTAATGAGTTTTTTTTGCCTTAAAGGAGCGTTGGCCTGGGCTGCGGGCAGGTGAGGTATTTGTGCAGGCTTCCAGAATCTTCCTTTTTAGCGCTTCTCTGAGGAAATGTCTTCATGGAGAAGATAGCCAATATGTCAGCATAGTACGCATCTCTAACGGTGGAGTAAGGAAACTAGCCTGTCCCCTCAGTGTGTTCTGAAGGGACAGGTCATTATTCACGTGCCTATATGAGTAGGATCATATTTTATTTATAGTATATGCTTGACAGTGCAAAGTGTACAGTGCCTTTTGTCTGACTTTTCTTTCAAAGGACTATCACTACTCTCCCATATTATCTGGTGGCTATCAGCTCTCTTAAGAAAAGTACAAATCCTCAAAAACTCTTTCTTAAGTGACATTGATGAACTGACTCTCAAAGTTTTCAGGACTGTCCCAGTATTTCACAGCAGGAGACGTAAAACCTATTTAGTTTCCACTGCTACACAGTGTGTTATAGTTTTATTTTTCTGGCATAGCAGATGCTGATAAAAAGATGGTGTTCTCACAGTGCTTGCTGAGTTTTCCACATTGTGCAAACTTTACTGCATTACACGATTTTAACCATAAATGCCAAGACATCCACGAGGGAAGTCCAATCAGGTTTATTTTACAGGGTACTCATAAACATCTCAAATTCATCCGTCTTGGGAATTTATCAGCACACATCATAAAATATTCCCTAGTGGCTGCTAACGCCAATCTAATGGTGCCTACGGTACACGAGGTGGTGATGTTCATGGTGCAGGATTAGAACAATGTTCAGTGAACAGCTACATACATAAAAATTAATTAGTCGGAGAACAAACTTTCCAAGCTTGAAACAACTTAATTACTTGGTGGCTATCAGTGCAATAACTGCTTCCCAAGCAGCAGCACCTCCAGGGAGAATGCCCAAGGACAGACAGGAAACACAGCCCGGCTGAATTTCTGGAGCATTAAACTTCCCACCCTGAGCAATAGCTCCCTACCCCCTGCCCCCACGCCTCCCCTGCTGCCATCCGCTGCATCCTGTGGAGGTGCAGGCCTTTCCCCTAGGACCATTTGTCACCCTGTCCAGCCTCCATTCACTCCTGCCCTCCTGCATTCACTCCACAGAAATTTATAGAGCATCTACCTTGTGCCAACTCCCTGTTCCCGACCTCGGGCGACTGACAATGCAGTGCTGGTCCCCTTCAGTCATCCCACCTGAGAGCTGCTCAGCCTCCTGTCCCTGCATCCTTGACCAGGCCTGAAGGATGCTGCACAGTCGTCAGTGGTCAAGTGGAGAACGGATGCCCTTGCATTGCTGTGTTGAGCCCTACAGCCCTTGTGCTGCAGTAGTGTATTCCCAGTATATCCTATTGGGTAAATTATACATATATAAAATACAAATTATGTAAATTACACATAAATTATGCATATATAATAAGGGATTGGATCCTGCAATTATGAACACTGAGAAGTCCCAGGATCTGCAGTCAGCCGGCAAGCTGGAGACCCACCTTCCCCACCCACCTCCATGCCATGTGACTGCTTCCGGCGCGGATGCTACCTCCCCATCCTGGGCATCCTCTCACCTGCCACCGGAACTGTCAAGATGTTCGACCATATAAATGAACATGATTATTTTTTGGAAAAACTGGTTTCCTTTTAGTGTCTCTTCCCCTGATAATGTACTAAGGTACAGCCCCTAGATTTATCATTCTGAACAACAGAAAGGACAATGCACCCGACAGCCTCCTAAGAAACTTTCCAGGGTTTGAGGAAAACAAATCAGTAATATTAAAGTCTTTAATAATATATAACACAGATTTTTGAATTTCAAACATGAATACTTTTTTCTAAAGAGAGTTGCTTATTTTGAAACTAGTGGCCTCTGGTGAATGATATCGTTTAGCTAAAGGGACAAGACAGCAGGCACAAGGCACAGGAAGATACTCCACGCCCAGAATCTTTGGGCCACCTGCCTATCTCCCTGAGCTCCCACTCCAACCCCGCCCCTAGCCAGGTGCATATCCACAAACTGCACGGATAGCTGCTGCTCTGATTAACCCAGACTCCCTCTGCTCTTTGTTTATACCAACCCTAGTTCCTTCTCCTGATTTCCCAGCCAGATATGGTCGTAGTGTCTGGGTTCTGCCCTTTTTCTATTTATTCATCCACTCTTAGCTCACTAACATTTGTAATCCCCATACCTGCATTCCCCAAGGCCACACTTATAACACATACATGAGATCTGCCTTGTCAAAAGCACATAACTCAGATGAACACACGATTGGGGGAGTGCCAAACACTGCCCTAACATACATCAAATCAGACACACTGGCCATTAGTAACCATATACATACAACTTTATCAGAAGTCCAAGTAGGTGTTACAAAACAGGGTTCTTCTGGCTGTAAATATTTTATGAGAGAGTTTGTTAACTAATGCCAAATTGTTGATTTTCAAACAGTATCATTTTAAATAAATAAAGATCTCTTTCTTAACATAAGTATATGCATAAGGAATGTATGGTAGGTAAGACAGAGGATGAAACACGAAGCAGATTATCTGTGAAGGATGTTTCAATTCCCACAGGATATAATGGAAATTCCTGAAACTTCTAGGCAAAGAGATAAAAACAATGTGTTCTCTACTTTGATGGATAGGATGCCAATGTTTTCTCTTCCGGAACACACATCCCTAAGGAAACAGAAGCACATGGTAATTGGTTGAATTTTCACCTAAGTTTTAGGCACACACAGCTTTGGGAGTTCAGATTTGTTTTGATTACCTGTTTGTAGAGGAAATCCACTTTCCTGGAGATAGGAGTTTAAATGGCCTTGAGAACTCTCTTTAGATCTGTATTACCACGTCCCTGTATGTGTACACATGGCACACACACCCCTGCAGACACTCACACATGCACACCCAGAGGCTCAGAGAAACAGGGGCTGCCTTGGACTTACACTGGGAGGTTGCAGAAGGCGTATGATCACAGGTTCCCAACCTGGGTTTATGCTTGTTAAACAGATGAGGAACGTGTGGCTCAATTATGTAAACAGCTGGGCACAGGACACTGCAAATCACAAGTGCGAGCGCCTGGGAGTCCAAGAAGAAGGTGGCCTCGTCGGTGGCAGGGACTGGATTTACTTACTTTTTCTCTGCAGGACACCCTGTAGACTGAGTACCGCAGGGAGCAAGTCACCAAGTATATCCCCACCCGCCTCCCGTGGCCTCACTTTCACTGGCCGTGAGCACCTGGGCTGCCGGAGGTTTCTGGAGGCCCTCTTGTTCCTCGTGCACATCGTGCCTGTGTTGGGGGGCACCCAGTACTGAGCAGCATTCAGCGCCGGGACTGGGCACACTGCGGATTCAGAAACCCTGAGAACCGGAGAGCATCCCCAGTAACTCGTCTGCTGGCACCAAGCCCAGTCCCCCGTCTCCCCAGCGCGGGGGCAGAAAGGGAAATCCTTGGGGGGTTAATGGGCTAAGGTGAAACAAAAACAGCCACAGGAAGCACACGGCTATGCTTGGATAGCGCTGCCCACGCAGAAGGCGTTTGTGTATGTACACTTCCAGCACGAAGACTCCTGCAGTAGAGGCGTCCGTCTATGGTGTTCTGTTTCGGCTGGATCATCTTCAGCTTTAAAAATCAGAGTCCCGTTAGACATTAAAGGACAAGCCCAAGTGCAACTTCTCACAGCCCGACCCTGAGGATACGTTAGGAGCCAAGATAACGGGTAGAAAGTACAGCAGGATCCTCTTCTGTGTGGAATTCCTTCCGTGGGTTGTGCAGTGACGACTGTCTCCTTTCCCTCTGGCTGGCGAGTATCCCCTCTGTGTGAAGCAGTGTCTACTCCGCAGTAACGAATTTTGACAGCGAGCCCTTCTGCGACCCGGCACCATTACCTCCCCTCTGCGTGTTCGGTGCCAAAGCCATTTTAATGGATTCACTTACACTCTTCATATTAGCTGAGGAGTGAATTCCGGAATGACGGCATTTCCAGGAGTAACTATTGACTCAGAAAGTGACTAATGGACCATTAGGGTTTTCTCAGTTTGAGATTTATTCCCTCTGATTTCTTACCAAATTCTCAAAGGTGGTGAGGAGCTGGGGCTGAGTAAGTGCAGAGTCCAAGGAAAGATGGATTAAAATGTCAAACCCATGTGACAAAGCGGTTTAAAAAAAGAGAGAAGAGAAAAAAAAGTTGTAAGAAAGAGGTAAAATCTGTGATGTCCCTCTAAATTGTTGGGTTTTTTAATTAAGAAATTGAATGTGGACTCTAGGCAGGGTGTACAAAAGAGAAGTGCCTCCACTGACCTGGAGTCAGGGAAGAAAATCAGAGGCAGGCAGCCAGCATTTCTGCAAAGGGAAGTCTCAGCTCTGCGGGGTCCTAGCTCCCTGGCCTTAAGCAAGCTTCTTAATTGCTCAGCACCTTAGCTTCTCCACGATCAAAGGGGCGTGTGACACCTACTCTACCTACTCTCAGAGTTCCTGGAAGGAATGGATGAAAAAACCCCAGCAGAATGCCTCGTTCATGCCTGGTACACAATTGATTCTGGAACAAAGCAGGGGGAGAACAAATATGCACAGCAGGCACCAGACTGCAGTCAAGGGGAAGATCAGAGCAGTGGGGGCTGAGTAACTGCCCTGTCCCAGGACAGAAGCAGATTCCCCAGCATCAAAGACAGATGAAGATGAAAAAGCCTTAGGCTTTCCATACAAGAAAACACACGGTTGTTTAGAAAATTACTCTGCTCTCTACCAAGGTTTCGTGGAGGTTATTTTCTGCTCCGTTTCTATAAACAAGACAGAGCTTCCATCCTTCTGGGGAGTCTACGTGGACCTGCAGTTACCGGCTGCCGTAACCTTCCCCCAGATCTGCTACAAAGGCACAAGGATCTTGCTACTAGCTGTGTTCTGTTCCTCTCCGATAACAGACATGGCTTTTCCACATCTTACTTGTTATGTTTTTCATTGGGCAGTTTCTGAGTTTCGATGGCCAAATTAATGAAGCATATTTTACGTAGCACAAGAACCTCCCAGTATCAGTCCACCTACATTTCTATTGTGGCTGGTGCCCTTATGGTATCTTTAACCCAGGGCATGGATAAGATGTGGGCCTTCAGCGTCTACTGATAAGAGAATGGTTTAAATCCCACCACAGTGTCCACTCATTGCTCGTTGCCCGTGTAGTCACTCACTCCTTGTGTCATCAATAAGTTGCTTGTTTCTGGCTCTGACAAAATGCTAGGGAGCAAACTGAAACTGAGTGGAGAATAACACAAGAGAAGATTTTAGTGTTACATCAGATTGGAGTTAACTGAATCAATATACTGTTAGGCATATTCCAGAAAAACAATTATTTAAACAGGTTTAAGTTGAAGTCAAGTAGAACACCGAAGCAGTGAACTCGGGCTGTGGAGGCAAATTCACCTGGGTTCTGATCTTATTTTAAACTCTTATAATTTCTTTTAATTGCCTCCTTTTCATAATACCTGAGTTGAGTGTGACGGATAGTATAGAAAGTCAATGCCACATTTCCTGTAAAGGTAGAGTTATCCGTCCCAATACCAGGACTATAAATATCACCTGGGTTTTGGTTCAAATACAAGTTCATCTTTAATAACGATCTTTAAAAAAATAAGTGAGAGTATGGGAGTTTAACTGCTTGAGATGTTTACTTTCTCCAGAATAGAAGTGAAACTATAAACAGAACAAGTGTGAATTCACTAACCACTCAGGCTGTTTGTGGATCCCCCTACCCAAGGCTCCAGGTAGTGGTGATAACCAGCTCTCCGGGAGAAAAAAAAAGAAGCCCCGATAAATTCATGTTAAATAGCTTGGATAGTCCAACAGACTGGAGGAGGCTGTTCTTTATTCTATCCCCTGTCTTCGCTTCTTTACTTGGGAATTTCCCCCTGATGTTTGAGGTAAGTGTTTCTGTGGTTTATAATTCATATTATTTTAGCCCTGATTCCAATTCAAAACTTCTGAAACTGCATAACCTTATTCTTACTCGGGGTTAAATTGCAGATTTCCTTCCTGCATGATTCTAGAAACAAAGTTCAAAATATCTGGCCTGGGGACACTGAACCATCTTTGAAAAAAAGTTATTTTTAAATAAAGAGTCGGTTTCATATAGCTGGGATACTTCCACTTTGGATGGAAATCTTTTACTAAAAAAAAATTGTCTTTGAGTTTCCTTATTTAAATTGGAAAATAAAGATCAAGTAAGGATTTTTATTCAATAATTTTTGCCATTGGTCATACAATTTCAGGCAAATTAAATGACTGCATGAAAGGAAAGGAATGCGTAAGTGGCTAAGAGACTGCATCTCGGGGGAAGATAATTGATATGCCAAACTAGTTTTCCAACCGTTTCTAAAGACAATGGGAAACCAGTCCACCCAGTGACATCCCATCCAGCGTGCGCCATCCTATTCTGCTGGGCTGCGTGAAGTCCTCCCAGCCTCCCTCCCCCACATTCAAGGTGTGCTTGGAGAAGTTAAGTCCTCCTGTGCTGTCTGCGGAAAGGAATCTGAAAACAACCGGGCTCATCTCCCTATGACTGCCTCGGAAGGCATCACCACACTCTCCTATCAAATAGAGATGAAGAGCTTCCAGATTATTATTACAAAAGGATTTGGGTTTTCAAGTTCATTTATTCCCCTGGCAATCATATTCTGTAGTGCAATGACAATATGGGAGATTTCCTGGAAAGACAAAGCTTGGGACTTGGTTCCATTTCAGAATTTTCAGGAAGAGAACAGAACTCAAAACAGAGACTGGCTTTTCCCCTTAGATAATCTGCCGCAATTTTCTAAGGACAACTTCATTCTTCCTTTCAAGGAATTAAATTGCAGCAGAATTACTTCTCAGAAGGACAAACATTGGGTGGGCTGTCATTTTTTTATCTAGATAAAGACTCCTCATTTCTCCAAGTACCCAGGACTCCCCCTCCACTGCTTCTGCCTGCCACGTGACCCCTCAGCAGTTCGCACAGAGCTTCTGCTTACAAGGGTCTGCACTCTGCCTGAGCATGGGGAGGGGGTGATAGAGCAAACACGTCACACCCAGGCAATCAAAACCATCTGGCTTTTTCTAGCGGACCACCAGCTTCTCACATATCCTTTATTGCTTAAAACTGGTTCTTTTCTTTTCTTCAGTGGAGAGGCACCCCGCTGGTAAAAAAAATGTTTTGAGCATCTCCAATACATGTGTATTTATTTATAAGTTATAAATATGTATTACTCTCTGAATATATTTTGTGTATTTTTAGGTATACACAAAAATTGAACTTAAAAACTATTAAAGTAGCCTTAAAGAGAAGTTCTAAGATTTTCTTTCTCACACTCCTGCTGGGATCCAGGCAGCTAAGTTTGCCCACCCCTGGATGGTAGATGGTGGATGGTAACTCCAAAACCCGGAGGTGACATAGATGACGGAGGTGTTGGCAGGGATGTGGCACATAACTGCAGACTGAAAGGAGGCAAAAAACACTCTAACTGAGATGGGTTTTGTGATGTGCCTACATCCGGATTCACTCTGAGTCAGTTTTGATAATCCCAGCTCCCACTAAGCTCAGCTGTGTCGTGCATCAGGATGACTGACGACTGAGCTAATAATAAATCTATCGAGAGATACATTCCCCAGAACTGCTTCCGCAATACTGAGAAAAGTTCGGAAACTATGACAGTCCTCAACTCTATCTGCTAGAAATGCACAGTGCCCCCAGCTCTTTCTAAGGTACGATGGAAAATTAGATGGTGAGAACACGGGAGGGTCATTCCTGGAAACAGCAAATCACATCATGCAAACGATCCCAACTCATTGGAGAAATGTCCTGACCCTGCAGAGATAAACACTGTGAACTTTCAGGAATTTATTATCTGTGTTTTAGATCAGACATTTGAAGAAATCTATTTTGTTTTCATTAATATTAGGGAAAAAAATCATTAAAACATCAGTTTTTTTAAAACAACAACAAAACACAGAGCTTCACTAGTTAAATGTCGAGGAGTTTGCAGTTGGTTAGAAAAAAGATATGATCACAGAACTGCTTGTCTCTATTACCTCTAATATCACCTCTGATCTCTACAAGATGATGGCCGAGATGTGCTCAGGCAAGGGCTTACTTCAAAGAGAAATTTGGACACGACTACTTGCTGCAGAGAAAGATCAAAGAAAGAGAACTGTTTCATTGACCACACTTTCGTGCATTCCCTCATTCTTCAGGTGTCTACTGAAATCCTAAACTGCATCAGGCAGTCAGGGTGCAGAGCAGAGAGACACTCTCCCATTCACAGTGAATGGACAGGCCAGTGGGAGAGGCCGGGAAACTAGCAGTCACTTAGTTCCCTGGGAGAAGACCTTCCTCACAGGAAGGCCTGGGCGCCACGATGGCTCAGAGTGGCTTGGAACACCCGCAGCGTCTGGGTGGTCCTCCGCTCTTGCTGCCTGGGTGGAATTCTAAAAAAATTGAATGGAGTGCTGAAAGAAGAAGATAACAATAAATAACAAACATTTACCCAGTAAGTGCTGTGTGCCCCAGACTCTGCTACAAGTTTAATGACAGGAATGCCGTGAGGAAATAAAGGAGGGAGGGCCTGAGAGTCAGACGTCTTGAATTCACATCCCAGCTGGCTGTATTGGGTGAATTAGCCCATCTCTCCAAATGTCAATTTTCCCATGAGTTAAAGGGGATAATAGTAGCCTTATAAATGCTATAGTTATGAGGAATAAACCAGGTAATTTGGTAAAGGGTTTAGGACTATGCCTGACACAGCAGATGTTGGATAAATATTATGTATCTGTTCCTTTTAATGACCCATGAACTAGTTGTTATCTACCCTTTTTCTCCATGTTGTGGATGTAGGAACCAAGGCCTGAGAACCACAGTAATGTGCAATGTTGCTAGCACGGTGTGGAAGCCGGGATTCACCAAGTCTGGCAAGCAGAGGCACTGTTCCAGGAAACGGAGTGACAATGTGCATAACACGGTGATTCAGGGAAGAAGGGAGGAGAGGATGCTTCCAAAGGAATGACTACTTTATTTCAGAAAGAGGAGGCCAGCGTTTGTAGAGTGCCCAAGAGAAGCAGATTGGAGATACTTTTCATTATGTGGATGTTAATAGATTATATGGGTAGATGACCTGCATGAGTAGATAAGAGGCATTATCCTGGATTCTCAGGATTTGAAGTGGATTTTGGCTTTTATGCACAAATCAAATAGGAAGAGGGAGAGGGAAAGAGACTTAAGATGTGCAGCTGGGAGAGGCCAAAGTTGCAGTGTTAGGATTAGAAAGTTAATACGTGGTATATACTGAGCTTTGTTTTGTTTTTCCCATTGTTTCCATATATTGTTTCTACTTGACATTTAATGGTAAAGAGTATATTACATACTACCTTGTTTTGCCATACCAAGATATATTCTCTTTTGTTTATGAAACACTGGTCCCTAGAATTTCTTCTCATCTAGTCCTAAGGCTCAATTTTCTATATTTGATTTGATGAGAGAGGCATAATTCCTAGTGTTACCCCATCCAGAACTCTTTCAAATCATCATTTTTTCCCTTGTGAAGCAGTTTGACTAAGCTGCAATTTTTCTTAAAAATACTTTTCACCCATGACCCATACAACTAGACTGAGTTGATAGGAAAGAATTCAAGGCATTTTCCAAGTTGGGACCTGGGGTAGGGGACCCGGGACAGAGAATTATTATTTTTTTAAGTCTTGCTTATGTAATAAATACAAGGAATATTGAATTGTTTCTTGTTTCAGAAAGTCACATTAATATTTCATACCACTAAGGATTTAGTTGGTTGGCTCTATTGAAGGAGAAGGAAACGAACTGACTTGCCTGACGCTAAACCTGTTTGCTAATTCTTTCTGACCAAGAATCTTGCCATTTGCTTTCTCTCTCCCTTACTGCTTTCGTGCTAAGTAACCTCCAAACTTCTCCCTGACACTCTTTACAATAGTTTTAACCCAGAGGCTTTGCTCCAGGAAGAAGGTAATGGGCCAGTAATCTCAGAAGAATTGAAAGACCCTCTGCAGTTCCCCTGTGACACCAGAAAGATTCCTGGAGGTTAAGGGGAAGGTAGCAGCACCCTGGAAAGCGCCCTGATTGTTCTCACCTTTCCTGTTCCATTCAGTTTTTTTCTATAAAACTTCAAGACCCCAGCTCCAAGAGGGGTTGATTCACATTCTCTCAGGCATGAGCCAGCTGTAACTCCCCTTCGCCTGGCAAAGCAATAAAGCTGTACTTTTTCTCCCACAACTCTGTGTCCCAGCCTCAATCTATTTTTGAAGCACAGAGGCCGGTTTTGCGGCAACCACCTTGGTGACCCAGCGCTGGGCTGGACTCCCTTTCCTCTTTCCTACCCCTGGACACCTTGGCTTGACCGGACGCTCTAAAGGCAACCTTTGTGCCAGCCTCCCTTGGGATGGCTGAGGGTCAGGGGAGGCCGAGGAGGCCAGATCGCTGGGGAAATCTGGAGCAGGAGAGTATTGGGTCTGCGTCTGAGCCACGTGGGCCGCCGTAGCCAATGGGCGGGGCTTCCAGGCGGAAGTCTGGGGCGGGGCTTCCAGGCGGAAGTCCGAGGCGGGACTTCGTGGCGGTAAGAAGGAAGCAGAGGAAGCTGGGAGCAGCAGCTGCGAAGGCCTTTTTGCTTCTGGACTCTTTTCCTTCTTTCTTCCAACCTCAGTCAGGCCTCTGGCTGCTTGGAAACGCAGGAGAGACAAGAGCGCTGCCGGGGACGCCGTGACTCCTTGGCAAGGACTAGGTGAGTTTTCCGGGGCGACCGAGGCCCCTCCGACTCTCTCCAGGCCTCCCTAATGCGGGGGACACTCCAGTTCGTCAGGGCCTTTCCCTGAGAGACGACGTCCCATTTCACCCGCCCGGGTTGGTTGGCGGTCTCGGGCCTAGTGAAACTAGGAAGCTGTTGTTTTGACTTTGAAGTTTGAATTTGTGCCTCCTTTGAATTTTGAGGCCTCCATTTGCTGGCCGAGGTTTGAATTTCGTGTTGTGTGCGCACGAATGGGCGGTACTGTTTCAGTTCCATCAGACACTCCCTTAGGAAAAATCCTGACCCACTAGTCAAACTACAAAGCCTTTGAGATACAAATATTCTACTTGGTCTTCAGGAACCCTAATCTCCCCATCTTTTTTTTACATGCAAATTTTGAGAAAGGGGTTAATAATTTTGAACTTGACTCGTTAAAGACAAATAGAAATCTTGGCTCTTTCATAGATCTTAGTAACAAGGTTTAGCCACCTAGACAGGTGACTTCGATTTGTTCCATCTGCCAGAAACCCACCTTGAATCCAACCTCTTTTGTAACTGATGGGTTTTACATTGTTGTACCCTATTCATGGCTAAAATTTCGGAGTGGAAACACTGAGGTCTCTGTGTTTTGTGTGTTTGTGTGTCACGAATATATGGTACTGCCAAATTAATTCGTAAAATGGTTCTATTTAATTGGCTTAAAGAAAATTAAGTGCTTATATGAATGTTCAGAAATATAAAGAAAAACAATCAAAATAAATTTCAGATTCACATGACCTCGGAAACTTCCAGTACTAAATCAATATCTGGTACTAAATCTAGCTTAAGCTTGTTGGTTTAATTAATACAGATACATCTTTAGAATCATCAATGTTAAGTATAATACTTCTGTTGTACTTAGGCTTACTGGAGGTCAAATAAGACCTTATATCTGTTGCACATTTCTTAAGCTTGTTGGTTTAATTAATACAGAGACATCTTTAGAATCATCAACGTTAAGTATAATACTTCTGTTGTACTTAGACTTACTGGAGGTCAAATAAGACCTTATATCTGTTGCACATTTTTCAGCAAGGAAGGTAACTCAGTGTGAAAAAAACTTTAAAGAAAATTAATAGTAAACAAAATAAGGACTTTTTTTTTTTAAGGTAAACTCTATAGGAATAATTATTGTTTTGAGAATGTCTACCTAAAGTTGTTTCTCCAGATTTTGGTGACTTGAAACTAAGTTAAATGAAGAGAACTCTCTGTCTACTTCATTTATAAAATACTGAAACCTTAATTGCTGGGAAGGTCTAAGTTTACCTACTTTTTACCTTCTTGGGAGGAAAAAACTTACAGAAGCATAAGTTTCTAATCAGGAAATGCTGGTATGACAGCTAATTCACAATTACTTGCTTCTTGATTTTTGCCAGAGCGTTAAGGCTTTTAAGGGTTAAAATTATAATGTAAGTAATTAAAGCTACTAAAATAATAAGGGACAAACTCATATGGATACAGAAAGTAATGGGAGGTTTATAAAAGAGGAACCCTGAGAAGAGTTTTATGTTTAATCGGAATTGGCCTAATTTAAGAGAATTTTAGTAAGTATATGGCTTTTAAAAATAAGCTAGTGCAAAACAAATTGATTCTCTCTGCAAAAAAAAAAAAAAAGAAAAAAGAAAAAGATTTAAAAGTCCTGATGCTAAAGCTGTTAAAACTGCTGATTCTAAGAAATCTTGCAGTTTGCTTTCCCTCCCTTACTGCTTTCATGCTTAGTAACCTCCAAACTTCTCCCTGACACTCTTTACAATAGTTTTAACCCAGAGGCTTTGCTCCAGGAAGAAGGTAATGGGCCAATAATCTCAGAAGAATGGAAAGACCCTCTGCAGTTCCCCTGTGACACCAGGAAGATTCCTGGAGGTTAAGGGGAAGGCAGCAGCACCCTGGAAAGTGCCCTGATTGTTCTCACCTTTCCTGTTCCATCCAGTTTTTTCCTATAAAACTTCAAGACCCCAACTCCAAGAGGGGTGAATTCACAATCTAAGGCATGAGCCAGCCGTGACTCCCCTTCGCCTGGCAAAGCAATAAAGCTGTTCTTTTCTAATTCTTCCAAAACCCTGCCTCCAAATCTCAAATCATTTTCGGGGTAGAGTCCGGTTGCGGCAACACTGTTTTGAGGTAGTTTTCTAAAGACTCTGTCCTTAACTTACAGGGTGTTCTCCGGGTAGTGCAGGGCAGGTGAAGTAAACGCTCACAGGCAGGCCCCTGGGGCCCTCACGGCTTTCTCTGCTTCAGAGGACTGTGCTGTTGAAAGCCCTTCTGTGGCGTTGCATCTTTAAGCAGGATTCGTTCACCACAGCCTTCACAGCGCACCCATAGAAGTGAACAAAGGAACTTTCTGTGTGATAGCTACTAGGGCAATGAATCTGTTACATGTTTAAATGTCCATGGCAAGAAAAACTCCAAATCTGCCAAACGTTCAGACAAGGTTGTTGTTTGGCCTTCCCTCTGCTATGATTTGATTGCCTAAAATCCGACTTTACATCTTTGTATCATGATTTGCAGGGAAATTCAAGGGACCTTTGCCTCTGGCTCAGAAAACCTAATGAAGTGAGAGGCATTGCTGCCAGTTTTTTGAAACTCATAAAAGAAGAGTTATAAATATTCACTTTCCCTCAATTCATATTTAATAAGTCTCATCTAAATTAAAACCAATTTCTTATAAGGGCCTGAACACTTTCAAATTATACTTTCTGATCTAATCCTCTTATGGTCTCCTGCATGAGTGAATTTTGATTGTCACAAATACATAATTTGTTATTTTAAAAAGATCCTAAACTTTTTAGATACAACACCAAAGGCACGATCCATGAAAGAAATAATTGATAAGCTGAATTTCATTAAAATTTAAAACTTCTACTCTGTGAAAGAGACTGTCAAGAGAATAAGATAAGCCACAGGCTGGGAGAAAGTATTTGCAAAGACATCTGATGAAGGATTATTATCCAAAATATACAAAGAACTCATAAAATACAGCAATGAGAAAATGAACAACCTGATGGGAAAATGGGCGAAAGATCTGAATAGGTATTTCAACAAAGAAGATACCCAGATGACAAATAATCACATGAAAAGATGCTCCACTCATAGATCACCAGGGAGATGCAGATTAAAAAAGAGCAAGATATCCTGTCGTGCCTATTAAAGTGGCCAAAATCTGTAACACTAACACCATCAAATGCCAGGGTGGATGTGGAGCAACAGGAACTCTCATTCGTGGCTGATGGGAATGCAAAATAGTGCAGCCACTTTGGAAGACAATTTAGCATTTTCTTACAAAACTAAGCATTCTCTTACCATATATTCTCCTTGGTATTCATCTAAATGAATTGAAAATTATGTCCACACAAAAGCCTGTACATGGATATTTATAACAACTTCATTCATAATTACCAAACATAGGAAGTAACCAAGATGTCGTTTAGTAGGTGAATAGATAAATAACCCATGGTCTATCCAGACAATGGAGTATTACTCTAAAAAGAAGTGAGCCATCAAGCCATGAAAAGCCATGGAGAAACCATCATATCACTAGTAGAAGAAATCAATCTGAAGAGGCTGAAAACTGTATGATTCCAACTATATGACATTCTGGAAAAGGCAAAGCTATGGGGTCAATTAAAACATCAGTGGTTGCCATGGGTAAGGAAGTGGGGAGGGATGAACAGATGGAACACAGGATTTTCAGGGAAATGAAAGTACTCCGTATGATACTATAATTTTGGATGCATGTCATTATACATTTGTCCAAACCCATAGAATGTACAGCTCTTTAAGAATGAACCTAATGTAAGCTGTGGACTTTGGTTGGTAAGGATGTATCAGTGCAGGTTCCTAGACCATCAGAAATGCACCACTGTGGTGCCGGGATGTTCATAATGGGGGAGGCTGTGCGAGTGTGGTGGGAGGGTGTGTCTGTGAAATCTCTGTATCTTCCCCTCAAGTTTTCTGTGAACCTAAAAATTCCCTAAAAGTAAAGTCTATTTAAAAGGAAAAAAGAAAATCCTAAGTCTTAAGCAAGTGCGTAAGGCACCAAGGCTCTCCCACATAGGCATGACTTATTATTTTACTTTTTTCAGAGAGAAAAGAAAAAAAGGTAGACTACTAGCGATGCAGCCCTGTGGTAGAGATGTTAAGGTTTTTGTCATCAGTGGAATCAGTGGAATTATCATACTGAAATAACAAGTAATAATTCATAAGGATATTTTAAGTTGTCCAACAAATGTGAGTTTTAAAGAAAAGTTATTCCCCCACATCTTGGGGTGCGGGAGAGCCAGCACTGGATATGAGTCAGCACCGAGTCCTAGCCTGCGCCCCGGAACCGTGGGTGACGAGGACAAGTGAGTCATTTTCTCTGAGCCTCTGAGCCTTTCGTTTCTTAGGGAATGGAAATACTAATACCCTCAAGATTGTTGAAGGAATTAACTGAGATAATAGTGTTAATTTCTTTTCCCACTTTTCATCTCTTAGAAACACTTCCAAAGAAGGAAAATTGAGGTTTCTTGATTTTCGAGGTTTCTTGCTCTCCTACCGTTGCTGGTAGATGTAGCCAGCGTCCAGGTTCTTGTGCCATCTCGGAAAGAATTCAGAGATGAGACGTGGAGGTTAAGAAAGTAAAGTGGGGATTTATTAAGGGATGGATAGTGCACTCTCAGGGGGAGAGAGGGCAGGCTCAGGTGAGTGGCT
The DNA here is from genome assembly GCF_048564905.1 of Vicugna pacos. NCBI lineage: Eukaryota > Metazoa > Chordata > Mammalia > Artiodactyla > Camelidae > Vicugna > Vicugna pacos. The sequence goes on along the minus strand of NC_133010.1, from coordinate 24,577,371 downwards.
GCCCTGAGTTCTTTGGCAAGTTGGTTACATAGGGTGTAAAAATGAGTGGGTGGAATATTCATTAGGGAGGGAAGGGTCTGGGTTCGTATTTCCTGATTTTCATCCCAACTCCACCTTCCTGAGGGGAAGAGGGATTTTTGTCCTTATTTAGTCTGGATCGAAAGTGTCATGGTGTTGGCGCACGATGGGTACTTCTAATCTGGAAGGCTAATTTTATTGAAATGAGGGCCTAACGAGCAAAAGGTTACATTCCGACAGTGGAGATTTCTGCCTTTTCCCACCTTTCTTTGTTGGCCTCTAGGCCACTCATCATCCCAAAAAGTGTGACCACTTATCAGCCCAAAGGTTCCTGCCTTTCTTACTCTGCTCAGGGCCTCCTGGTGCTTTTATGATGCATGGTTCCTGTGTTTGGCCTGTCTCTCTCCTTTCTGCCCAATTCCTGCCGTTTGGTCTGTGTCCCCCTTTCTCTGCTCATACGTAGCTGTCTGTCTGCTCTAAGAATACCATGCCCTTCCATCATGCTCCCTGGCAAGTCATGTTCTGCACACAGAGGATTATTGCAGGATTGGAAACCAGCAGCTGGGTCGACTTGATTTTGAGATGTTTTCAAAGACCATCAACCGGCTGCCCAAATTAGATATGTGCAGACTAAACCTTGTGTTTGGCAAACAAGTGTGTTAGAGACTAAACAGGATATGAGACAACTGCCCTTCTAGGTCTTGAATATATTTCTTTTAAAGCTTTACCGTGACAAAGACCTTTTTAAAAGAAGTTTTGTCATCAACCGACTATATAACGTGTACATTTTAAAGTGTTCTAGAAAGTTTTTTTTTAAAGCAAAAGACTGGACCATGTTACTTGGACTAACAATCAGGTCTCTGGCTAGAATTACTGCTTCTCTTTCTTTTCCTCTTTTCAGACACTAACTCCTGCTCTTGGCTTTGCTCTGCTTGAGTGTTTTTTGTGACTTTGTCTGGAAATAGTATGAAACAAGCATCTCAGTAGAAGGTTCAAAGCCTTCTTTTCAAAGAGTTAAAATACTCTTAATCAGTCACCTATCAGGAGATTGTGACCCTCAGTACCAATGACAGTGTGTCAAGTAGTTAAGACTGTGCCATCTACAGTCAGATGCAAAGTCTCCAGTCGCTTTGGGCAAGTTGTCTAAACTTTCTAGAAAATGGAACTAATAATATTGCCTGAGGCACCATGTTGTTATGGGGACGATGCAAAGAAATGTACATGAAATACGTGATGCAGTGGCCGGAACATGAAGAGGCCTCAGTGCACGTCAGTCTGTGACCATGTGTAGATGGATAGTGCCTATCTGTCTGGGTGCCTGGGGTGGATTTACCACCATCAGGTTGGAGTTGAGCTACAGAAAAGTCCAAGCAGAGTTCTTTGCTACCTGATGCCTCTTGGAGTCAGTCCCCCTTACAGGCAGATACTTCAGAAGCTCATTAGGGAATGATTCTTTCTGCCTCTTCTGGGCTGTGCTCAGGGATCATTTGGGAGTTTTGGAAGCTGGGCAGAACCTCCCTAAAGGGAAAGTTTGAAAACAATATAGGGCAACGTCGAGGAGAAAGGGTGTGGGCTTCTCCCATGTGGGCAAAATAAGTCATGAGTCAGACTTACACAAGTCCATCAGATTTTGATGTTTTTATGACACATTCTAATAATGAACTTTGAAAAGAATAGCCTGGATTCCAGGAATGACTCTCCTTCCACTTCAGATGGGTCTTTCCCTCAGTGCTTCCCATTCAGAAACCAGAGACCCCAGATAAGGTACGAGTGAGTCGTTTGAGAAGAACTGAGAAGGTGTGTCCTTGTGATGGAGGTTTGTGCAGGTTGCACGCTTCTAACTCTGTGGGCAGGAGAGAGCCCTGGGGGACAGTTGTCACCATTTTTCACTTGCCAGATAGGATCTCACTGATGTCACTGATCACCTGCGATGTCAGCACTTGACTCTCCTTGTGGACTTGGGGAAAGCTTACTTTTGTTTCCTTCCTCAGTCTACTGTGAAGCCTTGGGTTCTTCTAAGACAGATACCAAATGTGGGTAATTGTAATCTGTAAAGGCTGGCAGTGCCTTCACTGTCATCATGGGGACCTGGTGGATGGTGCTAATGGGAGCGTTTAGATTTAATCGATGAAGGAAAAGCACTTTTACCTTCTGATGGCTTTCCTGTGTCTAGAGGAAATCTACTTTGGACACTCAAATTCAGTGAACTGTCCTTGCCCGGATAGCAGTCGCTTCACATGACAAAAGTGTCTTCACAAAATGAAGCTGTCTGGTGAGCTGCAGTTTTCTGAATGGTAGGATGCTGATACAGGAACAGCGTTGAATGGGGATCAAGTGAGCCAGGATTTAATTTCCTCTGTGTCACTTAATAGTTTTAGATGCTTTTCCTACTCGTATCAGCTCCATCTCTATGGTTCACAGTTTACTCCTTTGCAAATCAAGAGTAGAATGAATTGAATCTAGAATTAAATTATTTTTATTGACTCTAGATAAACAACTTTTGGGGGATTGACTTCTAGACTTAGGAATGCATTTTGCATTTATTGAAATTCATAATCCAAGCAATAAAAGTAATAAGGAGAAGGACTTTGCTAAGATGAAAGTGGTTGGTTTTCATTTCCTTTTATGTTTGCAGCCAACTAGGGCAGGAAGGTCTGTGTATTCTTGTGTGGGCACACACCTGGTAATGGATTTGAGATGGAAAATCAATCTCTTTTAAGAAACTACCCCCTTATAACATTTTGGGTACATCTATACCCTCTTTCACTCTGGATCCAACTTTGAATAACCACTGTGCTCTCCACCAAGGACCAGCAAATCCAGCATTAGTCATCACTGTCTTATTTCGCCCACATGGGAGAAGCCCACACCCTTTCTCCTGCCCTATATTGTTTTCAAACTTTCCCTTTAGGGAGGTTCTGCCCAGCTTCCAAGACTCCCGAATGATCCCTGAGCACAGCCCAGAAGAGGCAGAAAGACTCTTTCCCTAATGAGCTTCTGAAGTATCTGTCTTTAAGGGGGATTGACTCTAAGAGCCATCAGGTAGCAAAGAACTCTGCTTGGAATTTTCTATAGCTGCAATCCCTGTTGGTAGTAAATCCACCCCAGGCACTCAGACAGATAGGCACTGCCTCCATCTGTATATGGTCACAGACTGACTTGTACTGACCTTTCCATGTTCTAGTGATTGTATCAGGCATTTCACGTACGTTTTGCTTCTCAGGAGAACTTTGGAATCTTAAATCTCATTAAAAGTCCTTGATCATTCACATACACACACACACACAGGCTAGACTTTCCGTCTGTGTTAGAGTGCCGACCTTAACCCTCTTTTGCATTTTTACCACCTGAATTTCATTGGACTAACCTTTTGCCTCTGTTCCCTCTGCCAGAAAATTGTTGAGCAATGATGATGCTTTTAGGTAATAATAAAGAGGCTTGTCTATCTCTGATTTCAAAAATGTTGAAGCTTTTCATTTCATCAGAGAAAAGGATCTCCAACAGTGTATTTCCAGAATTTCTTTTTGGTGTCACCTTAGGGATCTCTGTGGATGGAATTTTTGCTGCTCCTCTGTAGAAACTTGCTCAATCTCGTACCTCATTTTTGGTCTAATGACTGGAAGGAAAGATCCCAGGAATATGAAGCAATGGATTAGTTGTTTACAGCACAATGCAGCTTTCCTGGTTGCATGCAACTGTTGATAAGCTATGCAAGGGTTTAAACCAAACACTTCTTTATGTTTGTGTAGCAGAATTTATTGTCTCTGAAACTTCATTCTCAAGTTAAAGGTTGTTGCCTTATGTAGGAGAAAAGCTAAATTTTCAGCATACTTGGAAGCATTTCGCTTGCCTTGTTTGTTTACATGACTGAGTCAAGTATTGGACTTTGCATAACATTCTCTTGATTGAAAATAACTAGTTCAACTGGTTGCATTACAAGGATGAAAGTTGTAAACATGACGCATGAATTCATGAGAAACGTGCATTTTTTCGTCTTAAGACTTTTTAAAGAGAAAGCTTTAAAATATTTTAGTGCTGATTTTCCTTTTATGCAATTAAGAAACAGTGCACCCTTGAGCACAGTTTGAAATTTAAATTCCCCTCAACAGGACAAAAACCTGATTTGCTTATCAAATGGGACAAAATGTATCTGGGGCAGGGGACCCTGTTCTTCGTTCATCATTTAGTTTTGAAATCAGAAACAGTGACCAACCATGCTAGTACTTTACCCTTAGGAAAGTCGTGATCTAGATGTGTTTGTACAACCTTGAGTAGGTGGAATAAGGCTGAAGACATAACTTGACAAAAGGTTGGATTCATCCCATGAATCTGGTTCTGCCCTAGCTGGCCTTCGTTCTCTCTGGCCTTGTTCTCACTGGTTTTTCATTCTCAAATCACAAGGAAGGAGATTATTTCAGGGCATTCATTACCACTCCCCCCTCCAAATCTATTCTTGAGAGATTGCACAAAACCCCCAGTTTTCCATTCCAACAAGGCTTGAGTCTTTTTGCCTCTCTCTGTAGGAAAGGAGGTTAATATCTTTTTCCCAGACACATTAAATGTGACTTGCAAATGGTTCCCACTGTTCCATTTACATAATCCATGAAACAGTCACAGTATTTGTATCTCAAGGGAAAACAGAAATTCACTTATACTCAAAATTTCCATCAGGGCATTATATAATAAGTTAATGATTTTCCTATTGCTTTTTGCTTATTAGTAGAATAATAGGTCAGAAAAAGCAATTTGGTGAACATACAGCAGAATAATTGTCACAACTGTAATGCTTAATAAATCTGATTTCTCATCCTTTACTGGAATTCTCACAATTTGAATTAACCCTGTGATTTCGGTGAGCTTACAGGTGATATTTCGAATGATTTTCCCTAAACCAACAGGTACCCAAAATTGTAACTTAAAGCACACAAAAATCTTTGGAAGCACACTTTTTGTATGGCCTTTTGTTTTCTGTCATGATTTGCATGAGCTCTGCTTTAGGCCTGTTCCCGGGAAAGATTCTCTGCAGTTTGTGTGCTAAGATTGTGTGGTGGAAATTTTTTGCGAAGGGTACTCAAGTCAATACTGTGGGGGACAGAAGGGAGCTTTGGGCAGAGGAAGGAGCTGAATTGTGATGTCGGTGCCAAAAAGGCAGAAAATTTGAGTCTCTCCCACAGCAAGCCCTGGAGTTACACAGAGTTGTCCCACCTTGAAGCAAAGGCACTGGACATCATGTGCTCCTGCTCCTGCCCTGCCCCCACCCCACCCTGTCTGCTGGACCCACAGAATGGGGCTTGTCTCTGGGTAAGGCAGCAGTCTCCAGCCTGACAGTTCATGGGCGGGACTCAGATGAGGGCCTTTAGCTGCTAATACCTCCAGCAGCGGGGACGAGAGTATCTCAGTCCTGAAGGGGAGATCTGGGTGGAGCGCCCCAGCGTCCATTACAAAATCCACGCGAAAATAGCTGATTGGACGAGTGATTTGGGCCAGGAGCCCAGAGGGTTCCCTGATCTGCATTAAACTTTTCTCTGCTTCCCTCTGGGAATCACGAGATCATCTCCATGGAGTCCATGGGCGATTTTCCTTCCCTTTTCTCATCTGGCCCCTTTCTACTCATGAAATAGTGGGTACAGGCCATGTTTTGGATGGAGGCAGACCTGAGTTTCTTTTTCCTTGCTTTTTCTTTTCTAAATTGGTGTAGTCAGTTTACACTGTTGTGTCAACTTCCAGTGTACAGCACAGTGTCCCAGTCATACATATACATACATATATTCATTTTCATATTCTCTTTCATTGTAGGTTACTACAAGATATTGAATATAGTCCCCTGTGCTCTACAATAGGACCTTGCTGTTTATCTATTTTATATATAGTAGTTAGTATCTGCTAGTCCCAAACTCATGATTTATCCTTTCCCATTCTCTTTCCCCCCTGGTAACTTAAGTTTGTTTTCTATGTTAAGGCAGAGCTGAGTTTAAATCCCACCTCTGTCCTTTACTGGCTGTGCATGGCCTCTCTGAACCTCAGTTTACCTGTCTATATAATTGAGATAATAGCACCTGTCAAGAACTGTGAAGAGGCCTCCATTTTACCCTTCTTTCAAGCTAGGTTAGCCTGCCACCACTTCGTGGATGCTTTTAAAGACATGGGACTCGGGTCAGAGACAAAGGGCAGTTTATTTTTCACAGCGATACTTTAGCTGGAGTGCTAGCATTTGTTTGGGTTCTCCAAGCACCAGTTCTGACCACAGGGCAGTGCAGAGAGGGCCAGAGATACCTGCAGATGTAGCAGGTTCGGATACAGCAGTGCAACCTTGAGCATGAGGAACTCAGTTCTTTTATACCAGGCACTAAGCAAGGTTGCCTGGGCAGAGACACTGTCTCTCTGTGGTACAAGACTGCTGTACAAACATCCTTGAAAACATAGTCTGAAACAAAGGCAGTTAGTGCCTCTACTAGAAAGATGTGCAGGATTGCTAGAGACCCAAGAAGAATTATCTGTCACGCCAGCAGGACCCACCTCATTAATTGACAGAGAGGGCAGCTACCATCATAGTTAAGAGTGTGATATCTGAGGCTGGCTGCTTGAGTTTAACCACTGCTTCTACTGCTTAAAAGAATGGGACTTGAGGCAAGTTCCTCAACCTCTGTAAGCCTCAGTTTACCCATCTGTGAAATGGGAGTAATAATAGTACCTGCGATGTAGGGTTCTTGTAGGATAAACCGAGACAAGCCATGTGGAAGGGCTGATGTGAGCAGATGCCCGGTAGATGGTGACACTATTACAGCAGCCTGGACACTGACCAACTGCCTGGTTATTCTCCCCAAGTGGCACCAGGAATAGGAAAAAGCCTCATCTGTGGGCTCAGCCCCACCACAGTGACTCGGGCTCATCCTAACCTTGCAAAGGAGGACTACAAAGAGCCCGAGGCAGGTCGCTCAGGGACTCACGCCTCACCAGCCTTACATGTAGTCTTGCTCTGCCCTCGGGAGGAGGTGACGTCCAGGCCACATCTGTAACACGGGGCATGTAAAGGCCGAATGACCTACAGGGTTCCTGCCAACCCTCAGGTACCATGGCCTTAACCTTCACAAAAGGGGGAAATATCCCCATGAAGGAGGTTAGCTGAGGTAGCAGAGAATGAAAAGAAGAAATGTGTGCATGGAAACCAGGACAGTCAGAACTCCTGGGCTTAAGTCCTTAATCTTCTTGACCACCAAATGTATCAGCCCAACCCTGTCCGCCGCCTCCTGTGTTTACAGCATCTCTCCTCCTACCCTAGGCTGGTCCTCTCATGGGTGTTGGCCTCCCATCCCTTTTCTTGGGTTCAGTCCTCTCCTGCAGCTTGAACCTCTTTCCCTCCTGGATAACTGCCATCGAATGTCCTGCAGCTCCAGGAAGCAGCAGCATCACCAGGGAGCTTATTAGAGATTCAGAACCTTGGGCCCCACCCAGACCTCTGACTCAGAATTTGCATTTGAACCAGCTCTTCCAGGGGTTGAAAACCACGTCTAGTCCACTGGTTCTCAAATGTGCCTGCACACTGGACTGACCTGTTGTGCTTCCAAAAAAACCCACGGATGCCTGGGCTCCAGCTTGCAAAGGGTTTTGATTTAATTGTAAAGGAAGGAGGCCTGGGCATCAGAATTTTAAAATTCCTTCCAGGTCGTTCTAATGTATAATCTAGGTAAAGAACAACTGCTTTAGTATCTCATATCTAAAAAGAAAAAAAAGCTATACTTGAAATGATTTCTTCCTTCAGGTATTTATTTTTCCACTTGCTCTTTCTCTACTTCCTTTGTTTTATAGACAAAACCCACTTTCTTCACGACTTTATCTCACATTCACTCCATGACCCATTCTAATCTGACTTCTCCATAGACTACCAAAATTGCCTGTGCTGAACCACCCATGAGCTCTCTTTGGCTAAAGGGGCTCTTTGAGTTCAGGTCCTTACCTGGGCTCTTGTTCTGTCACCTACACAGTGGACTCCCTCTCCCTCCAGTTTCTTCTTTGTCCAGACTTCCCTCCTCGTTTCTCTTCCAACTTTGTCCTTGACCTCTCCACTGGGATGTCCTATGGGCTTCTCAGACTTGGCATGTCCAAAGCTGAACTCTGATTTTTCCCACCAGAAGGAGTCCCTCCTTCTGTCTCCTTCCAATAAATGCTACCTTCTTTTTCCATCTCATTAAGTGGCATTTAAATCTATCTGGTCATTCATGCAAGAAATCCAGAGACACTTTTCAACATCTCCCTCTATCATTCTATCACCAAATCTAACAGATTTGACCACCATGATTTGTCCCAAATTTGTCCCCTTTCTTTTTCCATCTCCACTGGTATCACTTCAACCCAGCCAGCATCTCTCACCTGGACCACTGTCATCGCTTTCAGAATGACATCCCTGCTTATTCTCTTGCCTCTTCCATCCATTATAGTCATAATGCAAATTATTCCGTCATCTGATACTTAAAACCCTTCAAGTTTTACCACTGTACTCGAGTGAAGGGAGCCTTTTCTTACCTTTCCAGTCCTGTTCCTTCCCCTCTTGTAAGTTCTCTTTCCTCTCCACACTGTCAAGTGCCAGATTCTCTCTTACTGGGACCATCTGTCATGTGGACAGCTGCCATTACTTGGAAGTGCCTCTTAGAAGGCCATCTGAATTGGATGGAAAGGAGACTGAATCTCCTTCTCCAAACCACTTTCTTAAGGAAAGCACTACATTTTAAAGGGAAACCCCTTTGCTTTCAACAACATTGCCTTCTCCAAACCTTGCAAAATAACACATCGAAACCAAATCTCAGGTTCAGGTTGTCTGTGTAGCTTTGTTATGCTGTAGTTGAAATTTAATAACTCCAAGGCTTGGACAAGCTGTTAGATAGTAACGTATCTTTTGTAGGGAATTGAGTTATTCCTTTTCTGTGAAGTCTGGTCTCTGAAAATGTCGCCACAGATAATCTGTCTCTCAGCTTTATAATGACATAAATGTATGTCAGAAAATATCCAAAGCAATTTGTTTCTAACTATATGATCATTTGTTTAAAAAAGCGTAAAAAAAAGGAGAACAAGCAAAAAGGTAGGAAGGGCAAGAATAAGGAGAGAAAAAGCCTCAGAATCTGTAAAATTTGAATCAAACTTTAGAAAAATAGTTAATGCAGGGTGTAGGATGTGTTTTTTGGAAAATATACTAGTAGTCATCTGCTGTTTCAGCAACTTTCAAACTGCAGTTTTTTGTTTAAAAAGCATCATTTGTCAATAAGATCAGTGGCTTGTGTCAGTGTCAGTTTCCCATTTGTGATGTTGTATCGTGTTGTGTAAGGAGTTATCTTTGGGGAAACTGAGGGAAGGGTACATGGGGTCTCTTGGTATTCTTTCTTTTAAATGCATCTGTGTGTGTGTGTGTGTGTATGTGTGTGTGTGCATACACATATACAGTTCATTTATCTCAAAAGAAAAGGTTTTAAAAGTTGCATCTAAATAAGGCAGTAGGAGTTTGATAGACAGAAAGATGGATCTACAGACACTTCGCGTTTTTCATCCTCTCTATCCACTGCAAAGGCCCACATGATTTGTTAGTTAAATGTGCAATTGTTGTCTTCTCGTCTCAAACCCACATTTTACTCCGAAGCATCAACAGTTATTCTTAGAACTGTCTCTTATCCCTGAAGAGCAAACGTACTATGGTTTTATACTGGCAAAGACCTTTTTAATAGCCATTAAGGCTAATGGACTTACCTGATTCCACTATTTTTTCCATCCAAAGTTACAAAATTTTCAGTGTTCCCTAAATGTTGCCCATGAACGTAAAATGCATCTTCCACGTGAATTACACAAAAATTGGTAAAAACTTCCCTTCATATTTCTCCATATAACTTAGTTTATTGGTTTAATATACCAAAAATATATTAAGCTCTGAACTAACGTATTAAAATATACTGTATCTGGGTTTTTTCCTTTCATTTTTATAGGTGTTATAAGAGACAAATAATGTATAAAATAAATATTTTAAAAAGGAGACTTTGTCTTTTAAATACTTTTAATTTAATTATTTTCAAATACAAATGTTGAATTTTTTTATTTTTAAAGTAATATAAAATTTTTTCACTTGGCATTTTTCTAAATTTTTAAAAATTAAGGGAACTTTTAACTTTGAAATATAGATTCATAGGCAATTATAAGAAATAATACAGAGAGGTCCCATGTACTTACTACTGTTTCCCCCGATGGTAACATCTCATAAAACCACAGTACAGTATCACAGCCAGGAAACTGAGACCAACATGCTCCACTGATCTTACCCAGATTTTCTCAGTTTCACTCGTATTCATTTGTTTGTGTGTATGTGTTTATTTCCAAGCACAAGTTACATATTTTCTTTTCCATTAAGTTTTCAACCAGGAGGACATGGGACTTCATTTGTGTTTCTGCTTCTGGAAATAGGAGATAGAGATTTTAGCCGTAGAAAACAGAATCCACCCTGGACTGCGCTGTTTCCCCGTGATAGTGTGAAAGTGTTCCACGGAGCCCCACAAAGAGCCATCAGCAACCGCGGAAAACACATGCTGGTTTCAGTGGTTTTTCCGTCTTAGTCATTTATTTCAGAATTCTAGATGCTGAAAGGGCAGATCTCCCTCGTCTTCTCTACCCCCTGCCAACCCCCTCATCTCTCTCCCTATTTTCTTTCTCTTTGTTTTTAACAGATAAACTAAAAACAGCCTTTGGAAAATCACAACTTAAGTAAGCAAATCTACTTTTCATAGAGTTATAAGCAAATGATTCGCTTAAGAGAAAACTGTTTAATGACAAGTACTGAATAGATCTAATCTTTCCAATGAACAAATCCAAATGATTTTTTAAAAATAGTACGTTCTTGATACTTTAATACAAAATGAAAAACACACAATTATGAAGGTCTATAGAATAAAAATGAAGAACTCATCCCCTGTCAACAGTTGTGATGATTTCTTACACCTCTGACAGTGTCCTCACCTCAGATTAATACACACACACACCCATACACACACACACACATACACGTACACATCTCACACAAAAAACCCAAGGGTCAAAGACAAAATCAAACAAATACCCCAGCTAGAGTGGTAGTTTTCCCAAGTTACAGATACTGCAACTCCTATCATAAATGGGGGGAAAAAAAAAGGGATTTTTGTTGGCAAAGCATGAAGGATGGTGATTATTTTCTCAGGAAAAAAGGGTTAGATGTCATATTTCCCCCTGTTTTAACACAAATGAAAGAGCATTTATAAAAACAAGATGCTTAAATCTTGTTAGGATAGGTAATCTCGTGTTAGTTTAACAGTAAAACCCCGAATCTGTTTGCCCCAGAACTTTTTCCACCAGGACGTGTCATTATCACTTGATACGTTTTTCCCACCAGGCTCTTTTCTCTCCACATTTCCTGAAGTAGATATGCTTGAGAGGAAAAAAATAGGAAGAAATAATAAAAAAAGAATTGATCTAGAGTGATCTATTCACATAAGCCAGCCCATTTAAACTTTTCATTCATCTTGAAACAATCTGAGAATTTATGCCACGTCTTCTAGGAGCATTAACCACAGAAAACAGACCAATGGGCTATGAAAGTGCCTGCAAAATGATGGAGTTTCATGCAGGATTCATGACATATTTGCTCACAGTGCTGGGTCCTGATCTTTCTCTCTGTGAGCCTTTGTTGTTTTGTGCTTGAGCTTTTAGTTGAAAGTTGAACGAGAGAAGCCCTCAGGTGTTATGAATTCCAGGTATCTGTGAAGTGAGACTAGGAACTCTTCTCCCCCCGCTGTGCAAGAGTTTTCCAGCCAGGAAAGGTATTCTGAAACCTACAGAGAGATTCACAGGATGGAAGCCAAAGAGTTCAGTGGATTTTCTCCTTGCTGTCAGAGATGGACACCCACTAGCACCCAGGTCATGGGGGCCATGCACTGAAGGGGAGGCGTGCTGTACCTGAACACTGATGGCAGAGAAGGACTGTGTTAGCACAGAAACCGCATAAAAATCAGAATTTGTTAGCAGGAAGCCATTTGGCATCAATAATGAAAGAGTGGAACCTTTAGAAACCAGCTGTTCCTCTTAATTCAGAAACATCACAGAGACAGAAATTTATGAGCCAACAGTTATGCAGACCTGGAGGCCTTCCTGGAGGTGACAAAACCGAGCATAATCTTACTGTTGCCAAGCAGTGTGTGGGAGCCGCCTGATGTCAGGGTTTTCCCCCTGGTAGAACCGGCTGGAGAATGAGATGGACCTGTTTCTGATTAGCCCAGTTTACCCAGTTCCAAAGAGGATCCTGGCTCCTGCTCAATCTGGCAACACAATTCATTAGAAACATAATTTTGGGCAGCATCCCGGGAGGAGCGGCACTCAGAAAGGAGCTCTTGTGGGGAGGTGGGAGGAGAGAAAACGCCGCTTTCTGTGCAAACAGCACCTCCTGGTGAGGATTCAGCCTCTGGCCTGAAGGACAAAAATTCACGGCTCACCCCTGAGATAGAAAGTGCCCTGTATCTTTTATGTGCTCTCACCGGGACCCTCCAACCAAACTGATCTGATTAATAAATCAAAGTAAGAGGCTCCTAGTTCCCTAGTCACTGCCGCTGAAAGTGATCAGTCTCTTCACTGGAAGTCCTCCTTAGTGTCTGAAGTCAAAGGCTAGATTTAGGCTTATCTCTGCCCCACAGGCTGGACAGGCTCTCATGATGCCAGACCAGGAGCCGCATTCCCAGGGATGGGGGATGTTTAAGGTCAGTATGGGATCAGTAGGGCAGGGCTCAGAAGCCTGGCACTGATGGCTGAGCCACTGGTCTCGTCTCTCCTTGGATTTCCTTTTATGTTCCTGAACAACCACATCTTAACCCCTGCTAGGGAGGCGGTGTCTCTCTTTGAAGCTTGCATGGGTGAACACACACACACGCACACACCAGGAAACCTCCTCACAGTCCATACGCTTCAAAGGTAACAATCCTTCCTTGAAGTGAATTGCAATGACATTCTTCTTTCCACAAAAATGTGCAAAAAAGTAAAATTTTTTCTTCACTGATTATTCTCAAATAAGCATTTAATTGGCAAAGACACCTAATGCTACAGGAAACTTGATAAATGCTCATATGCATTAGTATAAAATTCTGGTTTCTGCCTTCGTTAAATAGGGAGTATAGCACAGTAGTTAAGCATCCAGGCACGAGAACCAGACTTCCTGAGTTCCAGCCTAATTCTGCCACCGCCTAGAGAGAGGACTTTGGTAACCTACTTGTTACTAGGTTGCCTGGTACCTTGATTTCTCATTTGCCAAAAGGGGCCATTTTCACCAATACTTACTGATAGGGCTATTATGAAGACTAAATGAGCGAATCCAGGCTGAGGGCTCCGGCCCAGTGTGACATGGGGTGAGCAGCCAGTGACTGAGCTTGCCCCAGCTGCTACTATTTACTGAGGCTTATTGACTTATGCTCTGCAGACAGGCTCCTAGGGGAACACCTAAGTCACAATTTGCTGTTGATAGCATTCCACTGTTTGCAAACTACAGCCACATCCAGTACGCTATTATCCAATCCTCATCGCAAGCCTCCAGCTGGGTGTGTTGTCGATGTTACCTTCATTTACTGGCTGTGAAAGTGAATCTCGCAAAAGGTGTTTCAGATGCTGGGTTCAGAGTTAAAATTAACCCCTGCTTTCCAACCTTTGGACCAGCACTCTTCCAATAACACTGAGACATCAACATACTTTGCTGATGAGATAATTATGATTTTATTTTCTTTTTAGTGAGATGTCTTCTAGGACTCAAAAGGAAATCGTTCCTATTTTGCATGTAAATAGAGGAGAGCTCCTAGAAAAATTTGTACGTAGAAATTGAGCAATGATTTTGAAATGGTGGATCACGACCCTTTAGTGGATAATGAAATCAGTTTAGTGAGTTGCAACCATCATTTCTTAAGAAAAATGAAATAAGATAGATGATACTATGACACAGAAAATATCAGAGCATTGTATTATTTTGTGAAGCTCTTATTTCAGTTATTTTTTTCCCTGTGTCATTACTAGGTTGTGATATAAAATGTAAATAATTTTTAAGTGTATTTTTCATACCCATTAAGATGGCTATATTTGAAAAAAAAAAACCTATGGAAAATTGCAAGTGTTGACAAGGATGTGAAGAAACCGGAACACTACATAACTGGTGGGAATGTACAATGATGTAGTAGTTGTGAAAAACAGTTTGGCATTTTCTCAAAAATTAAACATAGAATTATCATACAACCCAGTGATTCCACTCCCGGGAGGGATTGAAAATTGGTATTCAAGCAACTACTTTTACACAAATATTCAGAGACCCACTTGTCACAATAGCAAAAGGTAGAGACAAACTCAAAGTCATCAATGTATAAATGGCGAAACAAGATGTGGTATATCCGTGCGCTGAATTACTGTTCAGCCCCACAAGGGAATGAAGTAGTATTAGGTGAGCCTTGAAAACCTTACGCCAAGTGAAAGAGGCCAGATATCAAAGTTCACATAATATGTGATTCCATTTATGTGGATTATCCAGAAGAGGTAAGTGCGTAGGACTGGAAGCAGATTGGTGGTGGTTAGGGGCGAGAAGCTACAGGGAATGGCGAATGACTGTTTAATTGGTATGCAGTGTCCTTGGGGTGATGACAGTGTGTTGAAACTAGAGAGAATTGATGGTTGCACAACACTGTGACACTATGAAATACCACTGAATTACACACTTTAAGATGGTTACTTTTCTGTTACATGAATTTCATCTCAATTTTTTAAAATAAAAAATTGTATTTCCCCTTCTGGGTCATAGTCAAAAAAAGTTTGAAAGCCACTGAAATGGAAGGTCCTGTTTAGTCAGGTGTGACTGTTCTGGTGCAGCGCTGAGACCTCTCCTTTTGTTTTGAGCTGAGGGAGGAAGCCCCTTCCTCAGCTCCTTTCTAGAGGAAAGAATCAAGCATTTACCCTGTCTTTCCAAGGGTCCAGGCATGATCATCCATATGTAAACACTAAACAGAGAGAGTCAACCAGACAGTGTCCACCTCCTGATGGATGTATGGGGTACTATCTGTGAAGAACTCTTCTCAGGGGAGGCAGGGAAAGAAAGAAAATAACTGAAATCTAATCAGGCATCTAGATACAGTTCCTGTGTTACTGGGAGTACAGGTGATGGAGGAATAAGCCTGTTAAATGACACCATGGGGTTATAATCAGCAAATCTACAGTGTGAGAAACTGTGCAGGACAAACAACCCTGTTTATGAGATAAGGCGTGGGGGTGGGGAAGGGTGGGACAGCCTATGAACAGAGATTTCAGTAACTGATAAATCGGCTATTATGTGTGAACCTTGCCTGGATCCTGATTCAAAGAAACAAACTACAAAAAACCATGAACAGTACAATTAGGGAAATGTGAATACTAACTGGGTATTTGACCATGTTGTGGAATTACTGTTTGATGGGGGCGAGGGAAGGTAGTGGTTATTGATATTGTGATTATATTTAAAAAGGAAAGTCCTTGTTTTTTTTAAAGATACATAGAGAAATATTCACAGATAATATGATATGACATCTGAAATTTGCTTCAAAATAATTCAAGGGGGTAGGTGTTGGGTGGAAGGACAGAGGAGAAAAGCTTGACCATGAGCTGATAATTATTGAAGCAAAATAATTAGTGAATGATGGCTTATTGTGTCTACTTTTGATCATATTTGGGTTTTTCTGTGATAAATTATGTCAAATGTGTGAAAACAAAAATCTGTAAATAAAGCATTTAAAGAAAAAGCTACTGATAGCAGTAAACTAAAAGATAAAATACATTAGAATAGCCATAGGAAAATATTACAGATTTTCAGAAAAATAGTTTTGAGAATGACAAACCATATGGTGAACAAAATTTATCCATCTAAGAAACACAGTGAAACCTTTGTTTATGTTAACTGTGGGCCTGTTGGCTGACTTTTTGGAAAAGTCATTTAGAAAAAGCCTCACAAGTAACTCGAGAATTGAATATGGCAAAAATCGAGACAAACTATAAAGTTGGACTGTTACCAAGTTAGACATAAGATAGATAATCTTCACTGTAGCCAAACTCAGGCTGGAAAATTAGCCTAATCACCCAAAGGGATGAGAAATGTGATATTTTCTGTTATATTTGCACATCAACATTTTTAAACAGATGTATTTATTTGTACCGTTTCCTTTGTAATTAATGGGAAAAACAGAGAAGAACTTGAGTATGCACCCCTGACATAAATTTGTTCTCAGAGTCGAGGGAATCTCTTGGATTTCTGCAGATACAAGGAAGTCATTGATTCACCCATCCTTGGTCAGCAAATCTCTTGAAAAGTGGCCACCAGGATTACATGAATCTTACAGAGCAAAACCTCTGAAAACAGCCCATCCCCACTGAGGTTTAGCAAACTAAACTTCCTTTAATAATTCTCTCATATGCCTGAATAATTCCCTCTGGAATATTAACTTGTCCAGTTAATGGAGAAAAAGAAAGACCAGCATGCCATATTTCATAGTTATCTAGAGCCACTTAAAAAACCGTTAAGTGGTGCCACATGGTATGCTGAGACACTACAGTGCAGTGGCCTTTGTGCCTTTACCTTTGTAGGAGGCTGAGCCATGGAAAGTGTTGGATTGGCAGTTGGATACTTGACAAAGGGCAAGACTCCACTTATTAGCTACATGACCTTGAGCTGGTCTCACTTTCCTTTTTCCTTGTCTGTAAATTAGGACTCCAAGAGCAGAGCAGGATGACAGAGGGAGGGTCTTGTACTTTTCAAACATTCACCAAATTTAAAATAAAGTAGAATTCACCATTTTATGCCAATGGGTTGGACCATGCTTGACTCAACTTTTCAATCAATAAATAGCAAACACTGATTCAATGTCCATGAATTTCTGAGTTCTGTGTTCAGTACTAGGACAGAAGGATACGTAAAAAGCGCTCCTTCCCTTAGACCCATTAGGATTCACACGTGAGCAGATAGATAATACAGAACAATGTTTTTAAATAGCATGTGCTTTGGCAGCCCAGAAGTTCTCTTGGGTTAGTGTTTATTTGCTCCAGGTCTCAAAGAGGGGAGAGAAGAGGGGAGAGGCACAGGGTGGGCAAAACAACATTCAGGGCAAAGGAAAGGCCCAGAGACAGAGTTTAAGAAAATCCAAAGACATTGAGTAAATATCCCAAAGTGGCTTAAAAACGAGGAGTAGAGACTGCGAAGGAGTGGGTTGAGAACATCACCAGGGACCACGGCTGCCCCAGTGAGGAATTTGGGCTGTATCCTGTGGGCTCTTGGGGACCCACTGAGATTTTTCACCCAGGGAAGCCCACGATCAGTTTCTTGTTTCTCTACTGTTGTCAGCCTCCACAGATGGAGTTGTCCTCTTCCGAGCAACAATGCCAACGCGGTCTGAACTTTCTTATTCAGAAATGTCACAGGCAACTTAATACAGAGGCACTATGATCACGGTTCCCATGCTAATTATCTTGATAAAATGTAGCTGCAGCCCCTCAATGTGTGCAACTACTACTTGCAACTGGTTTTCACTGTAGACCTTATGTACACAAAATACAGGAGAATTCAGATTATATCTGGGCTGATTTGTTCAT
This sequence comes from Vicugna pacos, assembly GCF_048564905.1. NCBI lineage: Eukaryota > Metazoa > Chordata > Mammalia > Artiodactyla > Camelidae > Vicugna > Vicugna pacos. The sequence goes on along the minus strand of NC_133010.1, from coordinate 24,559,722 downwards.
TGCATAAGGTCTGTCGCCAGATCAGTTTCTTTTCCTGGGCTATATGTGACGTATTTGTTTTCTGAAAGAGCTAATGTGACTCCCCAAATTGTCTTAACTTACTCACTGAGAGAGGATCTGAATTATGGTGGAATGCTGCCCCATCCCCCATTGAACACAGATACATAATTTATGCTTTACTGTTTGAAAATTCTGAAACGGATTTGGCCCCAGTGGTTTCAGAGAAGAAATCATGGCCCTGGAATGGCAGAGACTGATTCAGCACCACTCACATGTAAGGTGCTGTACATCCATCACCTCACTTGGTTCTCACTGTGCCCTACAAATGAGGTATTAATACTACCATTCTAATGATGGAGAAGCTGAGGCCCAGCAAAGTCCAACAATTCATCCAAGGTCCCACATCTCACAAGAGGTAGAGCCAAGACTCAGACCCAGGGCTGTTGGATTCCAAAGCCCATGTTCATTTCGCCATGTCTGAGGCTTCCCTGAGTCCCTTCTCAGCACGTCCCTTCTCAGCACGTCCCTACTCCCCAGCCCCATCAAGCCCCCACCACCAGCCTCCACAGTGGCCGTGGATTCTAGGATCCTTCCAGGTTGTGTAGATGCCAAGGAGGAGAAAGGTGTTGAGTGTCATTTCTCTTCTTGCCCCTCTGAACTCACAATGGGTGTCTTCCTGCAAGACCTATATTTTTATGCCGAGTCATTGCCATCTAGTGGTCATTTTAAAAATGAGTTTTACATAAAATATTAGGATGACATAGCATCATTTTTAACAGTGGGGAAGTTGGTCCTCAGTTGCTGTTGAAAAAAATAACATGATTTGCAGTAAAAAGGAAACTAACCGCTTGCTTTGGCAGCACATATACTAAAATTGGAACGATACAGAGAAGATTAGCATGGCCCCTGCGCAAGGATGACACGCAAATTCGTGAAGCGTTCCGTATTTTTTACACAAAACGTTATGGTAGCTTACAGAGAAAAAAATGTGACAATGAGTGTGTATATGTCCATGTATGATTGAAAAATTGTGCTGAACACTGGAATTTGACACAACATTGTAAAATGATTATAAATCTATAAAAAATGTTGAAAAAAAAAGGAAACTAACCAAAGTAAATACCTATAAAGAGAAATACATTTTAATTTTTACATTCTCGAGGTGAATGACTAACACAGTGGATGAGTTTTGCTATGGCTTTATAAAATCTCATCTATAAAAACTGACCTAAATAATCAGATTAAATCTCTGCGTAGGCTGCTTAGGGAAATAGAAGCTTTCTCTAAAACCGTTTTTTCAGCCTTGCTCTAAAGATTGCTAGGGACTGTCTCTGTTCTAATTATAATATTTACAATGCAGATTAACAGTTGCAGTGTGCTCCTCTTCATGAAATTAAAAACAGCCATACGCATCCTCATTTACATACATTCTTCTCCAAAACAGATGAACTCTGACTCATTTTTGGTAACAATGGTAAGATTTATCAACTTGAAGGTGGATTAAAGGAAATCAAAGCATTGCCCATCAAAAGAAAAAATTTTAGGTATTGTAAATACTAATTTAGTGTATTTCGGTTTAATATTTATTGAGCTTCTGGAAATTCCTGTAGTAGATTCAAATATGGACTCTGCAGTTTCTCGGCTTCAAGTTGTTTAGAATCTAGAGCCGGGAGATTGGCAAATACACGTTAAGGCAAAATTCAGAATGTGATGGTAAGAGAATCTGTCCAGTATATTTGGAAATGGGTATAGTCCAGGATTAAAATCCTCAAGACACACACTAGCTTGCTAGTTTCAGCGGCCAGGTCCTGGGAACTTCGTGACACCAAAGAGTTCTCAGATAAATTGAAATCAGCTACCTAATTAGTGGACCAGTAGGGGAGTTAAAGTTGCTTTGGGGTTAAAATGGGTACCTTTGGTGACCACAGTGCAGCCTTGCACCTGTTGTTCCAGCCTGAACCGTCAGAAGGAGAGTCCTGTGAACATCAGAATTGGGTGTGTCTTCCTGTCTACGCTGCCTGCAGGTTAAATGAATCTTGCAAGGAGGGAACATAAAATGAAGCCGATTCCAAAAATACACTTAATTTCAACATTATGTGGCTTGGAAGAAAAGAAGGAAAGGAAGTCTTCTACTTGCTGTTAAGTGTAGGGTTACAATGGGGGGTTGCCAGCCAGGCACCCAGGGTCCGTCCTTTTTGAAACTTAATAAGCCTCATCACGACTCAGAGGTAGATTTTTCCCATCAGCAGGTCTCTCTTGTGCTTCTTAATCTTTTAACTGTGAATTGTGACCGTGTCTTCCTTTGGTAAAACATTTGTTCGTGGGGTCCTTTTCACTGATTTCTCTCCATCCAAGTGAAGATGCGGTAGTAACGTGCTTTCCTTATTTTTGCCTCTGGGTGGCTCACTAGGAGCAAAGGCAGTAAAGGGTAAGGCTCAGCACGGATAGAAGAACCTGCTGACTTGGAACAGGGAAGGTGGAAGGTGAATGTCACACCAGAGAGGGGCTTCTGAATCACAGCCCAGAGGCAGCGCACGTGGTTGAGAGCAGAGAAGGGGCAAGGGACCCTGGGCAGCACCCAGTTGCTCCGCTGTTGATGAAGATTCACTCCACCCCTCCTCTACTCCAGAAATCAAACCACATACTCATTAGGGAAACAAGAGTTTCTCTTTTAGGAAAGGCCAGCATGGAATGCATCCCTTGGTCCATGTGGAAAATTAAAGTGATAAAATCACCAACACAAGGTGCAGAGCTCCAATATATATAAATGTCAAGTGAGCCTTTAAAAAAGCCAGACTTTTGATGAGGGGTGAAGCTCCCTAGGGTGTGGGTTCTCAGCACAGGGTCTGTTGGAAGGCACTAGCAGGATGGTGCTGGAGGGCCCCTACCGACCCCGAAGCCAGAGTGCTCGGGTTCAGACGGGATGGGCTCCCATGACCCTGGGCACGTTCCTCAGCCCTTCTGCCTAGATTCGCATTATCTATAAAGAGGGCCAGTAGTAGGACTTCCCTCACAGGGTTATTCCAAGGATAGAAGGGATGAAGACATAGAAGGCATTCAGCATAGTGCCTGGAACAGAGTCCCTCAATAAGCATTAGGCCTTATTATTGCTTATTTACAATGAAATTTTGAATTGGCTTTCAATAATTCTGTGTAAAAGTATTTGTCAAGTGACTCTTACATGCGATATATATTACTTAGAAGAAGAAAAGTTCCATGTTATCTATATGGAAAGAAAAATAAATAAGAATTAGTCAAGTACGATGGAAATACTTTGCATATTTTACCTAATTTAATATCCCCTGGGGGAGAAACTTTATGTCCATTTCACAGGCAAGAAAACAGAGACTCAGAAAAGTTAAATAATAGGTCATACAATAAGCTGATTGGAATTTAAAACCAGGGATATCTGATTCCAAATTATGGGTTATTTGTATTTCATCCCAAAGTTGGGTTTAATTGTTGAAATACGGTAGGCATTAATTTTCCTCTTAGCCACTTGGAATCCAAGGTAAAATAGAAACAGAATTGATGAATGCTCTTCTTTGACAGAATTAGACTATCAGAAAAACAGTAATGACCAGGGGGACAAATCTAAAAGAAATTCGTAAATATTTACTGAAAACTTCAAAGGGCAATATTCTCAAATGCAATACTGTGAAAAAACAAACAAAAAAGCTTCTTTGAGTAATTGATTTTTTGGGTGAGTGCCCCTTGCTGAACTCCAACTTACCCAAGATATTTCTAGAGGCAGTACTGGATAATAACATACAGATATTGTGTAGCTGTCACGTGATCTAGCTTGTTTCAGAAATCTTGGAAAACGTAAAAGAATGAATGTGAAGCACATCCTTTGGAGAATTTCTCCTTATATATCAATTTCTTGACAGAATTTCTCCAGAAGTTAGTAATTAATTTAGCACTGAGCTTGCAGAAAATGGCCGAAGTACTAAAGAACCAGGGCATAACTATATTCAGGATTCAGTGTAACTTTTTCCTTTTTTTTTAATTAAAAAATATTTTTTAAATGCCAGCATTCACCAACTGTGCAAAGAAAAAGTCATAAAAATAAAACTCCCGACCCTCAGTGTGTACAGGAAATAGAGAAAAAATTCAATAAAAAAAAAATTTTAGGTTTTGGCTTCTGTGGAGTTCCAACACACCATATGTACTTGGAAATCTTTTTGAATGATGAAATCAGCAATGTAGGAGAGATTCCAAGTAATTCACTGGTCTATTGGAAACCCAGGGCAGTACGGAAACAGTGGAGGAACTGTCACATTGAGATGTGATGGTAGCGTTAATGTGTTTAAAATGTTTAGAACCTTGGTGAAGGCTAGAAAAATGATAGAAACCAAGCACTAGTGCTCTGCCTAGTTTTGGGCTTGTTTTGTCATTTTAGCTCCTCTCCGACCTTGGAGAAATTTGTTCACATGCACACACTCCCACACACGTGAAAAGCCTCTTCCATCTCTCCAGCCACATGGCCCTCCTAAGCTCGTATATCCAGCGACCTACTTGACGTCACTTCAAGTTTAACATGATGAGAACCTAGCAAGCTACTTTTACCCATTTCAATAAATGGCAACTTGATGCTTCCAAGTTCAATTCATGGTGACAAAAACCTCTGGAATCATCCTTGGTTCCTTTCCTTCTCTCAGACCCCCATCTATGACGTCTGCGCCCTCTCCGCTCTGCCTTCAGAATCTATCTGGCACACAGCCGTTCTCACCAGCTGCACAGCCACCGTGGTCCACAGCCCCACACCTCTCTCCCCAGCTCAGTGCAGTGATTTCCAGCTGCTTTCCCAGCTGCCTCACTTGTTGCCTTTGGTCTGTCTTCAAAACAGCATTTGGAGTGACGCTATGACCATGTTAAGACAGATCATGTCAATCTGTTGCCTGAAACCTTCCAATGAGTTCCCTTCCTACTCAGGAACAGCCAGCATCCAGATGACGGCCAGAGGCCCTGCGCCATGTGTGGGTCCTGCCCCTTTGACTCTGACAGGACCGTCCCTCCTGCTCTATTCCTCTCTCTCTCACTCTCCACTCCAGATACTCCGAACTGTACCACACAACCAGTACACACCATGGCAGCCACCATGGTGGTGGTGGTTGTCAGGAGAAGGCTGCTCTGATACATGAATTGATTCATCACTTCAGCTTCCTCTGGCCACCTTTCCCGATCCTGCCATCCCTTCTTCTTTAAACCAAAACAGAGGAGATGGGTGGCCCATATCTGGCTGTCCCCAGAGCCGTGGGAGTAGGAAGGGCCTCTCACGAGTCCTGAAGTCAGTCATTAAAGTCATGGTCTCACTAGTTCTGTCTTTTGCCTTGTTCTGTTTGCTTTGCCGTGTAGCTAAGAGATTTTTCTGAAGCCAACCTCCCCCCTGGCTGCCTTAGCTCAGTCCGCTTTTGTCCTCTTTAAGAAGTTAGAATGATACTAGAGGAGAAAGAAAATATTTAAACCAAAATATTTTTTCTACCATGTTTGAAAGAATGTTAAGACTGCAGGGTTAACGAGTTGTGGGTAGTTATGGTGTGCTCAGCATTGGCTCATCATTAGAATTAAGTTTTGAAAAATGAAATAATATTGATGACGTATGATCTGTAATCACAGACAAAATATCACAGCGATGAACAGCAATAGGAAAAGATGCCCTCTCTCAAAGTCAGTGCTGTTCATTGGGAAAGCTAAAAGTCTCTTTTCGAATAATTGCATTCAAAGTGCTTTATTCATTTCTTTCTTGTGGTGGAACGATAACCCCAAGCTTACATAGACGGGGTTTAGTCTGATGGCCAGTGCAGTGGGAAAGAAGGGAAATGACCGCTCCGTGGGCAGACGTGGCGCCGTGGCCAGCAGCAGGGTCACATGGGTGGCTCCCTTCTGTTCTGGTTATGGTGCAACTTTCCTGGCACATGTAGAGCTGTGTTGTCACGGGCTGTATGTGTACACAGACCCCTTGAGAAAGAGATTTGGGGGTCCTCTCTTGGTGATGAAAGTAAATACCATCTAATGAGTACATCAAATGGGCAGGAATAATGTGAAGATTTAATAAGAAGACAAATTATTTTTAAGGCAGAAATGTGTGCTCTTGAAATCGTCCCTGGAATTTATGTGGATTTTGAAGCTGATATAGAACTCTATTTCAATCAGTGTCAATTGTGTCCACCAGGAGTTTTAAATTGAAATAATCCTTTCCTTTAGAACATTTGATGTCTGTCCATTAAGTCTCTAATTTCCTTATGCAATTCTGTGCCTGCCAGCTGGCCTATAACTGCACAGTGACTTGACATTGACAGTTGCTCATGTTCATTCTCAAGGCAGGTACTTCTTTCCAGGTCCATTTTTTGTTTGGTTTTTAGCCCATTTCATAATCAACTTTGACCTTAATTATCCACTTTCTAAAATCAATGAGAAGCAGTTATTGCTGCCTTCTCCAGATGTGGCACACAGATGAGTGAGACAACACTCTTGTCTCATTTTATGTTTTTCTTTCCAGTAATATTGATCGCCCCAATTTTCTCACTTCTCTCTGTGAAAGCCCATGACTGGGGCTGGGGGATGGGGACAGCTCATTTGTTAAATGAGCTCCACAGCAAATGAAATCAGTTCACACTTCTTTCCAGAGGCTAGCTAAAAGGGATATTTGCCTTCATGGGCCTGACCTAATCAGGTGAGCCTTTTAAAAGAGAGCTGAGGCCTTCCCTAAGTTTGTGCATGTGGGGCTCCTCCCTGTTCACGATGCTCTTCTCCTGACCATCTGCACTGCAGCCTTCAGACTTCCTTACCTAGCGCCGCAATAGCATTATATGTAACATCTCCTACTGGTTCTACTCTTCTCTTTGAGCTCTGATGGGTACAAGTTCAGTTTAAAAAAACACACACACACACACAAACTATGTATCTGTGTACATATCTTTGCTTCTAAAGAACTGCTTACAGAAGTTCACTTAGCAAACCACGAATTGCTCTAAGACAACTTGTCATCCAGGAAATGTCCTGTTCCCCCCCACCCAACACCTTATTTTTCTTTTAACTTTAGACCAGTGTTCCTCAAAGTGTGCCCACCTCCATCCCACCAGTAGCATCCATATCAGTGCAGAGCATGTTACCAATGCAACTTTCTCCTTCCCCATCCCAGGCCCACTGGACCAGAAACTTTGGGTCTGCAGTCCAGCGGTCTCACAAGCTGTCTGTGTGATTCTGATGCGTGTTGAAGTTTGAGAGCCAACTTAAGCCATGGTGTAAGTTACAGGTATTTGCAAAAGTTTC